>NC_068455.1:43703666-44025699 GCF_023373465.1 Oncorhynchus keta
GAGATGAATGAATGTCACAATGTCACAGAAACAAACAGTATCTACCAGTCTCATAGTGATGGTACACTTTCACCCTGCGATTGTGTATTTTGGCATCGTGCAATGAAGGGGATGTACTGTACAGTCATACGGTAGTAGGCCTGAAATCCCTGAATCCACTACTGGATATTGTGCAGAAGATGTGGTCATGTGAGCATGTACCATTACTATGTGTGTCATGCATGTGTGAATAATCACACACTGAGGGAATGAGGCGTATGCTGCAGTCTATAGCACAGTGCTGCATGTGTCTTTTACTGTTAGGGCGAGTGTTGTTTATTTTTCTGTCTGTCTGTCTGTCTGTCTGTCTGTCTGTCTGTCTGTCTGTCTGTCTGTCTGTCTGTCTGTCTGTCTGTCTGTCTATCTGTCTGTCTGTCTGTGTGTCTGTGTGTGTGTGTGTGTGTGTGTGTGTGTGTGTGTGTGTGTGTGTGTGTGTGTGTGTGTGTGTGTGTGTGTGTGTGATTGTACAGTGTGTGAGTTTGAGCACGTGTGTGTACGTTTGTACATGCTCGCGTGTGTGCATGTTTGTGTGTGAGCGAATGTGTGTGTGTGATAGATTGAGGCTCCTTCCACTATACAGTTTACCAGTCCTGAGGAGACGAGAAAAGCGGAGAGGAGAAAAGCAGAGAGAGAGAGGAGAAAAGAGGAGAGGGCACTGGGGACACGGTCGACCCTGATTGATTGGAATCAGACTCCACATGACGGCAAATCATTTTCATCCATTAACTATCTATCTCTCTCTGTCCATCCATACTCATCCCTCTCCTCCCACGTCCTATCGCTCGCTCTGCTTTTTCCTCAAAGTATTCCGTATGTTTGTAATTTCCTCCTTCGCAATAACGGTAGTTGCACAAACGATCTAGCTATACTGTATGAACCTCTGAGCTGGTGGATTTGGAATGTCTTTGGTGTCAACTGCATTTGATTGGTACTGTTTTGCTGCATTGGTATGATGAGCCCAATCCATTAGTATTTTATGATACACTTTCATCTCTCTGTAGGGATTCCACTACAGAGATTCCCTCATTTTTTACTATGAGTGTTCAAGCTCAAGGGTATTTCTTCTTCTGCCCCTAAAGAATTGAACACAAAAACACTGGCCTACATCCTCTCTCTCTCTCTCTCTTGCTTTCTCTCTCTCTCTTGCTTTCTCTCTCTCTCTCGCTTTCTCTTTCTCTCTGTTACTCTCTCGCTCTCTCTCTCTCACCCTGGCTTTCAACTCAATGCGGAGCTCTGCTTCAGGGTGAATTTGCAATTTATTTCCGAAGACAAAAATACCAAAAGGGACGATATAGTCTTTTGTAGCTCCCTCTCTCTCTTCTCCTCTTTTCTCCTCTCCACATCACTGTGCACTTCCTTCTTCTTACTCAGGCCTAGCAGGTTCCTCTGTCCCAGGGGTGATCGCACGGAGAGAGTATGGAAGGATGGATGGGTAATGGGCGCTGGGGGTTGGGCAGTTTGGGTGCAGGAGGAATTTCTAGACCATTGAAATTCCTTGGTATGTGTGGTCCATCGGAATTGTGTACACAAGTAGACATGCATGCACACGTATACACACACACACACACACTTGCTCATTCTGTGGTATTAAACCCACATGGTATTTAAGTTGGTACAACATTTTACCACACAATCATCATAGTTTGTGCACAAAATCCCAAGGTCTGTGTGTATTTCATACAGATAAGAAATCCATCTAGTATTTGTTTCATGTCCTGTATGATTTCTACTAGAGCGGGTCAGCTGGACAGTGATTGGCTTGGCCTGGGAGGAAAAGTTGACCCTAACAGCAGGCTCAGAGTCTGTGTGAGGAGAGGGGAGTGAGTCACTAAAAAGGATTTCACCCAAAGCCTCTTTCCAAAGAGGAGGGAGGGATGGGGTTGAGGAGGGAGGGATGGGATATTGGATGACACAAGGTCCAGATTAACCCTAATCCCAGTACTGGTGCTCCATGCAGGATTTAGGTGAGGGAACCAGCCTGTAGGTTAAAACCAGGGCGGGGTATCTGGGGAGGGAGTTGCTAGGGAAGAAAGAGACTGGGGGGGGGTCGGTGTGTGTGTATGGTGGGTGCGTGTGTGCTTTCATGTGTGTGTATATATGTGTGTGTCTATGTCCATGTATGTGTGTGTGTGTAGGCAGCAGGGTGAGGAGTGGTGACAGTGGCACATGCCTCTGGTGTCTGTGGGATTATGCACAGGGTTTAATCTGCCCTGTGTATGTAGGGCAAGAGTGGCTTAGCCGGGCCATTCTTAGCACGGGTCGATTGGGTTCGAGTTTGGGGAGGGCCAATGGGCTCTCCCCCTCTCTATAGATCCGGGCAGGCCCATAGTAACTTGCTATGCCCCATTGCCATTGTCCACAAGTGCAGAGTACTCTTGCATGCTTGCAATCCCTTACCATATACTCAGTTGATGTGAGCGGTTGGATAAACTTGCTGGATTGTAGGCTACTTGGTAGGGAATAGTGATCTTCCCTCCCTCCCTTTCCCTCTCTCTCTAACTATCTCTCTCTCTCTCTCTCTCTAGGTCAAATTCTCATGTGTCGTGGTAACTGATTATTTATTGATTGGCTCAACTTTGCGTATTTTGCCAATCCTGTCTATGTCACCACGGGCAGCACCTGGGAAACGCTCTATCAGAGAGTCACATGGCATTATTAAGCACAGACATAATCAGTCCTTTTGTTCGTTGGTGCCAACCGTGCCTCAGTCCCACCTGCCCAGGAAGAGGAGAGCCCTTTAGAAACAGCGAGCGAGGTGGGGTGATTGGCGAGTTATAATTTTAATGAAGGCCCTCAAGCAGTGTGAGACTAGCAAAAGCAACAATTACGCCAAAGTGCCAAACAGTCTGCTGCTTTTTTCAAATGCTAATTCAAATCAGTTGTGGAGTCAAGAGGCAGAAGATTGAAGCATGGCAGTAGTGGCCTATCTGTTTCTGACACACCTGGAGCCCATTCCCTATTCCCTTTATAGTGGCCAAAAAAAAATGGTGCACTATATAGGAAATAGGGTGTCACTTGGGATGCACTCCTAGACTGACACGGACTGTAGGTAGTCTCACTAATAATCAAATGGGGAAGCATGCTCACAAAGTATCTGACACCAAAACACACTAATTCACATGTCCCACACCATGCACCGGTGTACACACACACATAAACCCCAAACCTGGTTTTGACTCAATGAGACGCTAGGTTTTTTTTTTTGTTCTCACACAACTTATATAACCACCACTGCAGTCAAACAGAATGGATGAGCCATGGAGTTCAGTGGGTTTGTTTATTCCAGGTCATTTGGTAATCTCTTTGATTCTCCGCCCAGATCTGCATAACCACTTCTTCTGACTGACAACAGCTGGCGTGTTTTTTTTTCTTTCTTCTTTGCTCCCATGGGACCTCATTTATCAAAGGTGCATGAGCACAAAAAAAAAGAAGACTTTAAAACTTGCGTGCGCCAGTATTACCCCAAAGGTTGGTATTTATCGATGTTGATCTTGCAGAGGAAATGTGCGTGTGTCCACCCAAATCTCAGACCATGCGTGGTTGAATGTTGCAAGCAAATGTGGTTCTTTTGAGGGGAAATGGAAATGTTTGGTGCTCGAGGAATTATAATAATGGAAGGCTAATAAAACATTGAAAACATAGGCCTAGTGATAAAAACAGATGCATTTTCCATTGGTAAGGAGATCACATAGTAGCATGCGTTTCTTTGAGTTTTATGATATGGGCCTGAATCATAATCATATTTTCTGACATGACTGGTTATTGGTTAACTTATTCCTGTTACACAACACATATTAGGATACCACTTATCCATCACCCATTCAATAGTCACGCATGCTCAAAAGTAAATAGGCCAGTAGCCTAGACAGCATGGGTAGGCTCCAGTATTGCTGTGAGATAGGAGTGTGGCATCATAGCCTATTTCATCTACAGTAAGAGCCAAGACAGGAGATAGAAATATACAAACAGCTATTGACAAACAAAATATTGAACAACAATGATGACTTTGCATAGTGTGGGTTGTAAGCATTTACTTTTAAATGGTTTGAACAGACAGTCAATCATGCAGAATGTGCGGACGGTATTTGGCACTCGCTATAGGCGGCATGCGTTTCATTTTATTTTTATTTTTACGTCACTTAAAAAAGATTAAAACATTCTGCCCACACTTCTACAGAAATGTGATCAACTTTGATTATTTTAGAAACAGACATGGCCCAGTTCCAAAATGTCTAAATCATACAGCAAATTAAGGTGGTTTTGTTAGGTGAATGGAGGGCGTTTTCCAGGCAGGGGTTTAAATGCTCGTTTATGAGCACACACATATAATGTGGTTTGGATTTGCCGTGGCATTGTTGAATACTTGTTTCTGATTGGCTTGAAGGGCATTCTAGGGTGTGTATTATTTCCCTATAACGCGTGGTATATTTGCACGGTGGAATCGAATCTATAGTTCATTCTTACACGTTCTATGTTTGAGCTGCTTTTGAAAGCAAAAAAAAAAAAAAAACATTGTTGAATTAGATTTTCATAATGGCAAGCTAGGAATGACGGTTTGGTTAGCTAAACTAGCAAGTCTGTTTGTTTGGTTACCACGGTAACGACTCTAGTAAACTCGCTGGCTACTTCAGTGGATGTTGAACACATTTCTACCTGTAAAAAACGAACACATTTGTAGCGGCAAATGTGTTCAATTATAGCCATGGTATAAAAAGGCTAATCAACTTGGGGCTCTACTGTATGCGTTCTCTGGAAAATAATGTAACTCCGTGGAAGGTCAGTTCCACTCGTTGTCATTCATTATTTTCCATAGAATGCATAGCCCCTCGTTGATTATCCCGTACATGTCGCATACAACAGTTTGAGAAATCCTAATCATTTGTGGCACACACAAACCCTAGAATCTATACATACGCCAACATTTTGTATGAAATGCACGCACCGTTGATAAATGAGCGCCGGCGGACTCGAAAGGAAGTTACCGCTGACAAACACACACACACACACACACACACACACACACACACACACACACACACACACACACACACACACACACACACACACACACACACACACACACACACACACACACACACAGTTACCCATACTGCATCATTAAACAGATCAATAGTTTGCATCCACAGTAAACATCACCTTACTTTACTCTCCATCCCATGCAGATTTTGTGAGCATGATCAGATCAGGGGAACAATCAAATGTATTGCAAGCTAGCATTTCCTCTTGTGATTAGAATACAAACCACACATGGCCACATAGTCAACGGCTTTTATTCTCCATATACAGCCTATTACACTTGAACATGGCAACCATGACATACGTTAAGCTAATCACACAACGGCGACTAACCAAATCTCTCTGGAGTTAGGAAAAACATGGAACACATTCATCTTCTTTTTTTTGCAGAAGAAAAAGAGGGCACGCACAGACACATGAATGGGCTTAAAACACAAGGGCACAGCAGTCTTCTGTGAATCCCTTTCCTACACAACACCCCTCCATTTTTGCCCTTCATTCCGAGGGCTCCAATCAGTCAGCATCAACAGGCTTGTGAATCTTTCGCATCTCTCACAGTCGCTTTCCCTTCTTGCTCTATTTTAGCCTGGGCTGCCTTCCACTCGCTCTCCTGGCTTTTAGGTAATTACCTCACATTTACATCGCAAAGTCCCCGGAGCAGCCCTCGGATCCCCTCAGCTCCTCCGCAGGTGATTGAGCTTCAATATCTACCATCGCAGACAGAGAGAGAGAGAGTTATGGAGGCGGTGATGTGATGTTATTTGTGGATTACATAGCCTACCTATATGTTTCATATCCTCCTTGACAGGCAAAAAGAGAGAGGGGGGAGAGAGAGATTGAGGCAGTTTGATATATGTAAATCATATGTTATATGATTTGCTTACATATGTAGGCTACGTACGGTACCAGTCAAAAGTTTGGACACACCGACTCATTCAAAAGTTTGGACACGCCTACTCATTCAAAAGTTTGGACACACCTACTCATTCAAAAGTTTGGACACGCCTACTCATTCAAAAGTTTGGACACGCCCACTCATTCAAAAGTTTGGACATGCCTACTCATTCAAATGTTTGGACACGCCTACTCATTCAAAAGTTTGGACACGCCTACTCATTCAAAAGTTTGGACACGCCGACTCATTCAAAAGTTTGGACACGCCTACTCAAAAGTGTTAAAATAGTCACAATGTATTTTATATTTGAGATTCTTCAAAGTAGCCACCCTTTGCCTTGATGACAGCTTTACCACACGCTTGGCTTTCTCTCAACCAGCGTCATGAGGTAGTCACCTGGAATGCATTTCTTTTAACAGGTGTGCCTTGTTAAAAGTTCATTTGTGGAATTTCTTTCCGCCAATCAGTTGTGCTATGACAAGGTAGGGTTGGTATGCAGAAGATAGCCCTATTTGGTAAAAGACCAAGTCCATATTATGACAAGAACCGCTCAAATAAGCAAAGAGAAATGACAGTCCATCATTACTTCAAGACATGAAGGTCAGTCAATGTTGAAAATGTCAAGAACTTTGAAAGCTTCTTCAAGTGCAGTTGCAAAAACCATCAAGCACTATGATGAAACTGGTTGTTATGTCCTTGAGGCCAAATTTGAGATTTTTGGTTCCAACAGCTGTGTCTTTGTGAGACACAGAGTAGGTGAATGGATGATCTCCACATGTGTGGTTCCCACTGTGAAGCATGGAGGAG
The DNA here is from genome assembly GCF_023373465.1 of Oncorhynchus keta. Classification (NCBI taxonomy): domain Eukaryota; kingdom Metazoa; phylum Chordata; class Actinopteri; order Salmoniformes; family Salmonidae; genus Oncorhynchus; species Oncorhynchus keta. The sequence continues at coordinate 43,710,445 of NC_068455.1, forward strand.
GAGCTGTGATGGTGTGGGGGTACTTTGCTGGTGACACTATCAGTGATTTATTTAGAATTCAAGGCACAGCATGGCTACCACAGCATTCTGCAGAGATACGGCATCCCATCTGGTTTTCACTTAGTGGGACTATCATTTATTTTTCAACAGGACAATGACCTAACACACCTCCAGACTGTGTAAGGGCTATTTGACCAAGGAGAGTGATGGAATGCTGCATCAGATGACCTGGCCTCCACAATCACCCGACCTCAACCCAATTGAGTTGGTTTGGGATGGACCCCAAAGTGAAGGAAACAAGTGCTCAGCATATGTGGGAACTCCTTCAACTCCTCCTTCAATGTTGGAAAATCATTCCGGGTGAAGCTGGTTGAGAGAATGCCAAGAGTGTGCAAAGATGTTAGTAAGGCGAAGGATGGCTACTTTGAAGAATCTAAAATCTAAAATCTATTTTGATTTGTTTTTGGTTACTACATGATTCCATATGTGTTATTTCATAGTTTTGATGTATTCACTATTATTCTACAATGTAGGAAATAGTAAAAATAAAGGAAAACCCTTGAATGAGTAGGTGTGTCCAAACTTTTGACTGGTAATGTATGTACACTGAGTGTACAAAACATTAGGAACACTGGCTTTTTCCATGGCATACAGACCAGGTGAATCCCGGTGAAAGCTATGATCCCTTATTGATGTCACATGTTAAATCCATTTCAATCAGTGTCGATGAAGGGGAGGAGACAGTTTAAAGTAGGATGTTTAAGCCTTGAGACAATTGAGACATTGATTGTATATGTGTGCCATTCAGAGGTTTAATGGGTAAGACAAACTATTTAAGTGCCTTTGGACAGGGTATGGTAGTAGGTGCCAGGGTCACCGGTTAAAGTGTGTCACGAACTGCAACACTGCTGGGTTTTTCACGCTCAACAGCTCCCCATGTGTATAGAGAATGGTCCACCACCCAAAGGACATCCAGATAACTTGACACAACTTTAGGAAGCATTGAAGTCAACATGGGCCTGTATCCCTGTGGAAGAGTCCATGCTCCAACGAATTGAGGCTGTTCTGAGGGCAAAAGGGAGTTATATATAACTCAATATTAGGAAGGTGTTCCTAATGTTTTGTACAATCAGGGTATATGCATATTAATACACTCTCAAAAGCATAGTGCCTAGTAAAGCTCTCTCACTGCCTGAGACAGGAATTATGAGTCGATGTACAGGTATGTTCTCTTGGTTTATGATTGTGAACAACAAGGTGAACAACTTAAATAAAGTCCCGTGATTGAAATATTTCATCTTCTACCTTGTATAATGGTAGTTTTAGTTTATATTCAGAGGCCACACATTATAATTCTAAGGTTATTCCAGCAAAATGTATGGCAAGCTTGTTATTGACAAAGTGTCCAATCTCAAAAAACATACTACAGTTTCTGAGCTCTTGGCTTCTTAACAAAAGAAGGGTGGCTAAGACTGCTTATACCACCATCAAAATGGGTCTGATGGTGGTCTTTTCAGCCTCCATTTTGGTCAGCAGGGATGGACCACACACCCTTCCCTTACCCATTATCCCCTTGATTTTGAGGGAAACGCCCTGGGCACAAACTTCAATTCAACTTCCGGTGCCTAGTAGAAACATCAAAGTGGCCATATCCTCATCCACAAAATGGAGACCATGTTATAACAAGTCTGTTACAAAGGGATTTATTTTTGACAGCGATCCAATTCACTTTACACTAAGCACAGGTACCAGCACTGGAGCAATAATAAACCTAAACTGTGACAGTGGAAGAAAATGCATGGTTATTATACTCAAAAATGGCAGATTATTTCACCAATCTCCAAAACAAAATGGCACAAACATTTCAGTGACGATTCTTCGGTAAATATAGGAGGATTCACAGACAAGTGAATGAAATATTTCAAACGAAATGAAAATGGTTGAGCAATTCAAATCTGGAAAATGTTGGGTCTGCGTATCAATAAGAGACCTAAACTTTATTTTCATTGAATTACCTTGCATTTTCTTCCACGTTTTCTACCACTGCTCAAAACACATGAATTACTTGATTGGAAATTACCAAAGGGAAAACAATATTAAAGTCTGTTTTTGCCCTCTGCTGCGTTTAAACAGATGCACCGCCCTGAACTAACCCCCAGAATGAGCGATGGCGGGTGGTGAAAAAAGCTCATTTGCATGCTGAACGGCGTTCTTAATGTGGATATTTATTTAAATTTAATTTATTTCACGCATACACTGCACTGTAGGCTTTTGTGCCAAAGTCATATTAACCCCTGCCTAGTTATTATTCAGTGCACGACGTCCCGCACGCACTTTGAATATTCATGTTGATGGACATTCGCTGTCGTTATACTCCTCCCATATCCCAACGCAACAGCGGCGCGACGCAGCGCCATGGAGACTGTCAAAGTACAGAAGGAACTATGTTTACTGTTATCCGCTAAAGCGCAACTGCTTCTCGCTTGGCGCCTTCTTTTGATTGTGTCACTCGCTGTCGCAGACATGGCAGACACAACAGCCATGCCCACCAAAGACCGCGCTCTGAAAGGAAGGGAGGAAAAAATGGTCGTGGCAGGTAAATGAAATCACGTCTCTCGTAAAACTACATCGTACCACAGAAGATGTTTGTTTACAAGTCCTCCGGGCACAGCAAAGTCAGATGACGATGCACACGTTTTTTTTTTGACAATTGTCATATGACGTTTCTATGTTAATATATGGTTATTCACCTCTGGTTCAACTATAGGCATATGGGTTTAACGACCAATGAGGGGTGGTCCTGAGCCTAGAGTGTTGTGACGTGATAGGCTACGCCTTATGGTCACAGTCATATTCAAAGTTATCCCAAACTATTTACCGTATCACTTTATCAGGCACATAGTTTGCCCTCAGATCATTGAAAGTGTTGTTTGACTTGGTCTCTGTGTCATAATGGGCTAAATATTTTTTGGGGGACAAAGTAGCCTTTGCAAACATTCCCCTCCACTGTGGTGTAATTCTTTAGGGGCTATTTATTTGAGATAATTTGAGTGAGTTTCATGCTTATGAGAGTATGTGCTTGGATGGTGTCTATAAATGTCTATGTAACTTGTTTTTGTAATAAGCATAATCACCAATTTCAAGATTCCAACCACATAAGTCTGCACACATGACATATCAGATTGTTGGCATTGATTATGCAATGCATCATCCATCCTGAGATTGCAAAGAGGATGATTTTGAGGTCCGGTCAACCCCCCTACGCCCCTCCCCCTGGCCATCTAGCTGCTTAGTGCATGGCCTTGAGCACCACACCCAAAGCATTTTGGGGAGCTCTGCAGCCCACTGCAGCGTCCAGGGGCCCATCTGTGCATTATGCGCATGAGAAGCTCCGCCCTGTCGTAAATTCCCGGGCCGTCTGTCGGAGCAGCTCGGAGACACCGCATGGCGGAAATCTGTCCTCCCCTATTCACCGTGGGGGGTTGGTTTGGGAGGGGGACTGAGAGAAGGACACCCTGTTCCTGGCCAACTTGGTCCTAAACGTTTCAGGGCCCGTTTTCACAAAGCATCTCAGATTAGGAACGCTGATCTATGATCAGGTCCCCATGTCCATGTAATCACATTCATTAGGATTTAAAAGGGGAAAATGATCCTAGATCAGCACTTCTACTCTGAGAACCTTTGTGAATATAAGCCCAGGCTTGTAGCTCAGCAGTAGAGCAGATGCTTCGCATGTACTGCACAAGACTTATCCATGGTTGATGGTTCAATCCTCAGCATATATCCTAATCATGGTCTTGTTGTCTGTAGGCACGAACCAGAAACACCTAGCTTTAGGATAGACGGATAAGGTGGCAATACTATCCTAAGTCAGACTTTAACCTCAGGCCTTCATGGAAGGAAGTGCACACGGGCTGTAGGGTGTGGATGTCTACACACTGTGCGTTGCCACAACTTTTTTATTTAACTAGGAAAGTCAGTTCAGAACAAATTCTTATTTACAATGACAGCCTACCCCAGGCCAAACCCTAACCCGGACGACACTGGGCCAATTGTGTGCCGCCCTTTGTGACTCCCACGGCCGGTTGTGATACAGCCTGGAATTGAACCAGAGTCTGTAGTGACACCTCTAGCACTGGGATGCAGTGCCTTAGACCCGCTGCGCCATTCGGGAGCCCACACTTACCTAACTGTTGTTCTCTGAAAGGAACTTGTAATGTCAATTCTCTGATGTGGGCTATCGACCAACATTTGTCCTGTCAATGCAGGTCATGTTTCCTACATGGTGTCAGTATCCCTGATATGACCCCGTCTCTTGTCAGTAGCCCAGATGGTCTCCCATCCAGGTTTTGACCAGGCCCAAGCCTGCTTAGCTTCAGATGACAGACAGCAGAGGGAATGACTGGTTGGCTTGTATTTGGTTTGATATGGCATCATAGTAGTAGCCGCTGACAGTCAGGATATTGCCTACTGTAGAGAAGGAGTCATAACTGATAAAGAATCTGCATGCTTTTGTTTTGGAATAGAGGCTATCTTAACACGGTTTGCTCTTTGGTTTTCCCTGTAGCCTAGTGTATTTTGCATTTTCTTCAGTATTCTGTTGCATGCTGCCGTCTTTCCCTGTACCTCCTGAAGTTATCAATTCCTCAGATTCCATACTGTAGCAGCTCCATCTTGCTGACTGTAGCAGTCAAGATCAATCGGGTGATGGGGCGGGAGTCCTCTCCATAGCAACCGGAAATGGTTGCTAGGATACACGTTATATGGGAAGCACAGGGGATGAATTTTCTGACGGTCTGTGGTCTCCCCTTCTCCCTCACTGTTTAAACGTTAGCACAAACTTGTCCACAACCCCAGTTTTCCCACTTAATGCTGTCTCGCTTTGGCTGAACTAGCGAAAGTCGTCGCTTTTAATGCTTCACTACTAGTGGCCCGTTGCAAATAGCTTTTTGGAACTTTTTAAAATATGCTGACCGGGTAGATATACCAATGACTATTTTTACTCACAGAAAAAGATAGTATAGTAAGTTTAGTTTTGAACTTTCAGCCACAACACTCCAAATGAAAAAACATTTTGTTTGTCATGTATTTTTTTCTCACTCAGAAGAGCTCAAGGCTCACTCACGTCCTCTTTCCAATATCTATACAACTACAGACCACCACCACCATATTGCTCCATCCCACCTACCTCTCCCCACAATGCCTCGCTTCGCCTCATCCCGACTTATCATCCCATGATGCTTTGCGGTGCAGCAGAGCGTAGTTGGCACCAGTAGAAAGCGCCAACCTTCGCCTCGTGCCGGACTGTCTGCCAGCCTGTGTGAGGGGACAGAGAGGGAGAGAGAGAGAGAGAGAGAGAGAGAGAGAGAGAGAGAGAGAGGGACAATGCCACTTGGGAGAAGTTAAAAGTCTGGAATGCAACCTCTACATCACAGCATTGGCATGGAATCCCCGATTCCCGGAAACCTGGATTCTCTCATATTTACGTGTGCGGCAGGAATCTGTTTCCGCGGACGAAAAACGCAGGAATGCTACAGTGGCACGAGAGGCTAACAAAGGAAAACTCCAGTTCGGTGACGGAACTGGACATATTATTTGGATTTGGTAGCAAAAGAGCAAAGTTAGCCCTACCATGACCGGTGGAGAGGCTGGCTAAAGCAAGTTTTGACCGAACGTGGTAGCCGATGGTTTGCGTTGTTGTTTTATTTCTACCGCCACAATTAAAAACCAAATAAGACAACAAAAGCTGTCTGATTACTGATTACTACTGCTTTACGGTTTGACTGTAGGCGCTTTTCAATTTCCTCCAAAAACAAAGGACAAAGGAAACGCCCATATTTCATCCAAGTCACACCAAAAGTATTTTTCACACATTGTATCCTTTTGTAAGCTCACCACCAACCTCCCTTATTCCCTTTCTCTCCCTCCTCTCCATTGCTGGCATATTCAACCAGTTATTTTGCCTCCTCGGTGCTATTTGTAAGGTGGGGTGTTGTTGGCAAAGGCGCCCGCTGGCAATGGCGGGGGGACTGGGCTCAGTGAAAAGAGTCATCCTGAAATCATCTGGACCTCTGCCAGGGCTCCATGGGAGAAATACCCACAGCAGAGGTTGGTGTGTGTGCTCCAAGGAGATGTGGCTTTCGTGTGTGTGTGTGTGTGTGTGTGTGTGTGTGTGTGTGTGTGTGTGTGTGTGTGTGTGTGTGTGTGTGTGTGTGTGTGTGTGTGTGTGTGTGTGTGTGTGTGTGTGTGTGTGTGTGTGCGTGTGTGCGTGCGTGCGTGCGTGCGTGTGTGTGTGTGCGTGCGTGCGTGCGTGCGTGCGTGTGTGTGTGTGTGTGTGTGTGTGCGTGCGTGCGTGCGTGCGTGCGTGCGTGTGTGTGTGTGTGTGTGTGTGTGTAAGGGAGAGAGAGGCTGATGATAGGAACATGGTGGGAGGAGAGGAGGGGTGTGAAGAGAGAGAAGGCAGGAGAATGGCAGGAACACAGAAAGAGAGGGAGTACGAGAGAATATAGAGAGAGAGCGATTTTGGCGCTGAGCGAGATTCTGTTGACGACCGCTACATATCAGCGTGTTCTTGGCCTTCTCTGGTTTTACATATTTGAAATTTTAAAAAATCCTTGTTTGTTTGTTTTTTCGACCCCCGTTCACTTTTTGGACCTGGCGCCCGTGCCATTGCGTTCATTTGCTGCCCAAAGGCATGGCGGTCTCGGAAGCCAAAATAATCTCGCCGTCCATCCCTCTGCCACGGTCATCTGTTGCTTCTCCCTGGCGATTTTCTCTTTTCTTTTTTTAGCATTTGGCATCCTACACTCCTCCTTCTTCTTCTCCTACTCCTCCCACTCTATTACTTTTCTGTCCTCTCTCCACTTATTTCTCCACTCATTGCCTTCTTGCGATACTGCGATACTGCCGTTTGTCTGATCCTGTCTTCTTGTGAGAGGGTGGTGGGTGGTAGGGGTATGAGTGTGCCCATGAATAGGAAGGCAAGGCCAGTCTACCTACTGGCTCAAGATGTAACCTGACACGGGGGAGCGCAGTAAGACGAGTGTCTGCTTGAAGCGATCTATCCCAACATTAGGATCAGGAGTTTTTCCTGATCAAGGTTGTTTTTCGTCAGAAGAAACTGTCTGCAGACGCATGATCTTAGAGACTTTCCACTGGCGCCCCGTCATTCAAGATGTCTGTTCAGGGGTGGGTAGAGTGAGGCTACTCTGGGGTTCAGGGCTACATTGATTTGTCGCAATGTTGGCTTTTCTATTTTCTAAAGAACTCCGTGTTGGCCAAGTTATCGTATTTATCTACTTTCTTCTCCACACAAGTCAATACATTTCATATTGTGGGTATTTACTGGATCTCAAGCTGAAATGCTATTTATAACATCTATTTGTATGGACCCTATTACACACAGTGCATTTGGAAAGTATTCACACCCCTTGGTTTTCCCCCACATTTTGTTACGTTACAGCCTTATTCTAAAATGTATTAAATAAAACATCATACTCGGCAATCTACACACAATACCCCATAATGAACAAGGGAAAAACAGTTTAAAAAATACATGTTTTCACATTTATAAAAAATGTAAAAGATAAATATTTAATTTACATAAGTATTCAGACCCTTTGCTATGAGACTGGAAATTGAGCTCAGGTGCATCCTGTTTCCATGATCATCCTCGAGATGTTTCTACAACTTGATTGGAGTCCACCTGTGGTAAATTCAATTGATTGGATATGATTTGGAAAGGAACACACCTGTCTATATAAGATCCCACAGTTGGCAGTTGCATGTCAGAGCAAAACCCAAGCCATGAGGCCCGAGACAGGATTGTGTCGAGGAACATATCTGGCGAAGGGTACCAAAAAATGCCTGCAGTTCTGAAGGTACTCAAGAACACAGTGGCCTCAATTCTTAAAAGGAAAACGTTTGGCGCCATCAAGACTCTTCCTAGAGCTGGCTGCCCGGCCTAACTGAGCAATCGGGGGAGAAGGGCCTTGGTCAGGGAGGTGACCAAGAACCCGATGGTCACTCTGGCAGAGCTCCAGTGTTCCTCTGTGGAGATGGGAAAACTTTCCAGAAGGACAACCATCTCAACAGCACTCCACCAATCATGGTAGAGTGGCCAGACAGAAGCCACTCCTCATTAAAATGCACATGACAGCCTGCTTGGAGTTTAACAAGAGGCACCTAAAGGACTCTCATACCATGAGAAACAAGATTCTCTGGTCTGATGAAACCAAGATTGAACTCTTTGGCCAGAATGCCAAGCGTCACATCTGGAGGAAACCTGGCACCATGCTGTGGGGATGTTTTTCAGCTGCAGGGTCTGGGAGACTAGTCAGGATCGAGGCAAAGATGAACAGAACAAAGTACAGAGAGATCCTTGATGAAAACCTGCTCCAGAGCGCTCAGGACCTCAGACTGGGGCAAAGTTTCACTTTCCAACAGGACAACAACCCTAAGCACACAGTCAAGACAACGCAGGAGTGGCTTCAGGACAAGCCTCTGAATGTCCTTGAGCGGCCCAGCCAGAGCCAGGACTTGAACCCGATCGAACATCTCTGGAGAGACCTGTTAATAGCTGTGTAGCGACGCTCCCCATCCAACCCGACAGAGCTTGAGAGGATCTGCTGAGAAGAATGGAAGAAACAGGTGTGCCAAGCTTGTAGCGTCATACCCAAGAAGACGTGATGCTGTAATCGCTGCCAAAAGTGCTTCAACAAAGTACTGAGTAAAGGGTCTGAATACTTATGTAAATGTGATCTTTAAAAAAATATATATTTTTATAAATTAGCAAAAAATTCTAAAGACCTGTTTTTGCTTTGTCATTATGGGGTATTGTGTGTAGCTTGATGAGGGAATAAGGCTGTAACTTAACAAAATGTCAGTGGGTCTGAATACTTTCCGAAGGCACTGTATGCCTTTAGGTCGCTAGTCATTTCATCACAAGTCTAAAATTACAACCCAAGCTATCCATTGTGTGTGGCTTTAGGATCACAATTATGTCCATCCTTTCTATTATATGATATTTCCCTAATTGACAGTGAAAGCAGTCCACTGTAGAGATAACATTGAGCATATTAAAACAACCACACACACACAACCGGGTGGCACCTGGCGATTGGAGATCTTCACTATTCAGGTTAATGTCAAACATGATCTGAAATTCACCCAGATATAACACTGACCAAAAGTAAATGCCCCTTTTACACTCTGGTGTGTGTGTGTGTGTGTGTGTGCGAGCGAGCATTTGTGCGCACACATTCACAGCCGTTTATCCACAAACTATAATGAGTCTGTGAAGCAGTGTAAACCAGCCTGGCTCGGTTAGAGATTTACAGACTAAGTCACCTCAGTTGTGTTAGCATTAATCTGTGTGCTGGTTAGTCTTTCAGTTTTATACTTTGCGCTTTATTTCCATTCCATTTATTCCATCCATATCGGCACAGTTGGCATCGATGCACCGCTCCCGCAACCACTTCGTATATGTAGCATATAATTTGTTTTTCAGGTTCTATTCAAAAACAAGGGGCACAGTTTGGCACGACAGCCATGCCACCAGGGTCATACAAAGCGAATGCATCTTTCCACGTTTTGACCCCTTGACAGAAATGGCTGCTGGTTGGTTTGAGGTAGGGGAGGGTGGGGTAGGGCTGGGCGATATGGACAAAACATTATCTCACGCTATTTAAAAAAAAAAAAAAAACAATTGACGTTATAATGGTATTTGATGTTTTTTTTTATTAATAATAGTTCTACATTTGTGTTATAAGTAGTGCGTGACCCTAAGGTGGCAACACATACATTCTAAGTGAATTCAATGGGTGTTTCTCCATTCTGATTGTTTTATACTGTTCAACTTCAAACCCCCAAAACGTCAGCATTTTCAATTGCTTTTTTGAGATCAACTCCACACTGCCACGTAAAGGCTGCATGATATTGGCACGTAATCTGGGCCTTATTTTTAACCAAATGTTGCAATTTCACTTGCGATTTAGAGCAAAACACTTGTGTTAATAACTGTTGGGTTCATGGGAATATAATGTATATTCTAATTATATAGTTAGAATATACCAGTAGGCACGTTTGACATGAAAGTAAATCATCTTTGGCTACATTGAATGTTTTCTCTTAGCTACTTCATGTAGCTAACATATTCATACTTTGCGTTTACCTCTTTAATTTAGAAGACACTGTTGCCCAAACAACATGCTGATTTAGGTCTACAACATCACTGGTATTATCAGGCTGTATAGCTAATTCCGCTTGCTCTTACTCCGTACATTTATTAGCCAGCTAGCGATTAGCATTAGCGTCCACCAAGATTTTGGAACAACTTGCTAAGAAAAGGAAAACTAGCTGTTTTTGCAGATGTAAGAAGCACAAGCTAATAGTGATATTATAGAATGCTGCTCGTAGATTTATATTAAGAAGCAAAGTGAAAACGGCGTCATTGTCGTCAACATTGTTGCATGTGCTGCATTGACCATGCAGACTGAACGCGTGGTTGAGGAATATCCAATGCGCTCCTTGAGTGACAGGAGGTGGGACGAGGTCTGTGTGGAAAGCGGCATGGGAGAGAGAGAGAGAGAGAGAGAGAGAGAGAGAGCGGAGAAGGAATGACTCAAGTAGCGGAGTAAACTATAAAAATGGACGTTACACACCGCGTATCACATTTAACAATCCAAACATTCAAATACCGTTATAGAAGGTAAAGTAAAAACCAAAACCGGTCCGTGCATCAATACCAGTATATCCCAAAAAACGGTATACCGCCCAGCCCTAGGGTGGGGTTAGAAATGGGGGTCAGAACCATTTAATCTTCTTAGTGTCTTCCAACTCTAGAGCCACCCGGCTCTGATCCCGCTTAGCAGGAACAGGCCAGCTTGCCAAAGCGGTCATTAATCCGACCCATGCAGCATGCCACCGTTTTAGTTTACCTGGGGAGAGGAGAGGAGAAGGGGAGGAGGATGAGGAGAGGGGAGGGAGGGGGAGATTTTACTGGGACATCGCCTGACGAGTGCCAATTTACCCTGCTCCTCTGTGGTGACCTTTGTCCTCCTGACCTCCATCCACTACTGTTAAGCAGCATGGCACAGATAGGACACATACATACTCTCACAATGGCATGTTGATGTCGCCACTCATTGGTCAGGGTTCTGATGCTGTGATGTTTATGGTCTCATATTAATCTGTCATCGTCGGTCGTCATCATCTTCATTTGAATTGCACAAAGCATTTTATACACAAAGATACTGACTGTCATTTCTCTCTCTCTCTCTCTCTCTCTCTCTCTCTCTCTCTCTCTCTCTCTCTCTCTCTCTCTCTCTCTCTCTCTCTCTCTCTCTCTCTCTTCTCTCCTCTCTCTCTCTCTCTCTCTCTCTCTCTCTCTCTCTCTCTCTCTCTCTCTCTCTCTCTCCCCCTCCCCTCCCCCCATAGAGAAGCATGCTGTCAATGGCAACCCCACAGTGGAGCCGTTTCCAGAGGGCATGGAGACCATCATGTTTGGTAAGCCTCAATCTCTTTCAAATGACCGCTACCACTGATGACCGCTTTCACTTTTCATTGGTTCTCGTTAGCTGTGGTCACATTGCAGTCTTATGAACAATAGTAGCAGTGTTATTAGTATACTATAGTGGTAGTGTTATATGGAGGAACACAGTAGTATGAATAGAGTATGTGTTTTTGGTCATCTAGGATCAGCTTACCCTCCCCAAATTCTAAACTTGACAAAATCAAATCAAATTATATTTGTCACATGCGCCGAATACAACGGGTGGAGTAGACCTGACAGTGACATGCTTACTTACAAGCCCTTAACCAACAATGCAGTTAAGGAAAATACCCCCAAAAATAAGAAATAAAAGTAACAAATAATTAAAGAGCAGCAGTAAAATATCAATAGCGTGGCTATATACAGGGGGTACCAGTAAAGAGTCAATGTGCGGGGGCACCGGTTAGTCGAGGTAATTGAGGTAATATGTACACGTAGGTAGAGTTATTAAAGTGACTATGCATAGATAATAACAGAGAGTAGCAGCGGCATAAAAGAGGGGCGGGGGGGACGGACGACAATGCAAGTAGTCTGGGTTGCCATTTGACTAGGTGTTCAGGAGTCTTATGGCTTGGGGGTAGAAGCTGTTTTAGAAGCCTCTTGGACCTCGACTTGGCGCTCCGGTACCGCTTGAGGTGCGGTAACGGAGAGAACAGTCTATGACTAGGGTGGCTGGAGTCTATGAGGTAAAACCATGTCAAACTGACCTTAGATCATGTCTTAAGTATGTCTCTCTCTGGGCCAGGTATGGGCTGTTTCTGGGGGCCTGAAAAGCGCTTCTGGCAGAAATCGGGGGTGTTCTCTACCCATGTGGGCTATTCAGGGGGACACACACCCAACCCCAACTACCAGGAAGTGTGCTCAGGTAACTACACACACACACACATACATACACAAACCCCACCCTCCTCACACAAAAACACATCTATGTACACTAGTGATGCACGAGTCAGCTTGTTTGTTCACCCGTCCGCAACCACCTGACTACAGGGGATAAAGTGAGAATCTGAGGCCCACACCCGACCCCCGAACCCACAAAATATAGAAAATGTGCTCCACAGTCAGAGATGCCGGAATGATTATTTGTTATTCAACTTGTCTATAATAATTAGATACATGCAGTTTCTCTTCTGTCATTACTTGGGACTCTATTCAATCAGATCCGCTTTAGACGACATCCGCATAGCGGCTGCTTTGGCGGTGATTGTAGGTGGAACTGCGTTAGAGCTGTCATGTCCACAAGCGGCTCCTGGCATTATACCTAAAGCGGAGTCGCATTACGAGAAATCGCGTGCAGCCTTGTTTACAAGTTCGAACACTGGAATGAGAGATGTAAACTACACCTGGGTTAGGCTGATAAAAAAAATCTCATTATTTTGTTGAATGATTTTCAAATTGAGCGTCATTATTTCAATACAGCTTACACTTTGTCGTTCTGAACTTCTAACGTGAGTAGGACGGGTCTGGCTTTGTGACAATGATCAAGAGCAGCTACTCACCGATTTGACAGCTCCAATGCAGTTACACCTCCTCGGTCCTATGTCATACATCGATAGAATGAACGCTTCATCTGAGGGGGTTTTCTCTTTCATCTCTGCTTCTCTCGTGCAGCGAAGACAAGGGACGGGGAGAAAATGCAATACAAAAATAGGAAAGATTTCAAATGACATCAGTTTGACCGGTTTTAAGGGAATTTGAAGATGTGATATCGACCCAACACATTTCTGAAACGATTTGAGTTTTGTCTTGGATGCATATTTCATGTGGTTGAAATACTGTCAGCTTTTGATGATGCTGATAAAGATAGCATCTTTATAGACGCTCCCTAACTGTCCATTCATTCTCTTCAATCCTGTTCCAGGGTGAAAATGTACATTTGTTGAATTATTTTACTGCAAGAAATGCTTCATTCTGCAGGAGTTAATATGAAGGCTGTGTGAGCGGTTATGGACCTATAGCCAGTGTCCAGATTTCAGTTACTATTTAACCCATCTGAGCAGTGCAGTTCCCTTGACGTTCCGTATTATTTTGTGACTGTTTCGAATTTGCATAGCGCCTCACAATCATCACGCACAGCATATTTCCCAAACATTAGGCCACTGTTCTGGCCCTCCCTTCTCTTTATTTTCAAATCTCCATTATGCAGCTTTTTCCTCTTGTTGAATTCAACAATATGATCCTTTTTGCCTGAGTGGATCAGCATGAACTTTTTCTGCCCGAGTTCGCAAAAGCATTTGGCAATTGGCATGTGTTTGGCGCGCGTACAGTTAAGCCTTAAAGCTTAGGCTTACGCACTAACGCGGAATAAAGTCAAACCTGCGCATCACTTATGCACGTCATGTCTCTGTTAGTGTGTATGCGTATATGTCTGCAGTGTTTGCTTATGTACGTACGTCTGTGCAACACCTGAGTATCTGGGCAGAACGTACACTGTATATACAATAGTATGTGTGGACAAAAGTGTGTCCACCTTCAAATTGGTGGATTCGGCTATTTCAGCACACCCGTTGCTGACAGGTGTATCAAATCGAGCACGCAGCCATGCAATCTCCATAGACAAACAATGACAGTAGAATTGCCTAACTTGAAGAGCTCAGTGACTTTCAATGTGGGACCGTTATAGGATGTCACCTTTCCAACGAGTCAGTTCGTCAAATTTCTGCCCTGCTAGAGCTGCTAGAGCTGCTAGAGCTGCTAGAGCTGCTAGAGCTGCTAGAGCTGCTAGAGCTGCTAGAGCTGCTAGAGCTGCCCGGGTCAACTGTAAGAGCAGCAACATGTCAGCCGTGAAGTGGTAGGACACACAAGCTCAAAGAATGGGGCCGCTGAAGCGCGTAGCGTGTAAAAAATGGTCTCACCTCGGTTGCAACATACGAGTTCCAAACTGCCTCTGGAAGCAACGTCAACACAACAACTGTTTGCCTGGAACTTCATGAAATGGGTTTCCATGGCCGAGCAGCCGCATACAAACCTAAGATTACCAAGCGTCAGCTGGAGTGGTGTAAAGCTTGCCAACATTGGACTCTGGAGCAGTGGAAATGCGTTCTCTAGAGTGATAAATTGCGCTTCACCATGAGGAGTCTGAAAGGACAAATCTGGGTTTTGGCGGATGCCAGGAGAACGCTACCTGCCCCAATGCATAGTGCCAACTGTAAAGTTTGGTGGAGGAGGAATAATGGTCTGGGGCTGTTTTGTCATGGTTCGTGCTAGGCCCCTTAGTTCCAGTGAAGAGAAATCTTAACGCTTTGGGATGAATTGGAACACCGACTGCGAGCCAGGTCTAATCGCCCAACATCAGTACCCGACCTCACTAATGCTCTTGTAGCTGAATGGAAGCAGGTCACCGCAGCAATGTTCCAACATCTAGTGGAATGCCTTCCCAGAAGAGTGGGGGCTGTTATAGCAGCAAAGGGAGGGGACCAACTCAATATTAATGCCCATGATTTTGGAATGAGATATTCGACGAACAGGTGTCCACATTTTGGTCATGAACACACACACACGCATTTCACAATTCTATGTTTTTCCCGTGGCTTGCATGGGCAATGACATGCCCAAAAATATACCTAAACCACTTTTTGTGGGCCATGCAGAGTGGCATGGCATCCCTTCCTTTGACAGTCCTCCGCCCTGATAATACCAGCGTTATCACCAATTTCAAGATAATGCCCGTCCAGTATCCCTGCATAGGATAGTTAGAGTGGGTCGTACCACCCTACTCCTCAGAAGGATCACTCCGAGTCAGAGAGAGGGAGATGGAGAGAGAGAGAGAGGGGACGAGAGATAGGCGTTCTACAGTAAAGCTCTCTGATCCTCCCTCTCTTTCGCTATGCTTCTCTTTCATCTCTGCTCCCCCCCCCACCCCCCTCCACTTGTGACCTACTTGGAGGGATTGGATTCTGTACTGCGGCGTTTTGCTTCACACTGGTTCCTGTGCCACCTTCGCCTCTGCTGCCATACACTGCTAATGCACTCCACCACTACTCCTCTCTCTACTCATACTGTAACTCAACCCTGCAGCTCAGCCCAAGGCAATTGCCCTCTTCCAGTACCAATCCTTCTACCCTTCATTGAAGACGTCCTTGATCTGATATAGCTGGATTGTTGAATGCTATGTGATGGATACGTTGCTTACACCTATACAAATGTGTTTAGGTCAGTGGTTAGTTCAAGGGTGGAAGGGTGGTTTTGAAGTATTTAGACAGGGGACAATGTTCACTCCTCAGTAGACAATCGGCGTTTTATTTGAGGGGATCGGTTTGAGCAAGGCGAGGCACAGAATCGCCGATCTCGATCACATAATGAGAAGTTGTTTGGGGATGCACAGTGATTTGTAGATCCAGGATTCCATGCAGTCCCACTCACACCCGTGTAGCTCAGTTGGTAGAGCATAGCGCTTGCAACACCTACGGTTGGGAGTGCGATTCCTGCGGGACACCAGTACGGGGAAAAAGTTGTGAAAAAGTACGCACTCAGTACTGTATGTTGCTCCGGATTAAGAGTGTCTGCTAAATTACTCAAATGTCAACCGGCAAAATGGGGGACAGGCAGACGTCTTAAACCTGCAATGGAAGAAAGAGAAGTAGGGTTGGGATGAAAAGCGTAACACAATGGATTTCTGACTCCGTCCTTGGGCTGCTTGGCACTGTGAAGGGACAGCCTCTGGGAAGATGAATTCATTCAAATAGATTCATCATTATTGATTGGTACTGATTCATATTTGGCCATGATAGCCATTGTGGCCATGTTCGAAAAGTCGCTCAAACTAAAAACCTTACATATGATACTGCATGACACCTTTTTAGGAGAGTACTTATTGTTTTGGTTAGCATAACACTTCGTAGAGCAGTTCATCGGTGCATTCGAAGATTCAATGTGAACGATACCAAAGGGCGCAATGTCCCTGTTTTATAAATGAAAGAGGTGAAACGATCCCAAACACAGTGAGAGTGTTTTCGACTGCGGAGCTTCCACAGTAACTTTGGGCGCCCCCCGCAGCTCAAGGCATTGGAATGCAAGCATGAGCACGGGTGAGCAGGGAGGCGAGCGGGCAGGGGGGTGAGCGGGCGGGCGGCGAGAGGGGCGCTTCTGGCTTGGCTGGCGGACCTTCTGAGTGGAATCCCTTTGGGGGGTGCGAGCTCCCTCTTGCTGGCAGCCCCGAAAAAAAGCTAGGGGGAAAAAAGGGAGAGAAAAAAGAGAGAGAGAGAGCGAGAGAGGAGAGTTGGGCACAGCGGAGGAGCGAGCATCGCTTCACTGGGTGTGACGGATCCAAACGCTGCTCTGGAGACAGAAATGAGGAGAGGAGCTGTCCACTGAGTCATGGGAGGGGGAAGAGAGACAGAGACAGGGGTCCAGTCCACTACAGTCCAGTGTGTGTGGGTGTGTTAGAATCAGGCCGTGTGAGTGTCTAAGAGGGAGGGAGAGAGGGGCTGACAGCTGGGACTGCTTGATTGATGTGTATGTCAGTTTTACCGGGTCCCTCCTGTGTGTGAGTCACACCTTTATCTCCTGTGTGTGTGTATGCATGCAGACGTGTGTGTGTGTGTGTGTCTGTGCATTCTTTCTGTTTTCCTTCTGCGCACTTGATTCAGTGTGTGTGTGTGTGTGTGTGTGTGTGTGTGTGTGTGTGTGTGTGTGTGTGTGTGTGTGTGTGTGTGTGTGTGTGTGTGTGTGTGTGTGTGTGTGTGTGTGTGTGTGTGTGTGTGTGTGTTAAAGTGTGTGTGATTCATAGACCATACCTGATTTATTTATTTATTTTCCATGTATATGACTAGGGTTGCACATTTTGGGGAATATTCAGAGGTGGAAATTTTCCGTGGGAATTAACGGAAATATATGCAAATTAATATTGATACCATTTAAATGTAGATTTTTTTTTGCATTGGATATATTTACCATATTATATGGAGACAGAAACCTTTTACCTTATCATAAGTAGACATCATTAAAATGATTAAATCCTTCCAATAGAAAAAAACAATTTAGTTACGAATTTAGCTTTAATTAAATGAGTTCACTCTTCACATGGGATGATTTCACTGAACAACAAAAGAAAGGGACTATTGAATGATCCCCAATGATCCATTGCATTTCCCAAAAACATTTTCAACATACATCTGTAAAATTCTAGTCTAGAAACCAAAGCTTTGATTGTCTTCCTCTCAGGCTTCCATATCTTCTCCCTGGACCTCCTCAATGTCCACCTCTTGAACATCAGACTCTGAGGCCTCATCTTCACGGTCACTTTCCAACCGTGTTGAGGATGGCTCGTTGTCACCAATTTTTCAACCCTTGTAATGGTCAGCCTATTGCGTGCTTTGGTGTGTGTGTTCCCAAACAAGGACCAATGAGGTGGCTGATGTTGGTGGGACTTGGAGGATGGTGGAGGCAACAAGGGAAAGAGCCTCAGATCCACAAAGTCCCTTCCACCAGGTGGCTGATGAGATATGTTGGCAATACTGCCATATTGCATCTCCATCCCAAAGCCCTTGTTTGGAAGTGTACTTCGCCAGACTGCCAAGAACCTTGCCCTCATCCCGGCCAAGGTGGCGAGACACGGTAGTGATGACACCATAGACCTTGTTGATCTCTGCACCAGACAGGATGCTCTTGTCAGCATACTTGGGGTCCAACATGTACGCTGTGGCGTGTATGGACTTCAGGCAGAAGTCTTCACGCTTTTTGATGTATTTATTTCAGAACTGCAGTTTCCTCTGCTTGGAGCAACAGTGATGTGGGCAGGGCAGTACGGATTCCTTCTCTTTCATCTGCAAGCAGAGTCTGAACATCAGACAGGACCGCATTGATCGTCTCCCTCAATCCGTGCAATGGCTACTGCTGTAGGTTTCAGGAGTTTCAGGCTGCTTACCACTCTCTCCCAAAATACATCATCCAGGAGGATCCTCTTTATGGGGTTGTCCATATCGGCAGACTGTGATATGGCCATTTCTTGGAGAGACTCCTTCCCCTCCAGGATCAAATCAAATGCAATTTTATTTGTCACATGCGCCAAATACAACAGTGAACTGCTTACTTTGAAGCCCTTAGCCAACAATGCAGTTTTAAGGAAATAAAAAATGAAGAACAAGGTCAAAGATAAGAAAAACAACTGATTAAAGAACAGCAGCGAATAGCAATAGCGGGGTCAGTGTTTCTGGGAAGCTTCAATGTGGTGCTCTGATTCTTCTCACTTTGCTTGGTGAGGTGGATTGTTGCTATAACTTGATGACCCTTCACATACCTAACCATTTCCTTGGCTCTCTTGTAGAGTGTATCCATTGTTTTCAGTGTCATGATGCCCCCGATGGAGCAGATTCAATGCATGAGCAGCACAGCCAATGGGTGTGATGTGAGGGTAGGACTCTTCCACTTGAGACCAAGCAGCCTTCATGTTCGCAGCATTGTCTGTCACCAGTACAAATACCTTCTGTGGTCCAAGGTCATTGATGATTGCAATACAGTCTGTTTGCTCTATGATTTGCTTGACCTTCACTTGAACTCTGTTGAACTCTGCATCCAGCAAATGAGTATATAACGCATGTCTGGTTGGAGGGGTGCATGCTGGGCGAAGAACATTCAGAAATCTCTCCCAATACACATTGCCTGTGAGCATCAGAGGTGAACCAGGTACATATGCAGCTCGAACAAGACATCCATCAGCATTTCTCTGACTACGTTCCTCCATTGAGTCAAAAAACATATGATTCCAGGAGGACTATGAGCTGTCGCCATCGATAAGGTGTCTGATTCATCATTTTCACCTTGAATAGAGAGTAGAGGGACTTTTGTCAGAGGTTGCTTGTTGTGAGCGCTGAGGGAACACTTTATGGACTTGGCCAGATGGTTCTGCATCTTTGTTGCATTCTTCACATATGATTTGGCACAATATTTGCAAATGTACACAGCTTTTCCTTCTACATTAGCTGCAGTGAAATGTCTCGACACATCAGATAGTGCCCGTGGCATTTTCCTTTAAAGAGTAGAAAAAAATGAGTAAAAAAACCCAAATACAATTCCGTGTACAGATAAATAGTTAAGCAGTTAGATTAAGCAACTCCTTTGTAAGATAAATATTTTTATGTATGTGTATGGAAACAGGTGAATTAAAACTCCTCAGTTAGCAGGCTCAAGCAAGCTAAAACCCACATGGTAGCAAAAACTAACTAGCAGAAATTGTTAACAAGTTAGAAATGATTTAAACACACTTTTCTGTAGGCTACTATTTACTAGTTAACAACAAATCATGTATGTCATATCAAATATACCACCCAGTATTGTAATCTTACCAGAAAGTATGTAGTCCTAGTCTCAGACAGTGTAGTAGTGTGGTAGTGCTCAATAGCATCTCATGTCCAAGATCTTGAGAATAAGCTGCATGTGATGAAAGAGTGCACTGTGCATGCAGAGGGTTGCAATTCCATTGGATTGGGGATAGTTTAACCAAAATAGACCTTGAATTCCCTTATGTGTATCCCACAAAAAAGGTTCACTGTTATAAGCTAACTTTAAAAAAAATGAATTTAAGCAAAATTCCCAAAATTCCAAGGCTTAAATTCCCATTAAAAAAATCTGGAAATTTACCGAAAAGTTTCCGACCCTTTGCAACCCTATATATGACCCTCAGCTTGCTTATTGCTTTGTGTCTGCATATGTGGATGTGAGTCTTACTGCACCAGCTGAGTGTGTGTGTGTATATATGTGTTTGTATATGTGCGTGTATGTGTGTAACAGCTAACCCTGAGCAGGACCCACTCTCCGGATGCCTCCAGGCGGCTTGTTGAAGCTTTGGGGTCCTGGCAGCTGCAGGCAGCCAGAGAGGTGCCCCCCACGGTGCCTGTGTGCTTTTGGCAACTTCCGACTCGAAACAGAAACAGTTGCTGTGCACCCACGCTGCCTCTAGCAATAACATGTATCTCAAGTGGATTCACGCGCGTGTGTGTGCATGTGACTGTGCGCCCCTCTTCACACAGAGGCTACATTCTAATCAGGCAACGTTAATGGGCAGGCTTCCAAACAACTAGTGGTGCTGAGCAAATTTAATATATTACATGTGATGCTGGGTGAATATTTTAAAGCGCACTCCGTAGGATTTCTACATTCAGCTAGACCATTATATCTATGTAATAGCTGTTTGTGTCAATAAATTGATTTCAAAGGAGAAAAGGAACACATTTTAGAAAATAATTGCTATAGTTTGGTGTAAGTGGGGCATGCAAAATACTTTACAAGATGACGATGATAATGATCAAAGAAATAAATGATCAATCAGACTTCTCACAGTAGGACAGATGAAAAGATGTGTTCACCGATAATATTCTATTCAATTGAATGGAAATGTCTATGGAATGGAGTTGCATGAGTCCATATGTGACTATGATGTGTTCGACACTGTTATGGCCTGGGTTGCATTCCTTTTGTCACACTGTAGAGAAACATTTTGCAAACGGGAAAATAAATTGCACCTTTCGTGCCTTAAAGAACACAACCATCTGGTTTGTCCCCAGGTTTGACAGGACACGCCGAGGTGGTGAGGGTGGTCTTCTCCCCTGAGGACATCAGTCTGGAGGAGCTACTCAAGGTGTTCTGGGAGAGCCACGACCCCACTCAAGGTAGCACCTTACACACACACACACACACACACGATGCACACATGCAAAAGAAAAGTTGCCCTCCTCAGACAGGACCCAATCCCGGGGGGGCCAGGGTGTATTAGAGCAGAAGGAAGCATGGGTGTGTGTGTGTGTGTGTGTGTGTTTCTGTGTGTGTGTGTTAGTGCTTGCGTGTGTGCGCGCACACGTGTGATGGCAGTGGGGGTTGGGTGGGTCTCAGGAGGGTAAGTCAACGACAGACTGTGTTAATGTGTCTGGGAGCCAATCATCCATGAGACTGACGGCAGGGGTAGTTTGTGTTTGTTCCTCAAACCTTCCATGACTAGGCTTCTGCCAAATAATATCATAATACAAAATATAGAATAATACAAATATAGAATAATATATATTTAGCATGTTTTGGAACATTCTGTACAGGCTTCCTTCTTTTCACTCTGTTAATTAGGTTAGTATTGTGGAGTAACTACAATGTTGTTGATCTTTCCTCAGTTTTCTCCTATCACAGCCATTGAACTCTGTAACTGTTTTGAAGTCACCATTGGCCTCATGGTGGAATCCCTGAGCAGTTTCCTTCCTCTCCATCAACTGAGTTAGGAAGGACGCCTGTATCTTTGTAGTGACTGGGTGTATTGATACACCATCCAAAGTGTAATGAATAACTTCACCATGCTCAAAGGGATATTCAATGTCGGCACTTATTTTTACCCAATAAGTGCCCTTCTTTGCGAGGCATTGGAAAACCTCCCTGGTCTTTGTGGTTGAATCTGTGTTTGAAATTCACTACTCAACTGAGAGACCTTACAGATAATTGTATGTGTGGGGTACAGAGATGAGGTAGTCATTCAATAATCATGTTAAACACTATTATTACACAAAGAGCAACTCATACTGTGAATTGTTAAGCACATTTTTTTTCTCCTGAACTTATTTAGGCATGCCATAACAAAGGGGTTGAATCGTTTTTGACTCAAGGCATTTCAGCATTTCATTTTTAATCATTCGTAAAAATGTAGAAAAATATTCCACTTTGACATTATGGGGTAGTGTTTGTAGGCCAGTGACAGAAATTCTCAATTTAATCCATTTTAAATTCAGGATGTAACACAACAAAATGTGGAAAAAGTCCAGGGGTGTGAATACTTTCTGAAGGCACTGTACGCGCGCGCACGCACGCACACACACGCACACACGCACACACACGCACACACACACACACACACACACACACACACACACACACACACACACACAGTTTTTCCCATTGTGTGTTTGTGAGTGTGCATGCGTGTGTGAGATCTCTGCCTTTTTGCCTTGCCTCAGTTCAGAAGGGCTTAGTCCCAACAATGCGATGTCGAACTGCATAGCCTCCACCAATCACGGCTAGGATAGCAACATTCCCAGCCAACCAGATACTCCCAGCAGCCTCCTCTTTGTGCCCTGTTTCCATATTCAGTAACACACTTAATCTGGTGAGTTCTCTTGGATGTTGCATAAAGACGTACGTGCATACCCTCAACACAAATTAGAAGTTTGTTCTTTCTGTCTCCTCACCAACACCCTCCATTTCTCTTTCTTTATTTCTTTCTCTCTCTCTCTCTCACACACACACACACACACTCTACTCTTATACACACACTGCTGTGTCGTAAAATGACCAAGCCCTGTATGTGACATCTGCATATGGAAATACTCAAATGTAACGTTTGTTCCTGTGTGGATTCGAAAACTACTGTACTCAGAGCTTTGTAGATTCTCTTGGGCGCATATACATCATCACACACATTACGTGTACGCACTCTCAAAACGCATTCACACACATACAGAGCACCCACCCACACACCTACACATACATGAAGAGACGCAGACAGACAGACAGACAGACAGACAGACAGACAGACAGACAGACAGACAGACAGACAGACACACACACACACACACACATAGAGCACACACACGCTTGGTTGCTTCAGCAGTTCGTTACTTCCTTGTTAAAAGAGGGACCCAACCCCCTGTTCTCTCAGCGGACCCCGGGGCTCTCAATCTGTCTGGAGGATAAGAGCATCTTATCTCCCCTTTCCTTACCCATTCACCCCTCGCCTCCTCCCATCCCTCCATCCCCCTCCCCCCCATCCCCAAACACCCCAGAGCTGATGCTTTCCTCTCCTCTCCTCTTCCCTCCTTTCCTCTCCTCTCATTTCCACTCCTTTTCTCTGCTCTCATTTCCTCTCCCCTTCTCTCCTCTCCTCCTCATTCCCCTCTCCTCTTGTCCCGTCAGCACATCCGCAGAGCAGAGCGGCGCTATGAGTCGACCGCTCCCCCCGAGGCCGTCCCGCTCATCTTCACGCTCCCCTTTTATGTCTTAGTCACTCTCTCCTCTCCTCATCCTCTCTCTCTTCTCCCATCATCAACCCCCACTCTTCATCTTACACCCCCCTTTGTCTCCTCTCGGCTGTTTTTTTTTACCTCCTTCCCCCTCTTTCTCGTTCTTTCGTACATTTTTTGAAGACATGCCCGCCATGTGTCTGGCTGCCAATGCTGCTGCGTCAGTGAGCAAGGCAACAAAATGGCCGACGCAACCGTTTTCTTCAGAGGACAGCGATGCGCTCGCTGTGTGACTGTTGAAGTGATAGACCTGGGCCACGTTCAGTAGGCTCCATGTGTCAATCGTTGCAGAATGAAATGGCACGAATAGAGCTGACCCGATTCCTTATTCTACATGTCAGAGAGGCATGTTTGTTCGACATAATGTATCAGAATGTGCCACACTGCTGTGTCCTGCTCAATTGCGGGCCTGTTTACGCTAGCACAGGACCACGGAACCTGTATTTGCATTTTCCATGTTTCTCTTCACTAGGTTCCATTATTTTTTCCCGTTCTGCGAGTTAGCTTATGCATGGACACACACAGAGGTAAGAGATACGTTTTGCAGTATATGGTACAGGGCATATAAGTACGTGAATATATAAGTACGTGAATACCTCCCTCTACCTCCCTCTACCTCCCACACACGTGCTGAAGACGGCAAACAACATCGCGGATGTGAATGTCGAGAGGATTCCACATAAATCAAGCCAAACGCATCAACGAACTGCGGGACCCTTTTTATTTGATTTCTTTCTACCTCCCCCTATAAGCCAGTGACGCCATCACACATTTGTCTGCTACCATCCATCCATCCCATCTTACCTCCCCTCCTCCCCAGCTGGAAAAGACACGCATCCCTAATGACACACATCTCCCCCCGCCATATTTTAGGGGAACCCCCTATCTAAAGCGGGACGCCCTCTTGGGGGGGTGACCTTAACCCCCTCCCGCACCCCTCCGTCATGCTGAAAGTGGCCCACTCCCCCTCTCATTACCACGTGTCACTTCATTACAGACGACGGGTGGGGTGACAGGTCGAATTTATGGAGATTGTCTGCGTTGTGTGTGTGTGGTAGTAGGTGAGGCATGGCGTTAATATCTCATTGAGGAGATGAATTAGCTTGTGATGAGCCACAACAAACAATCACCAGACATGTACCCGGTGAACCCCCCCCCCCCAAATACACCAATATGTGGTGATAGGAGGCAAGGTTTTTGTACACACACACAGACAGACAGACAGACAGACAGACACACACACACACACACACAGGGTCGTGTTACCATAGCGGGAAGACTTGGACGACACAGTGATGAAATCAAATCAAATTGTATTTGTCAGATGTGACGATTACAAAAGTGTAGACGTTACCGTGAAATGCTTGCTTACGCGCCCTTTCCCAACAACGCAGTTCAGAAGTTAGAACACGAACAAGTAGAGAAACAGAAAATAGTAGCACAATATAATAGCACAATGAAATAGCAATAACATGGCTATGTACAAGGAGTAGCAGCAGACAACCAGAGCGTCTTCCCCTGTCTCTCTCCATGATCCTCAGTGTATGTGCATCCGTGCGTCACACTCAGCCAACCCTCTGATGAGCAGCCCTGTTCTACTTTAGCAGGGTTAGCTGAAGGGCTAGCTGTGCCCTCTTCCTCAATGATCCCCTACACCTAACCCCTACCCTCTCACCCTGCCAGAGAGAGAGAGAGAGAGAGAGTGCAGTGGAGGGACGGGACGGGTGACTGTTTGTTTGTGTGACTGCCATCCTGCTCGTGCACATCTACACGCACGTTTCATTGCGTACGGGCCCTGAGGGGTCTTTCTTACGTTTCTCTCTCCTGCGCGTCAGCAACGGGTTACGTAAGACTGGGGCAAAAATAGCAGCAGTGAGTGGAGCGGTCGGTCTCTGGGTTGGCACGCACACAGCTCAAGCAGTCCCGCCGGGCCACAGCGCTACCTGGGTACTGGCTGTTGCTCCAACACTGGGGGCTTTAGTGGCACTGCGGCTCTCCTCTAGTACTGTTCTGTAGTACTATTGCCTTTCTTTAGAATAGAAGTTTAGAATAGAATACAATTTGAATACTAGCTGTGAACGAAGGAGTTTGGCTTGTGTTTAGTGCGTTTGTCTCTGAAAATAGAACAAGTGTTATTGTGTGTGTAGATACTACTGTGGGCTAAGTTAAGCTATTCTAATCACATCGAATAGCCTTACGCCTAATAGGCTTATTTTTTTATGCGAGTCGATTTGAATAAAATTGCCAGTGTTGTCTTGGTTCTGTTCTTTGGTGTGAATTATTGCGAGATGTGCAAGGTTATGGTGCAGGATTACATTGGCTTCCTTGCCAATCCACGCGCTCTGTTCTGCTCTGTCCTAGCTGCCGACTGTGACACTGAGTGACTCTGAGTTGTCCTCGTCTCTGCCGGGCACGGAGGCATGAGCGTGTGTGTGCGTATATTTGCGTGCAAAGGCGCGTGGCACTGCCGACAGCAGGGTGAAAAGGGAACTAAAAGAGAGGCCAGAGAGGAGGAGAGGAACGCGGCGAGAAGGAGCGGCTAATCGGAGCACTTTAAGTTGTTAACGGGATAAGGGAGGGGGGGGTGACACACACATTTACACCATAACACCGTCTCCATCAAACATAGTTTGTTATCTTTTGGCTTGAGTGTTTAAAACAAAGTGTTAAGCACTGAGGGGCTGAGATGGTGGTGGGGGTGTCTGCCATTTTGTTTTCTGAATTATGGTTCATCATCATTTCGAGTAGATCTTTCTCCCTCAGTTCTCTTCCCTCTTTCCACCCCTACTCCTCGTCCTCCTCCCTCCCGTTTGCCTTTTTTTTATAGCAGCCGGCGTGCCCCTTAATCTGATTAACTTCTTACCATTTCATCCACTTTTTTGCCTGCAACTGAAAAACACACAAATCTGTGCATAGTATAAGGCCTACACAAACGTGCACACACACACACACAATGCACAGACATGTTTCAAATACACACACACACACACACTCAGACCTATGCACACACATACCCACACACGTTTCACAGACACACACACACACACTCCTCATCCGGCCACGCGATTTCATCAGAGTGGCAGAGAGAGATGAAAGAAAGAGAGAGGGGCAGAGAGAGAAATACAGGAAAGAGACAGAAAGGAACGAAAGAAAGAAAGAGGCTTTTAGGATGTATCCACATCCAACAACTGCCAGAAGTAGGAAGCTAGCTGCAGGGACTGTAGTGTGTACGTATGTGCCGGAGTTCGTGCTGAAAGAGATTTTCTTTCTGGAGAATGGATAAGTAGGAAATCTCTTGAGGGTTTAAAGCACAACCAAGAGGGCTGTGTACCAAATGGCACCCGATTCCATCTACTTTGGGCCCGGGGCCCATAGGGCTGTGGTCAACGGTAGTGCACCACACAGGGAACAGGGTGCCATTTGGGACGCAGACGAGATGTGTTGTTGGGGAGAGTTGTCACGACTAACTAGTAATCTCCCTAGAACTCAGAAAACAAACTTTTTATCACCCAACTTTTGTTGCCACATTTTGAGATTTTTTTTGGGGGGAGGGTTCATTTTTTGGGAAGGGGATAAAAAATATTTTAAGAACACAATTTTAATTAGGGCTTGGTGGTGCGTAGGTTAGGTGGGTGACCTTTTGTGAAATGTGCGGAGGGTGGGGTAACCCCTAGCCCCCTCTACACCCCCCATTATCCCCTCTGTTTTCAGAAGCAAGGCACTCATGAATTATTCAAGAGGAGCAGGGAGGCTCTCATTAATAATTTCTGATGCTCTTTGATGGATGGTGGAGAAAAATAAGGGCCCTTAAAAATAAAGGAAGGGGAAGAGAAGGAAAGAGGGCAGAGATGGGGAGTTTTTAAGTATTCGATTATTTTTGGGGCTCTGAGGAGTTCTTAAAGGAAGAGTAAGAGGGATCAAATGTGACATGATTTACAATATTTAATCGTGATATAGGATGAAGTGTGATGATGCCGTGGATCATGTCATGGATTCCTTGGTTTCATCATTGTCTCCCTCTACTCCATCACAACCTCTGAAGTGAAAACTATAACATTTTATTTTATTATATTTGATTCCATTCTATTCTGTTCCATTATATTATATTATATTATATTAATTCCATTTAATTATATTCTATGTTATTCTATTCCATTCTATCTTTCTGCTCTCCTCCTACATTCATCTCTCCCCCTTCCCCCTTTAAAAAAAAAACCCTTCCCCCTTTTGCTTCCAAAATATTTGTTTTCAACTGTTTGTCATCCTACGTCATGGTGAAAACCATGTGGGGCATGAAGTGGCAACGGCGATGGTCACTGTGGCGGTGGCTGGTTAGGGACCCTAGGAGGTCACACGGGAACGTCACGCGGAACGGTCGGCGGCGCTGGGGCAGCCAATCAGGGAGCGTTGTTGTGCCCTTTGATGAAGGTGTTTTGGCGGCAGCCATAAGCCTTATCGCACTGACGGGAGCTGGGGGTAAAATGGCCTTCATCCCATCCAGCCCTGCCGAGAGAGAAGGAGAGGGACAGAGGGAGGGGGGGGGGGGGGGTGGAAATATGACGGAGGGATAGAAGGAGAAAGGGATCAGAAGCAGGACAGAGAGTGAAATTGAGAGGGAGGGAGGGATGTGAAGAAGGACCAGAGAGGGGAAGATGGTGAAAGAGGGAGAGAGAGCGAGAGAGAGAGGGAAAGAGAGCGATGAATAGAGGGACAGACGGCCTGAAAGAGACTCTGATGCCATTCGATGCCAAACGTCCCCCAGGATAGTGGCATTTCAAAAGTAGAAAATAGAAGCAAGCTTTTTGGCCACTTAGCAGTACATATACGGGAGCCAAGTCTTCTCCAACGCGTCTGATGTAAAGCTGATGAAAATATTGACAAGCTGCAGAGCACAGCTTGACAAGCCGCGCTAGCAGACTGAGAATGGGAAACAGATACACTGCCTGTCCTCCACTACTGTGTCGACAACACAAGAGAAAGAGCTGCACTTTTATAGAAATAGACGCACGGAGATGTTTAAATGGGTAACTCAATGACCAATGTAATTTCAATTCACTTACAATTTGAATAATTTTTTCATACAGTATGGAAATGTAGCTAGGCGATGTAGAAAATGTATGCTACAATCTTGACCAGTCAAGTCTGCTCCTTCATGGCAAAAATATGATGTGTATATCACAATGTTTGTTGGCACTTCTACTACAATTACCTGCGTTGTCTGTCTCGTCGGTGTGCTTTCAGGGATGAAGCAGCAGGCAGACTATGGAACCCAGTACCGTTCAGCCATTTACGCCTCCAGTCCCTCTCAACAGGAGCTGGCTCTCAACACCAGACAAGCCTACCAAGAGGTACTGAAAAACCTTCTAACCCTACGCTAACTACACGAACAAACACACACACACCCACACCCGTGTGCACTCACACACACATAGACGCACGCACGCGCACACACGCACCAGTGGCGGTCGGTGCCGTTTAAGATGAGGGAGGACAATTATTATTATTTATTTTTTTTATGAGCGTGGCCTTATTTCTATGACAGCATATTGGGATGACTGTCATTCATATTCAATTCACCCAGCTCAATGTGACCTCGATAGGTTTAGGCTACTACATGATACTCGAACGTTCCCTATACCCACCACGAGGTTGCTACAACCTAGCTTATGAATGAACGTTTCCAACGTAGGTGCACACAGGTCGAGATAATTGTTTTAGTTGACAGACTAACACATTTAATAGCGCCTTGCACACTCTTGCCTGCATCTAGCTGGTCTAGGGTGTGATCATTAGTCCAACAATTTACAAACGAGAGTTTCTATTGGACAAATGAAGGTATGTTTATCCCCGTTTCATTCCATTTTCTGGAGTTTAAGAAACATTTTTTCAACAGAATCAGTGGAATGGATACACCCTGATCACATGTAAACACAATTCACTTTCATAGCAGCCACGTTGTATTCCTTGGAGCGTCTAGGCGCTCCCCTTCTCTCACCTTTTCCCTTCGCTTGTGGACTTCAATGCATAACAGCTGTCTGTCACCAGGTGAAAGCCATATCATAAGCCCTGACCTCTACACACAGCCTACATGTTTGTCACCATATTAGCTAAAGTAACGTCATAGTCAGCATACCGTAGCTAATAGAACTAACGCATCAGTAAAGCCGCTACAATCATGCAGTACAGTCAGTAAGCAGTTTAGCAGTTACATCTACGAGCCCCGGTGGCAATAAAGGTGTAAAACCAAAATCTTATCTTGACTTGGAAGAGTTCCAGTATTGGATAGGCATAGCCAGCTGGCTAACATAGCATCCCTCTGTTTGATCCGGGTGTTTGAGTAGGCTAAACTAGCTAGTTGCATTTGCTAGCTAAGTAAGTGAAAGTGAAAAATAATGTCTCTCTCTCTCTCTCTCTTGCTTCTTCTTCATTTTTGAAGAAATCAGTTTGTTCAAAACTGTTCAACTACCGTCTTTCTCTCTCTTTGAGTCAGCTAGTCTCCTGGCACCTACTACCAAAACCCGTTCAAAGGCACTTACATCTTTTGTCTTGCCCATTCACCCTCTGAATGGCACACACACACACACACACACACACACACACACAATCCATGTATTAATGTCACAAGGCTTAAAAATCCTTCTTTAACCTGTCTCCTTCCCTTCATCTACACTGATTGGAGTGGATTTAACAGGTGGCATCAATAAGGGATCATAGCTTTCACCTGGTCAGTCTATGTCGTGGATAGAGTAGGTGTTCCTATTGTTTTGTCAGTGTACTCACATACACTATGATCTAACACTACACTTCTAACACGTTGCCTCTTACACTAGGATAACAGTTTTGTTTTTTGCCCTAGCACTACATAATAATAATAATAATAATAATGATGATGAACTCATCGTCAAGCTGCGATTATTTGAACCAGCTGTGTAGTGTTAGCGCAAAAACCAGGGTCTCCTGGTACGAGTTTGGGAAATACTGGTTTAAACAAACCTGAATCTCTGCTTTACATTGACATTACGTCATTATTAGGGAATTTTGATATCACAAGTGCCGCTGTGTAAAAACACGGACTAATTTTTGCTCCTCGGGTTCACTTGTCTCCAGCAAGTCATGATTCATTGCTAGCAAATGATAACCCTTCAATATCATAGAACCAGGTACTTACTGTAGCACCGTAGGAGGCCGTTCCTTCTCTTGCTAGAATAAAAGACGCCCCTGCTGTGTTCCGACCTGGTACCGACGAACCTGCAGTTTGCAGTTCGCAATGCTCGTCAGTGGTCGAGAACTTGACTTTGAGCCAATCAGAGAACACAAACCTCCACATGGGAAAGCCAACAAAAGTGACAAGAAAAAGGAAAAAAGAGGGCACTTTTCCCCGGTGTTGTCCAACCTCTATTTCACGAGAATTGTTTTAACTAAAAAAATAAAGCCTTATAATACATCTTTACATCTAGCTAAGGAATCTTGTGCTTGAAGGATTTTTTGTTTGTTAGGTTGAGTTTGATAATGTGCACCAGGCAGTCACACACACTTCATATGAAACAAATGGGGTGGTAAGCACAATGCACACAACACTAAATGTTTTACCAAGCTAGTGATATATCAAGATTTTGATGAAATAATTTAATTCACTCTCCATTCCATGGTTAGTGCATTCGGGATCCTTGGGACATCCCTACCCTGAACCCTAAACTGAAAAATAACCCTTACCTAACCTTAACCCTTACCTTAACCATTTTCATTTTCAAGGATCCTCACTTAGCATTATCCCTTCCTGCTTGCTAGCTAACATTAGCTAAATGGTTAGCATCACCATTTAGCACAATGTAGCTAGGTACTCCACGACTCTCTACAGTTAACAGGCAGCTTAATTCAAAAACAAATCCATTGTGATGTAATTATATCTAGTTGAGGCCATCTGGTTAGTATCAACAAGGGCTTACTACATATTCTAGCTAGCTAGCAACAATGTTAGAACATTAATTAGCTTAATAGCTACAGGCACAAGTCAACAAGCCACTGCCACCTTGTGGCCTGGAGTATTTAAACAAAGCAAATTGGAGGTAGAACTGTTCTATGTGAACAACAGAAAGTTAACTTCCATCACTCTAGGCAGAGGTGGTAAGTACCTATCGGCAGTCAGGTTTCTAAGTGTGTCTGACCCTTTAGTCTACAGAGGTGCCATTTTGGGCCTCTTCGCATCAGTTGCACCGAGGAGACAGTGAAATGCTTGACACAGCAGAGGCATCAGCGGGGTTTGTGACTGAGCGGGACTCTGTTGTCCCTCTTGTTTTCTGTTGAGTCAGATCACTGGGCTCTTGGCAGACACTGAGGTTACAGAGGTGGCAGGGCATGTCCTACTGTCCTTCTGTGACAGTCTGGACGGATAGACGGACCTAGCCCTTCACCCCTCTGGGGGGTTCATAATACAGTGCCTTGCGAAAGTATTCGGCCCCCTTGAACTTTGCGACCTTTTGCCACATTTCAGGCTTCAAACATAAAGATATAAAACTGTATTTTTTTGTGAAGAATCAACAACAAGTGGGACACAATCATGAAGTGGAAAGACATTTATTGGATATTTCAAACTTTTTTAACATTTCAAAAACTGAAGAATTGGGCGTGCAAAATTATTCAGCCCCCTTAAGTTAATACTTTGTAGCGCCACCTTTTGCTGCGATTACAGCTGTAAGTCGCTTGGGGTATGTCTCTATCAGTTTTGCACATCGAGAGACTGACATTTTTTCCCATTCCTCCTTGCAAAACAGCTCGAGCTCAGTGGGTTTGGATGGAGAGCATTTGAGAACAGTAATGTGTCTCATTACGATTTAGGAAAGGAAAGGGGATACCTAGTCAGTTGCACAACTGAATGCATTCAATTTGTCTTCCGCATTTAACCTGACCCCTCTGAATCAGTTTGTGTGTGTGTGTGGGGGGGCTCAGCGGCCTTTTGACAGCCTTTCAGTCTCGGCTCTGTGATCTGATTGCATCCCCTCCCTGTCCCCTTCCTAGCTCCCCTTGTCCCCTCTCTTTGGTCCCAGCTGCCACCCCTGCCTGACATTTGACCCCTGCCCAAGGCCAAGGCTAGGGAGGTGGGGGGGGGTCGCTGTCACAGCAGCCTGACAGCCCACCAGTCCATGACCGCTGACCCTGGGACCGATCAGTTACCATGGCGATCCCATTCCCCTCATTTCCTATGAATCCCATTTAGGACGGGATGGAGGAATGGATTAGGCAATACATGTGCGTCTCAGAGTCGGTTTGGATTAACCTGTTAGAACTCTAGGGGCAGTATTTCATTTTTGGATAAAAAGACGTGCCCGTTTTTAGCGCGATATTTTGTCACGAAAAGATGCTCGACTATGCTTGGAATTGATAGTTTTGGAAAGAAGACACTCTGACGTTTCCAGAACTGCAAAGATTTTCACTGTGAGTGCCATAGAACAATATCTACAGGCAAAACCAAGATGTTTGAGTCACCAGGAAATCAACAGGATTTCTGAAGGCACGTTTTCCAAGATCTCCTTATATGGCTGTGAATGGCACAGGAATCAACGGACACTTCCTATCGTTTCCCCCAGGTGTCTGCAGCATTGTGACGTATTTGTAGGCATATCATTGGAAGATTGGCCATAAGAGCCTACAATTACCATGTGTCCCGCATGGTGTCTGCGTGGAAGTTGGTGCGCAAAAGTCAGGTCCCAGTATTTTTCCATCCGAATCAGAGAAGAATGCACGCTTCTAGGACTGGCATTTCAATGAAGAGATATATGACAAAACACCTTGAGGATTGATTCAAACAACGTTTTCCATGTTTCAGTCGATATTATGGAGTTAATTCGGAAAAAGTTCGACGTTTAGGTGACTGAATTTTCGGTTAGTTTCGGTAGCCAAATGCATAGTAACAAAACGGAACGTTGTGTCCTACACAAGCATCTTTCAGGAAAAACTGGACATCTGCTATGTAACTGAGAGTCTCCTCATTGAAACATCTGAAGTTCTTCAAAGGTAAATTATTTTATTTGATCCCTTTGCTGGTTTTGTGAATGTTGCGTGCTAAATGCTAACGCTAAATGCTAAGCTAGCTATCACCACTCTTACACAAATTATTGATTTTCTCTGGTTCTAAAGCATATTTTGAAAATCTGAGACGACAGGATTGTTAAGAAAAGGATAAGCTTGAGGACAGGCATATTTATTTCATTTATTTTGCAATTTTCAGAAATCGCTAATGTTGCGTTATGGTAATGAGCTTGAGGCTGTAGTCACGATCCCGTATGCGGGATGGGGCGGCCTGAGAGAGAGAGAGAGAGAGGAGAGAGAGAGAGAGAGAGAGAGAGAGAGAGAGAGAGGAGAGAGAGAGAGAGAGAGAGAGAGAGAGAGAGAGAGAGAGAGAGAGAGAGAGAGAGAGAGAGAGAGAGAGAGAGAGAGAGAGAGAGAGAGAGAGAGAGAGAGAGAGAGAGAGAGAGAGAGAGAGAGAGAGAGAGAGAGAGAGAGAGAGAGGCACATTGTGTCAATCTAAGATGGGGTGAATAGGCGAGATGGCTTGTTTCACAAACTGGCCTCCAGTAGAAAAGATCAGGGCTTTAGAGGCTAACTGTTAACCCCAGTCATTGTCATTGAGAGGTTAACCACTAACCCCAGTCATTGCCATTGAGAGGCTAACTGCTAAGCCCAGTCATTGTCATTGAGAGGCTAACCGCTAACCCCATTCATTGGCTGTATGTGCAGATAGGGGGCCGTTCAAGATCACAACGGTCAAAGCAGTTGACAATAAACTGTTGAAACAAACGTTTGCTTCTCAGGGAGCTTGTGGCCTTGTTGGTTAGTTTTGAACAATTGCATATTGTAGAGAAAGATTTGTTTTGTAAGCCTGGGTCATGTTCATTAGGCACTGAAATGGACAAAAACGGAATAAAACAGAGAAGGACCACTTGTCCAATAAGAAACACTTATTTCCGATTTGTGCTGCAAAATGTTTTTCGTTGCATACCTTAATGAATTGAACCCTGCCATAGAAGGACTTCCGTCTCTCTGTGATAACTTAAATGGTTAGTCTTTTCTATATACCTCAAGTCCTCATTCGTACAGTGCCAAAGCACATCTGATGGATTTCAAAGAATCTGTCCGTTGCAAAATAGCTGATGTAATGTGAAATTACTATTGCTCTGCCGTCTCATTACGATTTGGTGGTGTGTGTGTGTGTGTGTGTGTGTGTGTGTGTGTGTGTGTGTGTGTGTGTGTGTGTGTGTGTGTGTGTGTGTGTGTGTGTGTGTGTACTGCACGCACGTCCACTGCAAGCATGACTGTGTGTGCTTATGTGTGTGCGTGCGTGTCTGTGTGTGTATGTACAGTGCCCGTATGTGTGTGTGCCCCCCTAAAAGCACATCCTCATCCTTGGAGAGATGTGGTTGGCTTGGCAATAGGTACTAGAGGCTGCCCAAGATTCTGCCACACACACAGACGCACGTACACACAGCCCAATGAATAATTAACCCTTACAAGGCTCCTTCCTTTTGCAGGGCTTTCAGTTTCTTAACTTCGGTACAGCGGCACAAAAAAAGATAGTGTGCGTATTTAAAGCAACAACAAAAAGAGAGAGGCAGAAAAGCTTGTTTAAGCGTGAGAAGAGGGGAGGGCATGGAGGAGAGGAGAGGGGGATGAGGAGAGGAGGAGGTGGAGAATTCGCTATAATGAAATTTGAAATGTGCGGAACATCAAAGACTTCTGGAGCAGCGCTGCTGTGCTAAGGAGCACCATAACGTCCCCCCCACACACACACACACTCTCTGTCTCTCTCTCCCCCCCCCTCTCTCTCTCTCTGTCTCCATATCTCTCTACCTCTCTCTCTCCTGTCTTTCCCTCTCCCTCAATCCCTCTACATTTCTCTCTCTTTCTCCATCTCTCTCTCCTCCCTCTACTTCTCTCTCCCTCTCCTCTCTCTCTCTTCCTTTTCATATGTTCTCCTTCTCTGTCTCTCTCCTGCAGTGTCTCTCCTGAGCTATGGGGAAGAAAGGAGGGATGGGAGGGTTTGATTAAGGGGAGAAGCGTGGCGGGGGGAATGGGGTGAGGTGGGCTAGGGGTTTGTAGGAAGTTGGGGGAGGGTGTGACCGCGTTCCGTTCTGTGTGTAGAACAATGGTTTTTAACAAGCCAGCCAGAGTGCATTGAGTGTGTGTGCGTGCCTGCGCCCGTGCGTGTGTGCACCTTTGTGTGTGTGCGTGTGCGTGCGTGCGTGCGTGCGCCTGCGTATGTGATCGGAGCCTTGGCGAAGCAAGTGTGCCCTCTGATAAGAGAGCCTGGCTTAAAGAGCTGTGTGTGTGAAAAAAAAAAGTCTAGAGGAGAAACCCAGGCGTTCTTCAATGGGGGCAGAACTGCTCTTTTCGGGGCTCTAAAGGGTGTAGAGTACCTGTGCTCTTTTACAGTCACTAAGGAATGCCTTATCCAATTCATCACCTTGGCTTGGTCCATGACACTCCTGTCCTTCCCTATGTGTGGTCTTTGACTGTGTGCCTGTCTGTGTGTGTCCATCTATGTGTCAACGTACAGTTGAAGTCGGGAGTTTTACATACACTTAGGTTGGAGTCATTAAATCTTGTTTTTCAACCACTCCACAAATTTCTTGTTAACAAACTATAGTTTTGGCAAATCGGTTAGGACATCTACTTTGTGCATGACACAAGTCATTTATTTTTTGATGTTTACAGACAGATTACTTCACTTATGACTAACTCACTGTATCACAATTCCAGTGGGTCAGAAGTTTACATACACTAAGTTGACTGTGCCTATAAACAGCTTGGAAAATGCCAGACAATTGTGTCATGGCTTTAGAAGCGTCTGATAGGGTAATTGACATCATTTGAGTCAATTGGAGGGGTCAATTGGAGGTATTTCAAGGCCTACCTTCAAACTCAGTGCCTCTTTGCTTGTCATCATGGGGAAATCAAAAGAAATCAGCCAAGACCTCCAGAAAAAAATTGTAGACCTCCACAAGTCTGGCTCATCCTTGGGAGCAATTTCCAAATGCCTGAAGGTACCACGTTCATATGTACAAACAATAGTACGCAAGTATAAACACCATGGGACCATGCAGTCGTCAAACCACTCAGGAAGGAGACTCTTTTTGCCTCCTAAAGATGAACGTACTTTGGTGCAACAAATGCAAATCATTCCCAGAACAACAGCAAAGGACCTTGTGAAGAAGCTGGAGGAAACAGGTACAAAAATATCTATTTCCACAGTACAACAAGTCCTATATCGACATAACCTGAAAGGCCGCTCAACAAGGAAGAAGCCACTGCTCCAAAACCGCCATTAAAAAGCCAGACTACGGTTTGCAACTGCACATGGGGACAAAGATCATACTTTTTTGAGAAATGTCCTCTGGTCTGATGAAACAAAAATAGAACTGTTTGGCCGTAATGACCATTGTTATGTTTGGAGGGAAAGGGGGATGTTTGCAAGCCGAAGAACACCATCCCAACCTTGAAGCACGGGGGTTGGCAGCATCATGTTGTGTGGGTGCTTTGCTGCAGGAGGGACTGGTGCACTCACAAAATAGATAGCGTCATGAGGAAGGAAAATGATGTGGATATATTGAAGCAACATCCCAAGACATCAGTCAGGAAGTTAAGGCTTGGTCGCAAATGGGTTTTCCAAATAGACAATGACCCCAAGCATACTTCCAAAGTTGTGGCAAAATTACTTAAGGACAACAAAGTCAAGGTATTGGAGTGGCCATCACAAAGCCCTGACCTCAATCCTATAGAAAATGTGTGGGCAGAACTGAAAAGGCGTGTGCGAGCAAGGAGGCCTACAAACCTGACTCAGTTACACCAGTTCTGTCAGGAGGAATGGGACAAAATTCACACAATTTGTTGTGGGAAGGTTGTGGAAGGCTACCCGAAACGTTTGACCCAAGTTAAACAATTTAAAGGCAATGCTACCAAATACTAATTGAGTGTATGTAAACTTCCGACCCACTGGGAATGTGATGAAAGAAATAAAAGCTGAAATAAATCCTTCTCTCTACTATTATTCTGACATTTCACATTCTTGAAATAAAGTGGTGATCCTAACTGACCTAAAACAGGGAATTTTTACCAGGATTAAATGTCAGGAATTGTGAAAAACTGAGTTTAAATGTATTTGGCTCAAGTGTATGTAATCTTCCGACTTCAACTGTATGTCCTTGCACCACGTTGTGTCTCAGCATACTCTTGAGTTGAACTATCAGTGATATATATCTCTATTATCCCCATAGTCTGTATTTTAT
Organism: Oncorhynchus keta; assembly: GCF_023373465.1. Taxonomy (NCBI): domain Eukaryota; kingdom Metazoa; phylum Chordata; class Actinopteri; order Salmoniformes; family Salmonidae; genus Oncorhynchus; species Oncorhynchus keta. The sequence continues at coordinate 43,748,262 of NC_068455.1, forward strand.
CTCACACACACACACACACATGCACACAGACACACACGCACATACACGCACGCGCGCGCGCACACACACACAGACACACACACACACACACACAGACACACACACACACACATGCACACACACACGTGCACACACACACACACCCAGACACACACACCCAGACACACACACAGACACACACACACACAGACACACACACACACACACACACACGCACATGCCCCACACACGCGCACACACACACACACACAGACACACACACACACACACACACACACACACACACACACACACACACACACACACACACACACACACACACACACACACACACACACACACACACACACACACACACACACACACACACACACACACACACACACCCCTTAGTCCTACTTATCCACCCTTTAGTTTATAACCACCACATTGAAAAATGCTCTGAATGCTACTAAAATCCCCTACCGTTCAATATTGAACATGCAAAACCCATGCAGGTAACACATGCATATACTTGCGTGCATTCATATGTACATATACAGAATAAGTATTTTGAAAGTCATGGATAAGTCGCTATTAAAGGAGTGTTCATAGGTGATCTGTGTGATATCGCAGCGTGCAGCCGGAGTGCTGTGGCTGTGAAAAAGCACAGCCACGCTGGCTGGTGTCTCGCTGCCTCCCAAACAAAATGTAGGACCGCACTCTGGCTGCAGATTTGAGAAGCAACCTAAAATGGATGCCTGACCCGGTCTGTGAGTGGGATGAGCGGAGAAGCGCTCACACGCTCTTCATCCTACGTGCACAGATGCGCACTCACACATACTCACACACACAGAAATGAGCATGCACACTCACACTCTCACAGAGGATACACAGAACGTAGCACCCACTCACACGGCAAATGTACTTTACATATAGTACCAGTCAAAAGTTTAGACACACCTACTCATTTTTCTTTTTTTTGTACATTGTAGAATAATAGTGAAGAAATCAAAACTATGACATAACACATATGGAATCATGTAGTAACCACAAAAGTGTAAAAACCAATCAAAATATGTTTTACATTTGAGATTCTTCAAAGTAGCCACCCTTTGCCTTGATGACAGCTTGGCACACTCTTGGCATTCTCTCAACCGGCTTCATCGGGTAGTCACCTGGAATGCATTCCAATTAACAGGTGTGCCTCGTTAAAAGTTCATTTGTGTCATTTCTTTCCTTCTTAATGAGCCAATCAGTTGTGTTGTGACAAGGTAGGGGTGGTATACAGAAGATAGCCCTATTTGGTAAAAGACCAAGTCCATATTATGGCAAGAACAGCTCAAATAAGGAAAGAGAAATGACGGTCCATCATTACTTTAAGACATGGAGGTCAGTTCATCTGGAACATTTCAAGAACTTTGAAAGTTTCTTCAAGTGCAGTCGCAAAAACCATCAAGCTCTATGATGAAACTGGTTCTCATGAGGACCGCCACAAGAAAGGAAGACCCAGAGTTACCTCTGCTGAAGAGGATAAGTTCATTAGAGTTAACTGGGACTCACATTGCAGACCAAATAAATGCTTCACAGAGTTCAAGTAACAGACACGTCTCAACATCAACTGTTCAGAGGCGACTGTGTGAATTAGGCCTTCCTTCATTGTCAAATTTCTGCAAAGAAACCGCTATTAAAGGACACCAATAAGAAGTGACTTGCTTGGGACAAGAAACACAAGCAACGGACATTAGACTGGTGGAAATCTGTCCTTGGTCTGTTGATTCTAAATGTGAGATTTTTTGTGAGATGCAGAGTAGGTGAACGGATGATCTCCGCATGTGTAGTTCCCATCGTGAAGCATGGAGGAGGGGGTGTGATGGTGTGGGGGTGCTTTGCTGGTGACACTGTCTGTGATTTATTTAGAATTCATGGCACGCTTAACCAGCATGGCTGACACAGCATTCTGCAGCGATACGCCATCCCATCTTGTTTGCACTTAGTGGGACTATCATTTGTTTTTCAGCAGGACAATGACCCAACACACCTCCCGGAGGGCTGTGTAAGGTCTATTTAACCAAGAAGGAGAGTGATAGAGTGCTCCCTCCACAATCATCTGACCTCAACCCTATTGAGATGGTTTGGGATGAGTTGGACCGCAGAGTGAAGGCCAACAAGTGGTCAGCAACTCCTTCAAGACTGTTGGAAAAGCATTCCAGGTGAAGCTGGAGAGTGTGCAAAGCTGTGCAAAACAAGAGTGTGCAAAGCTGTCATCAAGTCAAAGGGTGCCTACTTTGAAGAATCTTTGTTTGCCACTTTTTGTTTACTACATGATTCCATATGTGTTATTTCATTGCGTTGATGTCTTCACTATTATTCTACAATGTAGAAAATAGTTCAAATAAAGAAAAACCCTTGAATGAGTAGGTGTGTCCAAACTTTTGACTGGTGCTGTATATGATGTGCGCTGTCAGTTCACTGTTCCCATAAAGAACAAAGGCCATAATTGGAGAGTAGGGATACACAAACACACACACACACACACACACTCAAAAAGTGTTTATGGCTCTGTCGCTGTCCCGAACCTGTCAGGAGAAGACATTAATAGTCAGGCCTCTAGTTTCTTCTCTACTCCGTTTCTCTGTCCTCACAGTATTCACACGCATAATAGAGAGAGATATGTGACCGTGAACAAATGCAAGCCATGTTTTAGTCAAAAGTTATGCAGTGCTTTCGGAAAGTATTCCGACCCCTTGACTTTTTCCACATTTTGTCATGTCATTTTTTTCAGCAATCTTCGCACAACACCCGATAATGACAATGCAAAAAAACTCTCTATAAGGTCCCACAGTTGACAGTGCATGTCAGAGCAAAAACCAAGCCATCAAATCAAATTTATTTATATAGCCCTTCGTACATCAGCTGATATCTCAAAGTGCTGTACAGAAACCCAGCCTAAAACCCCAAACAGCAAGCAATGCAGGTGTAGAAGCACGGTGGCTAGGAAAAACTCCCTCGAAAGGCCAAAACCTAGGAAGTAACCTAGAGAGGAACCAGGCTATGTGGGGTGGCCAGTCCTCTTCTGGCTGTGCCGGGTAGAGATTATAACAGAACATGGCCAAGATGTTCAAATGTTCATAAATGACCAGCATGGTCCAATAATAATAAGGCAGGACAGTTGAAACTGGAGCAGCAGCACGGTCAGGTGGACTGGGGACAGCAAGGAGTCATCATGTCAGGTAGTCCTGAGGCATGGTCCTAGGGCTCAGGTCCTCCGAGAGAGAGAAAGAAAGAGAGAAAGAGAGAATTAGAGAGAGCACACTTAAATTCACACAGGACACCGAATCGGACAGGAGAAGTACTCCAGATTTAACAAACTGACCCTAGCCCCCCGACGCATAAACTACTGCAGCATAAATACTGGAGGCTGAGACAGGAGGGGTCAGAAGACACTGTGGCCCCATCCGAGGACATCCCCGGACAGGACCTAACAGGAAGGATATAACCCCACCCACTTTGCCAAAGCACAGCCCCCACACCACTAGAGGGATATTTTCAACCACCAACTTACCATCCTGAGACAAGCCTGAGTATAGCTCACAAAGATCTCCGCCACGGCACAACCCAAGGGGGGGGCACCAACCCAGACAGGATGACCACATCAGTGACTCAACCCACTCAGGTGACGCACCCCTCCCAGGGACGGTATGAGAGAGCCCCAGTAAGCCAGTGACTCAGCCCCTGTAACAGGGTTAGAGGCAGAGAATCCCAGTGGAAAGAGGGGAACCGGCCAGGCAGAGACAGCAAGGGCGGTTCGTTGCTCCAGAGCCTTTCCGTTCACCTTCCCACTCCTGGGCCAGACTACACTCAATCATATGACCCACTGAAGAGATGAGTCTTCAGTAAAGACTTAAAGGTTGAGACCGAGTTTGCGTCTCTGACATGGGTAGGCAGACCGTTCCATAAAAATGGAGCACTATAGGAGTAAGCCCTGCCTCCAGCTGTTTGCTTAGAAATTCTAGGGACAATTACAACATCCGCAGAGTACGACCCTGCCTCACACAGGAAGCGGCGCAGGTCCTAATCCAGGCACTTGTCATCTCCCATCTTGATTACTGCAACTCGCTGTTGGCTGGGCTCCCTGCCTGTGCCATTAAACCCCTACAACTCATCCAGAACGCCGCAGCCCGTCTGGTGTTCAACCTTCCCAAGTTCTCTCACGTCACCCCGCTCCTCCGCTCTCTCCACTGGCTTCCAGTTGAAGCTCGCATCCGCTACAAGACCATGGTGCTTGCCTACGGAGCTGTGAGGGAACGGCACCTCAGTACCTCCAGGCTCTGATCAGGCCCTACACCCAAACAAGGGCACTGCGTTCATCCACCTCTGGCCTGCTCGCCTCCCTACCACTGAGGAAGTACAGTTCCCGCTCAGCCCAGTCAAAACTGTTCGCTGCTCTGGCCCCCAATGGTGGAACAAACTCCCTCACGACGCCAGGACAGCGGAGTCAATCACCACCTTCCGGAGACACCTGAAACCCCACCTCTTCAAGGAATACCTAGGATAGGGTAAGTAATCCTTCTCACCCCCCCCCCCCTAAAAAGATTTAGATGCACTATTGTAAAGTGGCTGTTCCACTGGATGTCATAAGGTGTATGCACCAATTTGTAAGTCGCTCTGGATAAGAGCGTCTGCTAAATGACTTAAATGTAATGTAAATGTAACTAGGAGGCCTGCATCTTGTGACCGTAGCGTACGTGTAGGTATGTACGGCAGGACCAAATCAGAGAGATAGGTAGGAGCAAGCCCATGTAATGCTTTGTAGGTTAGCAGTAAAACCTTGAAATCAGCCCTTGCTTTGACAGGAAGTCAGTGTAGGGAGGCTAGCACTGGAGTAATATGATCAATTTTTTTGGTTCTAGTCAGGATTCTAGCAGCCGTATTTAGTACTAACTGAAGTTTATTTAGTGCTTTATCCGGGTAGCCGGAAAGTAGAGCATTGCAGTAGTCCAACCGAGAAGTGACAAAAGCATGGATTAATTTTTCTGCATCATTTTTGGACAGAAAGTTTCTGATTTTTGCAATGTTACGTAGATGGAAAAAAGCTGTCCTTGAAATGGTCTTGATATGTTCTTCAAAAGAGAGATCAGGGTCCAGAGTAACGCCGAGGTCCTTCACAGTTTTATTTGAGACGACTCTACAACCATTAAGATTAATTGTCAGATTCAACAGAAGATCTCTTTGTTTCTTGGGACCTAGAACAAGCATCTCTGTTTTGTCCGAGTTTAAAAGTAAAACGTTTGCAGCCATCCACTTCCTTATGTCTGAAACACATGCTTCTAGCGAGGGCAATTTTGGGGCTTCGCCATGTTTCATTGAAATGTACAGCTGTGTGTCATCCGCATAGCAGTGAAAGTTAACATTATGTTTTCGAATGACATCCCCAAGAGGTAAAATATATAGTGAAAACAATAGTGGTCCTAAAACGGAACCTTGAGGAACACCGAAATTTACAGTGGATTTGTCAGAGGACAAACCATTCACAGAGACAAACTGATATCTTTCCGACAGATAAGATCTAAACCAGGCCAGAACTTGTCCGTGTAGACCAATTTGGGTTTTCAATCTCTCTGATGCCATTAATGCCATTAAAAGGTCATTTACCACCTTCACAAGTGCAGTCTCAGTGCCATGATGGGGTCTAAAACCAGACTGAAGCATTTTGTATACAGTGTTTGTCTTCAGGAAGGCAGTGAGTTGCTGCACAACAGCCTTTTCTAAAAAAATTGAGAGGAATGGAAGATTCGATATAGGCCGATAGTTTTTTAAATATTTTCAGGGTCAAGGTTTGGCTTTTTCAAGAGAGGCTTTATGACTGCCACTTTTAGTGAGTTTGGTACACATCATGTGGATAGAGAGCCGTGTATTATGTTCAACATAGGAGGGCCAAGCACAGAAAGCAGCTCTTTCAGTAGTTTAGTTGGAATAGGGTCCAGTATGCAGCTTGAAGGTTTAGAGGCCATTATTATATTCATCATTGTATCAAGAGATATAGTACTAAAACACTTGAGCGTCTCTCTTGATCCTAGGTCCTGGCAGAGTTGTGCAGACTCATGACAACTGAGCTTTGAAGGAATACGCAGATTTAAAGAGGAGTCCGTAATTTGCTTTCTAATAATCATGATATTTTCCTCAAAGAAGTTCATGAATTTATCACTGCTAAAGTGAAAGCCATCCTCTCTTGGGGAATGCTGCTTTTTTAGTTAGCTTTGCGACAGTATCAAAAAGGATTTTCGGATTGTTCTTATTTTCCTCATTTAAGTTAGAAAAATAGGATGATCGAGCAGCAGTAAGGGCTCTTCGGTACTGTCTTTCCAAGCTAGTCGGAAGACTTCCAGTTTGGTGTGGCGCCATTTCCGTTCCAATTTTCTGGAAGCTTGCTTCAGAGCTCGGGTATTTTCTGTGTACCAGGGAGCTAGTTTCTTATGAGAAATGTTTTTAGTTTTTAGGGGTGCAACTGCATCTAGGGTATTGCGCAAGGTTAAATTGAGCTCCTCAGTTAGGTGGTTAACTGATTTTTGACCTCTGGCGTCCATGGGTAGACAGAGGGAATCTGGAAGGACATCAAGGAATCTTTGTGTTGTCTGTGAATTTATAGCATGACTTTTGATGTTCCTTGGTTGGGGTCTGAGCAGATTATTTGTTGCAATTGCAAACGTAATAAAATGGCGGTCCGATAGTCCAGGATTATGAGGAAAAACATTAAGATCCACAACATTTATTCCATGGGACAAAACTAGGTCCAGAGTATGACTGTGACAGTGAGTGGGTCCAGAGACATGTTGGACAAAACCCACTGAGTCAATGATGGCTCCGAAAGCCTTTTGGAGTGGGTCTGTGGACTTTTCCGTGTGAATATTAAAGTCACCAAAGATTAGAATATTATCTGCTATGACTACAAGGTCTGATAGGAATTCAGGGAACTCAATGAGGAACGCTGTATATGGCCCAGGAGGCCTGTAAACAGTAGCTATAAAAAGTGATTGAGTAGGCTGCATAGATTTCATGACGAGAAGCTCAAAAGACAAAAACGTCTTTTTTTTTGTTGTAAATTGAAATTTGCTATCGTAAATGTTAGCAACACCTCCGCCTTTGCGGGATGCACAGGGGATATGGTCACTAGTGTAGCCAGGAGGTGAGGCCTCATTTAACACAGTAAATTCATCAGGCTTAAGCCATGTTTCAGTCAGGCCAATCACATCAAGATTATGATCAGTGATTAGTTCATTGACTATAATGGCCTTTGAAGTAAGGGATCTAACATTAAGTAGCCCTATCCGACTCGCTGCTTAATGGAGAAAACCGGTTGAAAGTTTCTGTCGGCTGAATGAGCGACACCGGTTGAGCATTCCTACAGCATTTTCTTCCAGAAACCGTGAGAAAGTTGTCCGGCTGCGGGGACTGTGTCAGGGGATTTATACTACTATCTGTACTTACTGGTGGCACAGACGCTGTTTCATCCTTTCCTACACTAAAACTACACTTGCCTAACGATTGCGTCTGAAGCTGGGCTTGTAGCACGGCTATCCTAGCCGTAAGGCGATCGTTCTCCTGTATATTATGAGTACAGCGACTGCAATTAGAAGGCATCATGTTAATGTTACTACTTAGCTTCGGCTGTTGGAGGTCCTGACGAACCATGTCCAGATAAAGCGTCCGGAGTGAAAAAGTTGAGGGAAAAATATATATATATATATATAAACGGTAATTAAAAAGTAAAACCCGTAAAGTTGTCAGGTAGCAAAGTAGGTTGGCAACAAAATGCACAGCAACACGTAAACAAGTCTGCAAGTTGTGACCGGAAATGACGTAGGTAGCCAATACAATGGCAAGGCAGGGACAGCCTTGCCATTGAAGGAATTCGAAGGAATTGCCCGTAGAGCTCCGAGACAGGAATGTGTTCAAGGCACAGATCTGGGGATTTTAGCATCATTGAAGGTCCAAAAGAACACAGTGGCCTCCATCATCCTTAAATGGAAAAGTTTGTAGCCACCAAGACTCTTCCTAGAGCTGGCCGCCCGTTCCAACTGATCAATCGTGGGAGAAGGGCCTTGGCGATGGTCACTCTGACAGAGCTCTAGAGTTCCTCTGTGGAGATGAGAGAACCTTGCAAAAAGATCTCTGCAGCACTCCACCAATCAGGCCTTTATCAGACGGAAGCCACTCCTCAGTAAAAAGCACATGACAGCCTGCTTGGAGTTTGCCAAAAAGCACCAAAACACTCTCAGACCATGAGAAACAAGATTCTCTGGTCTGATGAAACCAAGATTGAACTTGGGCAAAGTGTCTGAATAACTTATGTAATTCTGATATTTCAGTAGTTTTTATAAATGAGAAAAAATGTGTCACTATGGGGTATTGTGTGTAGATCTTTGTTTTTAGAATATGGCTGTAACGTAACAAAATGTGTAAAAAGTCAATGGGGTCTGAATACTTTCCGAAGGCACTATATCCTGTTTTGGGCTTTTTGCTGTCACTTTGCAGTCTACAAATGATGTTCCGACCCCCTGACCATCTGCGCCAGAAGAAATTGTCCTGCGGCTGAATGTAGATGATGATCCCTGACATAGGGCATCTCTAACATGTCAGGAGCATCATATTATATCACTATTAGGTATTGCTTTCCAAGACATTTAAACAAAAACTTTTTACAAGATATTGTAGAGTGCACTGTGTGAAGATGAGAATATACGTGTATTTTTTCGAGCAACCTTTCTTTGATTGAGTAACGTATTTGTATTGTAGTAACATTATTATGGGATGCTGTGTGCTCTGTTGAGATATTATGGTATGTCATTTATCTGTGAAGCATTACCCAGAAGAGGACTGGGGGGGGGGACAGTCCTTTAGCTTGCTTTTGACAGAACTGTCAACCATCTTTTTTTAAAGATTGCATAAATGACCATGTCCATGGTGAGGGCAAAACTCCTCTAATAATGTCCTACTGATGACTCAATGTGTTTGTGTGTGTCACTCTCTCTTTCTGTCTCTCTCTCTCTCTGTCTGTCTTTCTGTCGCTCTCTTGGTCTTTCTGTCTCTCGCTTTTCTGTCTCTCTCACTCTCTTTCTCTCTCTACAGCGTGGGCCTTCCGAAGTAGAAATAGAGAGAATACGGTAGATAAATAGAGAGTGAACCTTTCTTTTTCTTTACTCGGTGTGTCACATTTTATTTGTGTCGGGCGTCCGTCTCTCTCTCTCTAACGGTGGGTGGGGTGTCTCTTGCTTTCTCGCTTGACTGCAGCTACGGTGAAGCTCGCTCTCCACGGTCCTTCCGTCGTCACACGGGAGAGAGACGCGCTCGCTCGGCCGTAGTGCCTTTGACAGCCAAGCCTTTCCGACAGGCGTGAAGATGGGCTCGCAATGCAGGGCTCACTGGGGCTAGTGTAGCGCTAAGGTGCCCTGCACTCAAAGGCTATTCAGTCAGACCCATTGCTAACACTAGCGCTAGCCAATTCTCCAGCCGCAGTGAGCCTTGCGGATCCACTACGGCATTTTGACACGACGTGACTGCATGCATTCTGATTTATGGGCTCAAAATGGCTGCCGTATTGTGACTTGCATTAGAGTCAGGCTTGAGAGTGTAGCCTATTCCTTCTCTGTTATCAGGCCATTTCTTGGGCATTGTATTCCTCTCATATAAAAGCAAACCTCTAATGCATCTGATGCCCTGGGGCTTTCTGTCTATAATGAGTGGGTAGTGGGCCTATTTATAGTCCGGAAAAGCTGCCCTCCATTGTAAAATATGCAAAGGGTGGGCAATCCCTTTGCAGTTTTCATTGGGGAATGTGTATATTATAACAGTGCATTTGCCATAGGAATATCCTACATTTGATATAAGTGCAATGCTTTTTATCCCTCAACTTCTCCAAATGTGGCGTTTGATTTTGATGCAATGTCAGTCCGAAATATCTCATCACAAACCGATAAGAGCGTCTGCTAAATGACTTAAATGTAAATGTATTGGCCAGTGAGGACTGATGGTCATGAATCCTGATTTGAATGTGCTCGGGTTCTAAATGATCCTTTGGCTACAGATCTAGGATCAACTTACCTCCTCAAATACTAACCTTAACCACTCCATCAAAATTAGCCTGTTTTCTGGGGGCAGTCAGTGCTTTGATATAGAGAGAGAACCACCACCTCGGACATCACCTCCAGCACAATCCCACTCTAAATTCTTCACTGCTGCCTTGTGGCTGAAGGCTGGTACTGCATGTCGCGGCTTTATTCTTTCTCCCTGACAAATAAGGGACTAATACTGCTCTGTAGCAGCACAATGTCTCTCCGCGATTTTTGGCATCCTCTCTCCGCCTCTCGGTCCTTCCAATGTGTTTTGAGAACGAGGCCAAGACAACGAGGATGCAAAGAATCGAGGAAGGATGAAGGGATCCCCTTGTGGCGGTGAACAATCCAGCACACCTTAGAATGATTGTTTTTGTTGGGGTCTCCAGAGTGCTAGTCTTTAAATGTATTTTGCGGGTGGAAGGAAGCCGTGTGTTTCGCTGCAAAGGAGTACTCCCTCAGCAGGTAGAGTGTTTGAATCCTGCTCTCGAGGTGCTTACACCATGTTGCAACACTTATGGAGAGCTCAAAGCTACCAGGGACTCTTTCAAGCGTTGTCCCAGAGCGCGAGGAACAGAGCCAACACTATAGAGAAACAGAGTCTGTTTCATGTGTCAATCAATCAACCACGCTGCTTTCTAAGTCAGAGAGCAGATCCATTATCTTTGGAAAAAGTGCACCCGGTTCATGTTCTGGGCATATCGTAGCGAAACATTTCAAAATGTTGTGCAATGGATAACAAAAATGAGCAGTTTAGCACCATTTCCGGTTATTTTTCTTACATTTTCTGACTAGTGAACAAAACCTTGAAGTCAGTTTGTAGCTGTTGTTATGATTAGGGCATTTCCTGACCATGTAACCTGACTAATGCCTCAAAAACGGAATCTAGAAGTTTTCCTGGTCAGGAGGGAGATCTCCTGGTTCCGTTCATGATACCTTTCTTGTATTTTGACCTTGTGTCCATTTCAGGTGTTATCTGAGAAGGGCTATGGATCCATCACCACAGAGGTCCTAGAGGGCCAGGAGTTCTTCTACGCGGAAGACTACCACCAGCAGTACCTGAAGAAGGTCCCCAAGGGCTACTGCTGTCTGAAGGGGACCGGGGTGAACTGTCCCATCGGAGCTGAAGCAGACGATGACAAAGACGAGCTGTGAAAAGAGAGAGAGAGAAAGAGAGAGAAAGAGGGTAGAGAGAGAGAGAGAGGGTAGAGAGAGAGAGAAAGAAAAAGAGAGAGAGAGTAGGAGAGAGAGAGAGAGAGAGAGAGAGAGAGAGAGAGAGAGAGAGGGAAGAGAGAGAGAGAGAGGAGAGAGAGAGAGAGAGAGAGAGAGAGAGAGAGAGAGAGAGAGAGAGAGAGAGAGAGAGAGAGAGAGAGAGAGAGAGAGAGAGAGAGAGAGAGAGAGAGAGAGAGAGAGAGAGAGAGAGAGAGAGAGAGAGAGAGAGAGAGAGAGAGAGAGAGAGAGAGAGAGAGAGAGAGAGAGAGAGAGAGAGAGAGAGAGAGAGAGAGAGAGAGAGAGAGAGAGAGAGAGAGAGAGAGAGAGTGGATTGAATACAAGGTGGGTTTTTCGCAGATCTGAGTTTGTCGCTATCCAGGTGGAAATCATGCTTTTTAATTTTCCTGCTTCATATAATCTCTTTATGGCCAAGTTAGGAGAGTTGTTTGGACAATCTTGACTTTCTATAAACAATCAGCAGTAGGTTGAAAAATGTTTCCACTCCCTAAAGTGTTTCTGAACTCGCTTAGCATTGTGTTCATTTGACTAATTGGCTAAATAATTTCAAAAGTATTTAGCCATCTGTATGAACTCTATTGTATACAATGATAATTGTATTTTCTCATTTAAATTGAAGTGTTTACAGTTCAATATAGCCCATATCAAGGTTAATTTATTATTATATTGGTGCATGATGCCATGAGACCTCTTTGTATGCGAGGCTGAAGTACTGATAGAAATCCACAAGATGGCAATAGATACCAACAAACTTAACCTCTCAACAAAATAGCTTCAGGATTTCATTCCATCCACTCAATGTGACATCCTCACCCTTTAGGGCTATCTTCCATTAAGAGAGAGATTAGTACCCTTTCCGTAGAAGGGATTTGCACGTTGTGGTAGAATAATGTTTTACATGTGTGTTGGAATCACATTAGTTTTCTCTCCTTCCATTGTCGCATTGCTCAGAAACATACACTGAGTATATACCAAACATTAGGAACACATTTCTGATATTTAGTTGCCTTCAGAACAGCCTCACTTAGTCAGGGCATGGACTCTACAATGTGTCGAAAGCATTCCACAGGGATGCTGGCCCATGTTGACTCTATTGCTTTCCAAAGTTGTGTCAAGTTGGCTGGATGTCCTTTTGGTGGTGGACCATTCGGGAAACTGTTGAGCATGAAAAACCCAGCAGCATTGCAGTTCTTGACAGTTCTCCCATACCCTGTTCAAAGGCACTTATATTTTTTGCCTTGCCCATTGACCCTCTGAATGGCACACATACACAATCCATGTCTCAATTGTCTCGAAGGCTTAACAATCCTTCTTTAAACTGTCTCCTCCCATTCATCTACACGGATTGAAGTGGATTTAACAAGTGACATCAATAAGGGATTATAGCTTTCACCTGGTCAGTCTATGTCGCGGAAAGAGCAGGTATTCATTATGTGTTGCACACTCAGGCTTATGTGTGAGAGCATCCCTGGTTTTCAGCTAAACAAAATCAAATCAACGTTTATTGGTCGAGTACACAGTTTAGCAGATGTTGTAGTGGTTGCAGCGAAATGCATATGTTACCAGCTCCTAACAATACCGTAAAATGTTTTCTAAAAAGCATACAGGGCCTCCCGAGTGGTGCAGTGGTCTAAGACACTGCATTGCAGTGTTAGCTGTGCCACTAGAGAACCCGGTACGTGTTCAGGCTCTGTCGCACCCGGCCGCGACCGGGAGACCCATGGGGCGGCGCACAATTGGCCCAGCATCGTCCAGGTTAGGGAAAGGTTTGAGCGGCAGCGCACTAGCGATTCCTGTGGCAGGGCGGGCGCAATCCACGCTGACACGGTCGCTAGGTGCACGTGTTTCCTCCGACACATTGGTGCGGCTGGCTTCCGGGTTAAGTGGGCATTGTGTCAAGAAGCAGTGCAGCTTGGCTGGGTTGTGTTTCGGAGGATGCACGGCTCTCGACCTTCGCCTCTCCCGAGTCCGTACGGAAGTTGCAGTGATGGGACAAGACTGTAACTACCAATTGGATACCACGGAATTGGGGAGAAAAAAGCACTATAAATCAAGAACATTGGGACAAAGCCAATTAATAACCTAAATAGCATCGTAACAGTAATCAAAATGCAAACGATACGCATGTACACTGGAAGATTTTAGACAAGATATGCTATTTTGAATAAAAATATTCATGCAACAATTTCAAATATTTTACTGAGTAACAGCTCATATAAGGAAATCCGTGAATTTAAATAAATGAATTAGGCCCTAATCTATGGATTTCACATGACTGGGAATACAGATGCATATCAGATGCATCATTTTTTCACGCAGGAAAAAAAGATAAAACACGTAAAAAAAAACATCTTGCTGCGTTTTGTAAAAACAGATCTAAAATGCTTCCAATTGTAATTTATGCTCGTTATCAGACTGATTGTTTGCTTCAGTTGCACTTCTAAACTCTGATGTGTAGCTTCTTTTAAAATGCTAGATTAACTTTAAGCAAAACATTAAGGCAACGTAGCTGGCTTTCTATTATAGCCCTAAACATTAGAAATATGATGGCCATACATAGTTATGCAAAAAAATACCTTGCCTTTTTCATTGTAAGCTCGTTTACTTGTGTGGCTGCCAGCCAGTTTGGAAATGAAGCTATTTTATGTTGAATGTGTTGCACTAATGTATTTTCTGTGAAGGAAAACTGTAGTTGCACGTCCCTTTTCACTCTATCGAAGCAAATGAAAACACAGTTGACTTTCAATATAAAACGTGACCGCTGTCACCTGCTCCTGCTTTCGACTGTTGTGCTATTTACAAACAAACACGTGACTGGATCAACTGTGCTGGGGAACTAAATAAGCTTCATAATGCAACATAATGTGACGGATAAAATGAAGTAGGTGATCTTTATCTCCTAACGTATTGCACAGGTTGACTGCAGGTATTTACTTTTTTTAAAAATAGCTACAAATATGAAATGTATCAAATGTATTGAAAAACTTCAAATAAATATTTTCAACAGTATTGAAAAACCATCCCGTGGCTATTTCCAAATACCCCAGTATACAGTATATGCAGAATACCGCCCAAGCCTAGTATGTTCAGAGGTAGATATATTAGAGTAAGCTATGCCAAGAATCCAGTATATAAATAAATATGTATAAATGTATATGTATAAACAGTATAACTAAATATAAAGTACGGTAGTACAAAATATTTGAATGAGCTACAGTATGTCAGGAACGCAGTATTTAAATACTCAGTGTGAAACAGGAAGTGTCCAATGGTTCAATGTCTCTATGAAATGGGACAGCAGAGTTGGCTGTGTGGGAGTGTGTGTGAATTTGTGTATGTGCGTGTGTTTATGAGTATGAGGTGTGTGTGTGTGTGTTTTGCATCACCTGGTAGACGGCTAGTGATGGCTGTTCAACAGTCTGATGCCTGGTAAATAGAAGCAGTGTTATAGTCTCTCTGTCTTGACACTGATGCGCCTGCACTATCTCTGTCTGCGCCGAGTGAACAGTCCATGAGGTCCTTAATAATAATTTAATGGCCACTACAGAGTGGCCATTAAAAGCTGACATCCGCGATAGGCGAAACAAATGTGCCCCTCAGCGCATTTGTTATTGTTTTTGTTTTGAGGAAATGAGAATCCAGCATGGTGGTAAAATAAAAACGTAGTACTCTGTTGTTCTATCGCGTGTACAATGATGTCAGAGGGGGGTTGTGTCACTCCCTGGCCATAGAGAGGCTTTTTATTCTCTATTTTGGTTAGGCCAGGGTGTGACTAGGGTGGGCGTTCTATGTTATTTTTTCCATGTTTGTATTTCTTTGTTAATGGCCAGGTATGGTTCTCAATCAGGGACAGCTAGCTGTCTGTCGTTGTCTCTGATTGAGAACCATACTTAGGTAGCCTTTTCCCACCTGTGTTTTGTGGGTAATTATTTTTCCGCGTGTGTTTGTGTGCACCTCGGTTGCGTCACGGTCTTTGCTGTTTACCTGTTTGTTTTTTGGTTTGTTTCGGTTTCACTTTCATTAAAAGATGTGGAACTACATGCACACTGCACCTTGGTTGATTTATGACAGGGAGTTTGAGGATAGCGAGCGTGACAGAATTACCCACCACAAGAAGACCAAGCAGCGTGCACCAACCTGGAGGAGTTGGACCGGGGAGGAGAGAATGGTAGAGGACAAGACCCGGTCACTGAAGTCCGAGAGGCAGCCCCAAAAAATTTTTTGGGGTGGGCACACGGGGAGTGTGGCGGAGTCAGGTTGGAGACCGTAGCCCACTCCCCGTGCTTACTGGGGCGAGCAGGTGACAGGTCAGGCCCCGTGCTATGGGGTGATGCGCACTGTGTCTCGGCCGTGTATTCACAGGCCGGTGTGCTCGGTGCCAGCGTCCCGCATTTGCCGGGTGGAAGCCTGTGTGTCCAGTGCCTCGGCCAAGGAAGAGGCCGCCTGTATGTCTCCCCAGCCTGGTGAGTCCTGTGCCTGCCCCCAGAACCAAGCCACCCTCCTGTCCGGAGCTGCCAGAGTGAACCATCCATTTGTAAACTAAATAAGGTTCTTCTAAATATGTTGGTAATCCCTGAGTCTCTGTTTGAGAGGGTGTGTGTGTGTGTGTGTGTCACCTTTTCTGCTCTGCAGATGAGCAACACTGGGACTCCTGGTATATGATTCACAGACTGTTTTAGAACTCAGACAAACCTTATACACACAAATGATTGAACAAATACACACACATACACACGGATACACACAACAGTGCCTAAAGAGAGAGACACAGACCTCTCTACCAGTGGCGGTCAGTGCCATTTAGATAAGGGAGAATTAAAGCCCGACCAATCAGCCTAAAACACAAAACAGGTGAAACCAATAAACAGAAAGGGGAAAAGGGATCAGTGGCAGCTAGTAGGCCGGTGACGACGACCGCCGAGCGCCACCCAAACAGGAAGGGGAACCACCTTCGGTAGGAGTCGTGACACTGTCATTCATATTCCCTTCACCGAGATCAATGTAACATCGATATGTTTAGGCTACTACATGATACTCACATGTTTCCTATATCCATTGCTACAACCTAGCCTATGAATGAAAGTTTACAACAGAAGTGCACAGGTCGAGAGAAGAATGTGAGTAATCAAGGTGACAGGCAATGACACATTCAATAATGCCTTGCACACTCTTGCCAGCTTCTAGCTGATCTAGAATGTAATCATTTGTCCAATAATGGCAAACAAGTTTTTATTGGACAAATTCAGGTATGTTTATCACCGTTTGTTTCCGTTTAAGAAACGTTTTTCAACAGAATCAGTGAAATGAATACACCCCTGATCACACGCAGACACAGTTCATTTTCATAGCAGCCACATACAAATAGCACAAGCACTTTGCGCGTTGTATAATTCCTTCCCACATCTACACGCTCTCCTCCTATCACCTTTCCCTTCGCTTGTGGACTTCAGTGCACAACACATCAGCTCTCTGTGACCAGGTGAAAAAACGTTTCCAAGCCAAACCTTCATATCATAACCGATACACACAGCCTACATTGTTGTCACCATATTAGCTAACGTCATTGTCAACATTCAGTGCATTCGGAAAGTTATTCAGACACTTTGACTTTTTCTACATTTTGCTACAGCCATTTTGTTTTATTCTAAAATGTATTAAATTAATTGTTTTCCTCATGAATCTACACACAATACCCCATAATGACAAAGCGAAAACAGGTTTTTAGAAATGTTTGCAAATATATAGATTATATAGTATTCAGACCCTTTCCTTTCCTATGAGACTTGAAATTGAGCTCAGGTGGATCCTGTTTCTATTGATCATCCTTGATATGTTTCTACAACTTTCTTGGGGTCCACCTGTGGTAAATTCAATTGATTGGACATGATTTCGAAAGGCACACACCTGTCTATATAAGGAGATGATTGTGGACTACAGGAAAAGGAGGGCCGAGCACGCCCCCATTCCCATCAACAGGGCTGTAGTGGAGCAGGTTGAGAGCTTCAAGTTCCTTGGTGTCCACATCACCAACAAACTAACATGGTCCAAGCACACCAAGACAGTCGTGAAGAGGACACGACAAAACCTATTCCCCCTCAAGAGACTGAAAAGATTTGGCATGTGTTCTCAGATCCTCAAAAGGTTCTACAGCTGCGCCATCGAGAGCATCACTGCCTGGTATGGCAACCGCTCAGCCTCCAACCGCAAGGCACTACAGAGGGTAGTGCTTTTTGGCCCAGTACATCACTGGGGCCAAGATTCCTGCCATCCAGCACCTCTATACCAGGCGGAGGAAGGAAGGCCCTAAAAATTGTCAAAGACTCCAGCCACCCTAGTCATAGACTGTTCCCTCTGCTACCGCACGGCAAGCGGTACCGGAGAGCCAAGTCTTGGTCCAAGAGGCTCATTAACAGCTTCTACCCCCAAGCCATAAGACTACTGAACATGTAATCAAATGGCTATTTGCATTGCCTGACTCTGTACCCCCTGTATATAGCCTCGCTATTGTTATTTTTATGCTGCTCTTAATTTGTTACTTTTATTTATATATACACAGTAGCCTCCAGCATTCTTAAATGGAAAAGTTTGGAACCACCAAGAATCTTCCTAGAGCTGGCTGCCTAGACAACCTGAGCAATCGGGGGAGAAGGTTCTTGTTCAGGGAGGTCGATGGTCGCTTTGACAGAGCTCCAGAGTGTGGGGGTGGGGTGTTTTTCAGCAGTAGGGACTTGGAGACTTGTCAGGATCGAGGGAAAGATAAACGGAGCAAAGTACAGAGAGATCCTTGATGAAAACCTGCTCCGGAGTGCTGAGGACCTCAGACTGGGGTGAAGGTTCACCTTCCCACAGGACAATGACCCAAAGCACACAGCCAAGACAATGGAGGAGTGGCTTTGGGACAAGTCTCTGAATGTTCTTGAGAAGTCCAGCCAGAGCCCGGACTTGAACCCGATCAAACATCTCTGGAGAGACCTGAAAATAGACAGAGCTTGAGAGGATCTGCTGAGACGAATGGGAGAAACTTCCCAAATACAGGTGTGCCAAGCTTGTAGCGTCATACCTAAGAAGACTCAAGACTGTAATCGCTGCCAAAGATGGTTCTACAAAGCACTGAGTAAAGGGTCTGAATACTTATGTAAATGTGATATTTCTGTTTGTTTTTTTATTAATTTGCAAAAATGTATTAAAACCTGTTTTTGCTCTATCATTATGGGGTATTGTGTGTAGATTGATGACGGGAAAAAACTATGCAATCCATTTTAGAATAAGGCTGTTAACATAGAAAAATGTGGAAAAATCATGGGGTCTGAATATTTTCCGAATGTAGCTTTGTATTTATTCATTTATTTAACCTTTATTTAAATAGGCTAGTCAGTTAAGAAAAAATTATTATTTACAATGACGGCCTACCAAAAGGCAAACATAAGAAAATAGAGGACAAAACACTCACGACAAGAGAGACACCACAATACTACATAAAGAGAGACCTAAGACAACAACATTGCATGACAGCAACACATGACTACTAGCTACTGGAACTAACGCATTAGTAAACCCGCTAGCTAAAATCATGCAGTACAGTGTACAGTCAGCAAGCAGTTTAGCAGTTACACCGGCCAACCCCAGTGGTAATAAGTTAATAAAACCAAAAGCTTACCTTTACTTGGAAAAGTTCCAGTGCTGGATAGCCATAGCCAGCAAGCGAACATAGCATCCCTCTCTGCTTTATCCGGTTGTTTGAGTAGAATAAACTAGCTAGCTACATTCGTTAGCTAAGTAAGTGAAAGCAATTTTTTTTAATGAAATACATCTCTCTCTTTCTTCTCCTTCATTTTTGAATAAATACATTTTTTCGAAACTGTTGAACTATTATCTTTCTCTCTTTTTGAGTCAACTAATCCACATTTTATGCAGTGCAGTGTTAGCTAGCTGTAGCTTATGCTTTCAGTACTAGATTCATTCTCTGATCCTTTGATTGGGTGGACAACATGTCAGTTCATGCTGCAAGAGCTCTGATTGGTTGGAGGACATCTTCCAGAAGTTGTCATAATTACTGTGTACGTCTGGAGGTGGGTGAGAACCATGAGCCTCCTAGGTTTTGTATTGAAGTCAATGTACCCAGAGGAGGACGGAAACTAGCTGTCCTCTGGCTTCGCCATGGTGCTCCCCTACAGAGTGCTGTTAAGGCTGCTGTAGACCATTGCAAAACATTGTGTAAATACAATATTGTTGATCCATCCTCAGTTTTCTCCAATCACTGTCATTGGTCTCATGGTGACATCCCTGACTGGTTTCCTTCCTCTTTGGCAACTGAGTTAGGAAGGACGCCTGTATCTTTGTAGTGACTGGGTGTATTGATACACCCAATAACTTCACCATGCTCAAAGAGATATTTAATGTCATTTTTTTTTTACTCATCTACCAATAGGTGCCCTTCTTTGCGAGGCATATGAAACCTCCCTGGTCTTTGTGGTTGAATCTGTGTTTGACATTAACTGCTCTACTGAGGGACCTTACAGATAATTGTATATGTGGGGTAGTGAGATGAGTTAGTCATTCAAAAATCACGTTTAACTCTATTTTTACACAAAGAGCAACTCATAATGTGACTTGTTAAACACATTTTTACTCCTGAATTGATTTATGCTTGCCATAACGTAGGACTTGAGTACTAATAATTTTTTTAATTAATTTGTAAACATATATTTTTAAACATTTCAGTTTGACATTATGGGGTATTGTCTGACAATAAAATGTAATCCATTTTAAATTCAGGCTGTAACACAACAAAACGTGGGGGAAAAGTCAAATGGTGTGAATACTTTCTGAAGGCACTGTAAATCAAATGTTTTCAGGTTTTCATTGAAAAGCCTTATCTACATCAAAACGCGATGTAATCACCATCTCATTGCTGTCTCTCTATGTCACTGTGAATAGGTGTTTTGAGCAATTATTCCTATTTCAACCTCGGCCAACAGCTCCGCCCCCCCTGCAGCTACTCGCCCAAGCCTCTCCAGGTTCTCCTTTACCCAAATCCAGACAGCAGATGTTCTGAAAGAGCTGCAAAACCTGGACCCGTACAAATCAGCCGGGCTTGACAATCTGGACCCTCTATTTCTGAAACTATCTGCCGCCATTGTCGCAACACCTATTACCAGCCTGTTCAACCTCTCTTTCATATCGTCTGAGATCCCCAAGGATTGGAAAGCTGCCGCAGTCATCCCCCTCTTCAAAGGGGGCGACACCCTGGACCCAAACTGTTACAGACCTATATCCATCCTGCCCTGCCTATTTAAGGTCTTCGAAAGCCAATTCAACAAACAGGTCACTGACCATCTCGAATCCACCGTACCTTCTCCGCTGTGCAATCTGGTTTCCAAGCCGGTCACGGGTGCACCTCAGCCACGCTCAAGGTACTAAACGATATCATAACCGCCATCGATAAAAAAACAGTACTGTGCAGCCGTCTTCATCGACCTTGCCAAGGCTTTCGACTCTGTCAATCACCATATTGTTATCGGCAGACTCAGTAGCCTCGGTTTTTCTGATGACTGCCTTGCCTGGTTCACCAACTACTTTGCAGACAGAGTTCAGTGTGTCAAATCGGAGGGCATGCTGTCCGGTCTTCTGGCAGACTCTATGGGGGTGCCACAGGGTTCAATTCTCAGGCCGACTCTTTTCTCTGTGCAATGATGTTGCTCTTGCTGCGGGCGATTCCCTGATCCACCTCTACGCAGACGACACCATTCTGTATACTTCCGGCCCGTCCTTGGACACTGCTATCTAACCTCCAAACGAGCTTCAATGCCATACAACACTCCTAATTTGGCCGCCTTTCGTTCCAGTTCTCTGCTGCCTGTGACTGGAACGAATCACTGAGACTTTTATCTCCCTCACCAACTTCAAACATCTGCTATCTGAGCAGCTAACCGATCGCTGCAGCTGTACATAGTCTATCGGTAAATAGCCCACCCAATTTTACCTACCTCATCCCCATACTGTTTTTATTTATTTACTTTTCTGCTCTTTTGCACACCAATATCTCTACCTGTACATGACCATCTGATCATTTATCACTCCAGTGTTAATCTTCAAAATTGTAATTATTCGCCTACCTCCTCATGCCTTTTGCACACTGTATATAGACTCTCTTTTTTTTCTACTGTGTTATTGACTTGTTAATTGTTTACTCCATGTGTAACTCTGTGTTGTCTGTTCACACTGCTATGCTTTATCTTGGCCAGGTCGCAGTTGCAAATGAGAACTTGTTCTCAACTAGCCTAACTGGTTAAATAAAGGTGAAATTAAAAATAAATTACAAAAATTCCAATCATTCCGTTGGCCTCATGGTGACATCCCTGAGCAGTTTCCTTCCTCTCTGGCAACTGAGTTAGGCCTGTATCTTTGTAGTGACTGGGTGTATTGAGAGGTAATCCCTGAGTCTCTGTTTGAGGGGTACATGGGTTATGGGGTAGTATTTGTGTGCGTGCATGCTCCGTGGTCATATGTTACTCTACGTTAGAGGTGGTGACTATTATTCTAGAGTATCTGTCACCTTTTCTGCTCTTCAGATGAGCAACACTGGGACCTCTTGAATATGATTCACAGACTGTTTTAGAACTCAGACAAACCTTATTAAAGACAGAAGATTGAACATGCAAATACACACACATACACTGTAACGGATCTCCTCCTCTTCATCTGAGGAGGAGTAAGGATCAGACCAAAGGGCAGCGTGGTAAGTGTTCATGGTGATTTTAATAAAAGAAAGCACTGAACACTGAATCAAAACAATAAACGATGACGTGAATATACCAAAACCGAAACAGTACCGTGTGACCCAAACACTCACACGGGAACGAACACCCACAAACCAAAAGTGAAACTCAGGCTACCTAAGTATGATTCTCAATCAGAGACAACTAACGACACCTCCCTCTGATTGAGAACCATACTAGGCCGAACACAAAAACCAACATAGAAAAACAAACATAGACTCCCCACCCCAACTCACGCCCTGACCATACTAAAAAAAAAGAATAGAATAACACAACTATGGTCAGAACGTGACATACACACACACAACAGTTCATATAGAGAGAGACACAGACCTATCAGTGGCGGTCGGTGCTGTTCAAGGTAAGGGATATAAAAATATATATATTATGAGCATTGCCTTATTTCTATTACAGCGTATTGGATGACTGTCATTAATTTTCCCTTCACCGACATCAATATATAATCGCTATGTTTAGGCTACTACATGACACTCACATTTTTCCTATAACCATCTTGAAGTTGCTACAACCTAGCCTATGACTGAAAGTTTACAACGTAAGTGCACAGGTCAAGAGAAGAATGTGAGTAATCAAGGTGACAGGCAGTGACACATTCAATAACGCCTTGCACACTCTTGCCTGCATCTTTTTTCAGGTTTTAAGTTTTAATGTCACATGCACAAGTACAGTGAAATGCCATTCTTGCAAACTCAAAAAAAGATAAATAAAAGTCGATAAAAATACAAGGTAAACTCTGTCCATGTACAGTTGAAGTCGGAAGTTTACATACACCTTAGCCAAATACATTTAAACTCCGTTTTTCCACAATTCTTGACATTTACTCCAAGTACAAATTCCCGGTCTTAGGTCAGGTAGGATCACCACTTTATTTTAAGAATGTGAAATGTCAAAATAATAGTAGAGAATTATTTATTTCAGATTTGATTTCTTTCATCACATTCGCTGTGGGTCGGAAGTTTACATACACTCAATTAGTATTTGGTAGCATTGTCTTTAAATTGTTTAGCTTGGGTCAAACATTTCGGGTAGCCTTCCACAAGCTTCTCACAATAAGTTGGGTGAATTTTGGCCCATTCCTCATGACAGAGCTGGTGTAACTGAGTCAGGTTTGTAGGCCTCCTTGCTCGCACACGCTTTTTCAGTTCTGCCCACACATTTTCTATAGGATTGAGGTCAGGGCTTTGTGATGGCCACTCCAATACCTTGACTTTGTTGTCCTTAAGCCATTTTGCCATATCTTTGAAAGTATGCTTGGGGTCATTAGTCATTTGGAAGACCCATTTGCAACCAAGCTTTAACTTCCTGACCGTTGTCTTGAGATGTTGCTTCAATATATGCACATCATTTTCCTTCCTCATGAGGCCATCTATTTTGTGAAGTGCACTAGTCCCTCCTGCAGCAAAGCACCCTCACAACATGTTGCCACCCCCGTGCTTCACGGTTGGGATGGTGTTCTTCGGCTTACAAGCCTCCCCATTTTCCCTCCAAACATATCAATGGTCATTTCGGCCAAACAGTACTATTTTTGTGTCATCAGACCAGAGGACAAAAAAAGTATGATCTTTGTCCCCATGTGTAGTTGCAAACCGTAGCCTGGCTTTTTTTATGGCGGTTTTGGAGCAGTGGCTTCTTCCTTGTTGAGCGGCCTTTCAGGTTATGTCGGTATAGGACTCGTTGTACTGTGGATATAGATACTTTTGTACCTGTTTCCTCCAGCATCTTCATAAGGTCCTTTGCTGTTGTTCTGGGATTGATTTGCACTTGTTGCACCAAAGTACGTTCATCTTTAGGAGGCAGAATGCGTCTCCTTCCTGAGCGGTATGACGGCTGCGTGGTCCCATGGTGTTTATACTTGCGTTCTATTGTTTGTACAGATGAACGTGGTACTTTCAGGCGTTTGGAAATTGCTCCCAAGGATGAACTAGACTTGTGGAGGTCTGCAATTTATTTTCGGAGGTCTTGGCTGATTTCTTTTGATTTTGACATAATGTCAAGCAAAGAGGCCCTGAGTTTGAAAGTAGGCCTTGAAATACATCCACAGGTACACCTCCAATTGACTCAAAGAAGCTCAGATGCTTCTAAAGCCATGACGTCATGTTATGGAATTTTCCAAGCTGTTTACAGGCGCAGTCAACTTATTGTATGTAAACTTCTGACCCACTGGGATTGTGATACAGTGAATTAATAAGTGAAATAATTTGTCTGTGAACAATTGTTGGAAAAATGACTTGTGTCATGCACAAAGTAGATGTCCTAACCGACTTGCCAAAACTATAGTTTGTTAACAGGGGTGGTTGAAAAACAAGTTTTAATGACTCCATCCTAAGTGTATGTAAACTTCCAACTTCAACTGTAGCTATTTTGTGAGCTATTTATCAGTCGTATTTCTTGGGGATAGAAGCTGTTTAAGAGCCTGTTAGTGTCAGATTTGATGTACCGGTACCTCTTGCTTGGCAGCACCAGAGAAAATAGTCTTTGGCTTGGGTGGTTGGGGTCTTTGACTACCTGATAACGAGGTCCTGAATGGCAGGGAGCTCGGTCCCAGTGATGTTGGGCTGTCCACACAACCCTTTGTAGCGTCATGTGAACGAGGGCGGCGCTATTGCCATACCAAGCGGTGATGCAGCCAGTCAGTATGCTCTCAGTGGTACAGTTGTAAAACCTCTTCAGGATTTGAAGACCCATGCCAAACTTTTTCAACCTCCTGAGAGGGAAGAGGCACTACTGCAACTTCTTCACGACTATGGGTGTGTTAGGACCATTTTAAGTCTTTAAACACCAAGGAACTTGAAGCTGTCTACCTGCTCCACTGCCGCCCTGTCGATGTGGTTGGGGGCGTGCTCGCCCCCTCCCCTGTTTCCTGTAGTCCATGATCAGGTTCCTGGTCTTGCTGACGTTGAGGGTGAGGTTGTTGCTCCGTCACCACACTACCAGGTCACTAACCTTCTCCCTATAGGCTGACTCATCGTAGCCGGTGATCAGGCCTACAATCCTTGTATAATCAGCACACTTGATAATTGTGTTGGAGTCATGGGTGAACAGGTAGTACAGGAGGGGACTAAGCACACCCCCCTGTGGGGCCCCTGTGTTAAGGGTCAGCATGGTGGAAGTGATGTTGCCTACCCTCACTACCTGGGGTCGTTCCGTCAGAAAGTCCAGGATCCAGTTGCAGAGGGAGGTGTTCAGACCCAGAGTTCTTAGCTTGGTGACGAGCTTGGAGGGGATAATGGTGTTGAACGCTGAGCTGTAGTCAATGAAGAATATTCTCACATAGGTACTCCTCTTATCTATAGGTGGGTGAGGGCAGTGTGGAGAGCAATTGAGATTGCGTCATCTATGGATCTGTTGCGGTGGTATGCAAATTGGAGTGGGTCTAGGGGGGCTGGGATCGTGGAGTTAATGTGTGCCAGCCTCTCAAAGCACTTCATGATTACAGAATTGAGTGCTACAGGGCGGTAATCATTGTAGCATGAAGCCTTAGAGTTCTTAGGGACAGGGATGATTGCGGTCATCTTAAAACGTGGGGATTACAGATTGGTACAAGGAGAGGTTAAAAATATGCCTGCCAGCTGTTCTGCGCATGCTCTGAGAAAGCACCCTGGAATACCGTTGGGCCCGCGGAGAGTGAAATCAACCAGTCCTCTGTGTCGGTGACGGGCCTCACACCCGGTTCGATGTTGTTGTTGTCAAAGCGTGCATAAAATGCATCGAGTTCGTCTGGTAGAGAGGCATCTTTGGGAAGATCATGTTTTGGTCTTCCTTTGTAATCCGTAATTGATTGTAGCCCGTCAGATCCGACGGGTGTCGTCACCGGTGTAATATGATTCCACCTTATTCCTATATTGTCCTTTTGCTCATTTAATAATTCTGCGGAGGTCATAGCGGGCCTTCTTGTACTTATTATTGTCTTCGGCCGTAGCATCAGGGTTGTCTACGATAGGTCTGTGTGCGGCAGCCCTGCTCTTTAGTTTAGCGCCAACCTCGGTGTTAATCCAGGGCTTTTGATTGGGGAAGCAGCGAACCCTCAGCGTGGGTACAACATCGCCAACATTTTCTAATGAAGCTGGGGACGGAGGAGGTTAGATCGTCTCAAAACATAATCCAAACATATTCCAATCCTGTACTTCCTGTTTTAGTTTCTTGTTGTAAACAGAAAGCAAGAGTGCATAGTCATGATCTGATTTACCAAATAGTGGACGAGGGAGTGCCTTGTATGCTTGCTTGTGGGTAGAATAGCAGTGGTCTAGGACTTTGTCGCGCCTAGTGGCGTTAGAGACGTGCTGATGGAAGTTGGGCATCATGTGTCATAGAGGATTCAAAATCTCCGGCAACCAGAAATTCCAGAAATTCCTGGATGGTTTGTCCTTGGGGTTTCGCGTGCCAAATAAGTTCTGTTATACTCACAGACATCATTTTAACAGTTTTAGAGACTTTAGAGTGTTTTCTATCCAAATCGACCAATTAGTGCCCCCTAGCCTTAAGAAGTTTTAAGCGCCAGCGTGTTATCTTTATTGTCTTGAGGTGGAATGTATACAGCAGTTACGATAACAGCTGAAAACTCCCTCAGAAGGTAGAAGGGTCAATATTTGACCGTCAGGTATTCCAAGACGTGTGATCAGTGGATCGACACTTACACCACGAAAAATGTATTTGTTAAAAACTGTTAAACTATTGTCTTTCTCTCTCTTTGAGTCAATAGCTCTCCACATTTTATGCACTGCAGTGCTAGCTAGCTATAGCTTATGATTTTAGTACTAGAATAGTACTAATTCTAGTACTAATTCTCTGGTCCTTTGATTAGGTGGACAACATGTCAGTTCATGTTGCAAGAGCTCTGATAGGTTGGAGAACATCTTCCGGAAGTTGTCGTAATTACTGTTTAAGTCTATGGAGGGGGGTGAGAACCATGAGCCTCCTAGGTTTTGTATTGAAGTCAATGTACCCAGAGGAGGACTGAAACTAGCTGTCCTCTGGCTACACCATGGTGCTACCCTACAGAGTGTTGTTGAGGCTACTGTGTTTAAGTCAATTGTTTGGTGACATGAATATATTTAGTATAGTTTTATCTAAAAATGATAACTTTTTTAATGTTTCATATTTGTATGAAATTCACAGAGGGGGATGGTCCTCCCCTTCCTCCTCTGAGGAGCATCCACTGCTGTCTACCCAAATTCTAGTTACACCCTCCAGTTCACCCAGACACACACACACACACACACAGTCATACACATACTGAAGTACTCACACTTTCATACAGACTCACATCTCTACTCAAACACTCATGCGTACCCTCCAAAGAGTAGAGAAGAGAAATCTAGAGAAAGCTCTTTGGGTGACCGCAGCAGACAGATTTCACCCTGCTCTAGTTTTTTCCCCCCTCCCTCTTTCTCTCTTTGTGTGTGTCACTTCCTGACACCTGTGTGTAGGTGGACCCGACTGGGGTGCAGGTGCACGCTCTCGGGGCTTATTTTAGTATTGGGCCACAGATTTTTGCATGGGTCTGCATGTAGCTCTCTGTCTCTCTGTGTCTCTATGCGAAGCATTTGAATGATGAGGATATGAACTATGCCCGCTAGCTCAGAGACATATGTGGTCGGGCTGGCTACCTGTTTGTTAGCGTCTGTACTTGTCTGATAACCTATGATAAAGCAGCCACACACACACAACGCAGACACACACACACTTACACACAGTATCTGAGTGGAATGATTTTAATCACACACTGTTGTAGTTTCAATGTCGGTGCCTCAATGAGGCCAACAGCATGCTACGGCAGCACTGTTGATTGTTTCCACACTGAGTTACAGTTTCTCTGAGCCTCTGGAGGGTTCAGAGGTCGTGATTGGCTTTGTGGCCTCCTCATTGAAAATGATGAACGCTTAAATGTATAGGGTACTAAGTCTTTATTATAGTCACAATTGAAGGATGTGTAGTTTGAGTAGATGACCCTGTTCACTTTGGGTTGAGGGGAATTGCTGTAGGATGGGCAGGCCAAGAGTTTGACTGGTGATATTAAGGCAACGATTGTAACAGCCAAACTGTCCAGGTGCAAATGTCTCTCTCTCTCTCTCTCTCTCTCTCTCCCTCCCCATCACTCTACCTCCCTCCAGCGATTTGCCCCCACCCACTCTCTTTCTGTATCTCTCTCTCTCTCTGTCACACACACTCACGAGATGAAGACACTCAGCAGTTATTTCGGGGTTTCCTGTCTCTTGGTGGCTCAGGCTCACAGGTGCAGGGTGCCAGCGAGTTGGGCGTTCAGCCAGGCCTAGTGGAGCACGTGCCACTGGGGCCAGAGAGAGTGACACGCCACACACTGCCCCCCCGAGACCATCCGTGTGTGTGTGGATGGGTGAGTACGAGGGTGTGTGTGTGAGTTTGTGCATGCCCTTGCTCGAGCTTGCGGTTGTGCACGGGTGCGTGTACCCATGTGCATGACATGCTCATGCGTGTGTCCGCCTGCATGCATGTGTGTGTACATCTCCTTTTGTGTGTGTACGCCTTCATGCATGTGTGTATTTGTGTGGAGGTTGTAGTGCTATCTCCAAGAGTTCAGAGGTCAACCATCCCAAAAAAGAGGCAGCTTGTAAAAGACACCAGGGAAGGCCACCGGCTCCTCCCTCGCCCCCGGGCTGCAGATGCCCAGGCCCACACAACGGTGCGTTTCTTGGGGCGACACAGAGGGCCCGCTGTGCTCCGGAGCTCCAGAGCTGTGACGCTCCGATTAAGACCCGGCGTGCCGGACGGACGGAGAGGGGACGCAACACACATCTGGCATCCACGCACACACACATGCACACACGTACATACACACTCAGCCACACACACGTACAAGCATAGTCACACACACTGACACACGCGCTCATATACGCATTCACGCACACACACAAAACAGGACATAGTCAGAGAGGAGCTGACAACACAAACGGAAGAGAGGAGCTGAGCAGCGAGGCTGCGTGTGTGTGTGTGTGTGTGTGTGTGTGTGTGTGTGTGTGTGTGTGTGTGTGTGTGTGTGTGTGTGTGTGTGTGTGTGTGTGTGTGTGTGTGTGTGTGTGTGTGTGTGTGTGTGTGTGTGTGTGTGCGCGTATAGTAATGGCTCCATGACTGCCATGGCATTTCTAATCAAATGGAAAAACTGGTATTTATCAATGGTGCATCTGAGGTCATGATGATATAGCCAAGCTTTGTCAGGTGCACATATAACCAATTGTTTGTCCCTTTCCAAGTCTGTACATCGTGTCGCTGTCGGTCGAAAACCTTCGCAACTGATTTTTTTGCCCAATTAAATGTTTTCAAATGTTTTGAAAGCAGTAACTCCCCTGAATGCACTCTGAACATTTCATTACTCTAGGACCAAGAAAGAAAATTGAATATAGCTTCTGAAGTTTCGTAATTGTATGTTCGAAGACGTTGTGCTTTTGTGAATTTATGTCTTTAAATAGGTTCTAACTTAGAATGTTCTAATAAAGTGACGAGTGTTTGGAGGATATATTGGCACAGGTGTTGTTAGGTCCGAGACAAAGTCAACTGTCGACAAAATGTGCCAATATATCCTCCAAACACCGGCTTCGAGGGCTTTATCACTTTTATGCAACGCGTTACCAACATATTCAAATAATGATTGACACACTTTCAATTTATTTATACTATTTCATCCTTCCACAAGATATAGTCCCGACACAAATCTAGGGTTGCTACCCAAGCCGACTGGTCGTTCGTTCTATCGGTTCGGTTGCGAGAGACGCGACCCAGTCGTTCAGTCTTTTTGTTCTGTATCTATCGTTCATTCTAAATGTTCCATTGCCATACTGGCTGGCAACGTTCTTATCCCGTGCTTGCTAGCTAGCCAACTACGGCTAACTTACAGTCACGTCAAAAAAGTGCAGCCAGAATCACAGCAAAGTGGTTGCATTTGCATTTGTTTAAGCTGTTTTCTCGTGACATTTATTTGGATATATCCATAACAATGAGCTAAATCATCAGGACACTGTTGTTCAGAGGAGCTAGCCAACAGCACAGTTAAAACAGTCACTTCAAACTGAAGCTGGAAAGACTGCAAACTAGCCGCACTTCGTTTCCGTTGACCTTTTTTCAACAGACATTGTTTTGTATATACAGTATCCATACAAATAATGCCGGCTGATTCGTGATTTCGACTGGCTGAGAAACGCTGCCTGCTTGTCTGTCTCGTTCCGACTCAGGACACGTTCATTACTATGGGACAGCTGGAGATCGAATTTGAATATTGAAACAATGTTGCAAATGTCGGAGAGACAGACAGCGAGGTTTATACACTTCTCCGCTGTTGAAAAACTAAATGTCTAGATGCTTTTTATATTGGAGATCAAGTTTATAAATTGCCTGGCTGGGCTGATGAGACAGTGGATTGCGCAGTCAGATGGAACCGAGTAAAGCGGCATTTTAACGTCATCGATCTTGCCGGCGGTAACTTGTGGAATAGACACCGACTGGAATGCGGTTTTAACCAATCAGCATTCAGGATGAGACCCACCCATTGTATAATTAGTATGACCATCGTTCCCTCTGAACGACAGTCAGAATATCATTTCCAATTGTTCCCATTCCAACTGCCTAGGGGTACCATCCCTTAATTATAGTAATAATGTTGTCCCTTTCATTCAATTCAATTCAAATAACTTTATTTTCCCGTGTGGGGTTGTGTGGAGCTTTGCATACAAATAATAAATAACAGACATTCTAGGACAGAGCATACAGTACCAAATTGCTGTTAGCTATAATAATATCTGTGGTGTATTGAAGGGCTGAGCTCGAGGCTTATACCGTTGTGTTTTGATTCACAGGAGTGTGCAGCAGGGGTGCGTGGGTGCACCTCTCTGCATTAGGGCTGCAGTCACAGTGCAGGACGCCACTAGCGGTGGCGGTTGCGACGGGGGCGGGAAGTGGGGGCAGCGGGGGTGCAGAGATGGAGCTGGAGCTCTGGTAAACAAGATTGCATCACTTCCCTTCTGGTTGTCAACCAACTAACTAGCCACTCCCATGTCGATGACTCATTTACACCTCCAGGTTGCCAGTTTCACCTCAAACCAATAGTTGTTTTCCAGTGGGGAACCCACCTAAAGGTTAGCCTCAAAGGACTGCACCTGGCAACCTGATTGGCTGATTGACCTTTCTTTGATTTGTGAAAACTAGTGGACTCATTTAATGAGACACCAAATGTCATGTTCTCAGTCCCATTGCCTATACAGTGATATGTTTTTTCCCAGGATGATGTTATTTATTTTGTCCACTAACCACTAAGTCACAGTATTGTGTGTGTGTGTGTGTGTGTGTGTGTGTGTGTGTGTGTGTGTGTGTGTGTGTGTGTGTGTGTGTGTGTGTGAGAGAGAATGACACATTGCAGAGGCATACCGGCAGGCTCTTTGTGCCCAGCTGTGGACTCAATAAAGGCCCATCTGGACACAATAGGGCCTGTCTGAGGCCTCCTGTCCTGTGCCTGTGACTGTCCTGTCTCGGACTGTGTCCAAACGGCATGAGCTTTGAGCCTGTATACCCCTCCATCCCAGTGAGCAGAAGACATTGAAAAGACGTCTTTTCATAGTTGTGTGCTCATCGGGATCCTTCTCTCCACTAGCTAAAGACAAAGACACAATCTTAGTACCTAAAGGAAGCCATGGGGGAGTTGCCCCAACTCTCCCAAGAGTCTGACTGTGAATGTTCAACTTATCCGTTGAGCTTGGTATGTTTGTGTCATTTCAAATTACACTGTGTATTTTCTCCTTGGTTACTCTTTCCTTGTTTATGATTCTAACCATAACATCTTTCTATTATCATCAGCCACTCTCTTAACCAAAGTATAAATAGACCTTAAACGAAGTTGGACTTGTTTCAGCATTTATCATGACACGATCAGAAGGTGTAAAGTGACAACATATATATATATTTATTTTAATTTGATTGAATATTAAAACATACAATCTACCTGCAGTGAAGCCGCTCAACATCCACATCACATTAAGTGACAATACTTACAGTTCATGAAAATAGGACACATACTTACAGTACCAGTTCAAAGTAGGGTTATTCTTAATTGTCATTATTTTCTACATTGTAGAATAATAGTGAAGACATCAAAACTATGAAATAACACATATGGCATCATGTTGTAACCAATAACGTGTTAAAGTAAATCAAAATATATCTGATATGGGAGATTCTACAAAGTAGCTACCCTTTGCCTTGATGACAGCTTTTGGAATTCTCTCAGGGGAATCCTTTTCCAACCCCCCTCTACATTGTAGAGTAATTGTGAATACATCACAACTATGAAATAACACATGTAGTAACCAAAATAGTGTTAAACAAATCAAAATATATTTAATATTTTAGATTCTTCAGAGTAGCCACCCTTTGCCTTGATGACCGCTTTGCACACTCTTGGCATTCTCTCAACCAGCTTCACCTGGAATGCTTTTCCAACAGTCTTGAAGGAGTTCGCACATAAGCTGAGCACTTTTTGGCTGCTTTTCCTTCACTCTGCTGTCCAACTCATCCCAAACCATCTCAATTGGGTTGAGGTCGGGTGATTGTGGAGGCCAGGTCATCTGATGCAGCACTCCATCACTCTCCTTCTTAGTCAAATAGCCCTTACACAGCCTGGAGGTGTGTTGGGTCATTGTCCTGTTGAAAAACAAATGATAGTGGGACTAAGCGCAAACCAGATGGGATGGCGTATCGCTGCAGAATGCTGTGGTAGCCATGCTGGTTAATTGTGCCTTGAATTCTAAATAAATCACAGACAGTGTCACCAGCAAAGCACCACCACACCATCACACCTCCTCCCCCATGCTTCACAGTGGGAACTACACATGCAGAGATCATCCGTTCACCTACTCTGCGTCTCACAAAGACACGGTGTCAAATTATTCCAAATGTCAAATTTTGTCCAAATGATGTCCATTGCTTGTGTTTCTTGGCCCAGGTAAGTCTCTTCTTCTTATTGGTGTCCGTTTTCTTTGCAGCAATTCGACCATGAAGGCCTTTTTCACGCAGTCTCCTCTGAACAGTTGATGTTGAGATGTTTCTGTTACTTGAACTCTGTGAAGCATTTATTTGGGCTGCAATTTCTGAGCCTGGTAACTCTAACTTATCCTCTGCAGCAGAGGTAACTCTTGGTCTTCCTTTCCTGTGGCAGTCCTCATGAGAGCCAGTTTCATCATAGCGCTTGATGGTTTTTGCGACTGCACTTGAAGAAACATTCAAAGTTCTTGACATTTTTCAGATTGACTAACCTACATGTCTAAAAGTCATGATGGACCGTCATTTATCTTTGCTTAGTTGAGCTGTTCTTGGCATAATATGGACTTGGTCTTTTACCAAATAGGGCTATTTTCTGTATACCACCCCTACCTTGTCACAACACAACTGATTGGCTCAAACACATTAAGAAGGAAAGAAATTCAACAAATTAACTTTTAATAAGGCACACCTGTTTAATTGACATGCATTCCAGGTGGCTACCTGATGAAGCCGGTTGAGAAAATGCCAAGAGTGTGCCAAGCTGTCATCAAGGCAAAGGGTGGCTACTTTGAAGAATTTCAAATATACAACATATTTTGATTTGTTTAAAACTTTTTGGGTTACTACATGATCCCATATGTGTTATTTCATAGTTGTGATGTCTTTATTGATGTCACTATTGTTCTGCAATAGTAGAAAGTAGAAAATGTAGAAACATAAAGATAATCTCTTGATTGTGTAAGTGTGTCCAAACGTTTGGCTGACACTGTATAAGTAACAGTCTTTGCGTCAGTCCTTCGGTTTTCTCTACGCCAGTCACACAAACACACACACACTAGCTGTGCTAACTCTGCAGATTTTAATCTCCTGTTTCTTTGAATTGCATGATATGGTTCTGCTTCCTGATAAGAGCTATGGAGTGGTAAAGATAGTTGGTGGAGATGGTGTGTGTGTGTGTGTGTGTGTGTGTGTGTGTGTGTGTGTGTGTGTGTGTGTGTGTGTGTGTGTGTGTGTGTGTGTGTGTGTGTGTGTGTGTGTGTGTGTGCGTGCGTGTGTGTGTGTGAGCGCGTGTGTGTGTGTGAGCGCATGTGTGTGTGTGAGCGCATGTGTGTGTGTGAGCGCATGTGTGTGTGTGTGAGCGCGTGCACACAAGAGGGAGAGAGAATGAAAGAAGAGAGATTCAGGAGGAAACCATGTTTGACACTTCTCCCATGCAGCTGCTCCCAAACACCCACACTCTTCCTGTTGGAGTGTGTGTGTGTGTGTGTGTGTGTGTGTGTGTGTGTGTGTGTGTGTGTGTGTGTGTGTGTGTGTGTGTGTGTGTGTGTGTGTGTGTGTGTGTGTGTGTGTGTGTGTGTGTGTGTGTGTGTGTGTGTGTGTGTGTGTGTGTGTGTGTGTGTGTGTGTGTGTGTGTGTGTGTGTGTGAGTGTGTAGGGCTGCTATTGGATTTGTACATGGCTCTACATAGATACAAACTTACATACTTTTATGTATCGTATTATTTTTCTCATATGTAAATACTTCGTCAAACTGTTTTGCATTCACTACAGAAAGTGAGCATATGACCATGTACAAGATACCGCATAGCTACCCTATGAGCAAAATATGTTGAAAATGCGCATTTTTGGTTGAAAAGATGGCAAAGCACTAGTGCAGTCAACATGATTTCCCTGTGTTTTATATATATATATATATATCCACACTATGGGGTTGGAATAATACTTTGAAATTGTGAAAATTTGATAATGCGCGTTTAGTGTCAGAGCTGTTTGAAAAGAAATGACATTTACATTTACATTTAACACGACCGGCTCCATCTACATTTACATTTAAGTCATTTAGCAGACGCTCTTATCCAGAGCGACTTACAAATTGGTGCATTCACCTTATGACATCCAGTAGAATAGTCACTTTACAATAGTGCATCTAAATCTTAAAGGGGGGTGAGAAGAATTACTTATCCTATCCTAGGTATTCCTTAAAGAGGTGGGGTTTCAGGTGTCTCCGGAAGGTGGTGATTGACTCCGCTGTCCTGGCGTCGTGAGGGAGTTTGTTCCACCATTGGGGGGCCAGAGCAGCGAACAGTTTTGACTGGGCTGAGCGGGAACTGTACTTCCTCAGTGGTAGGGAGGCGAGCAGGCCAGAGGTGGATGAACGCAGTGCCCTTGTTTGGGTGTAGGGCCTGATCAGAGCCTGGAGGTACTGAGGTGCTGTTCCCCTCACAGCTCCGTAGGCAAGCACCATGGTCTTGTAGCAGATGCGAGCTTCAACTGGAAGCCAGTGGAGAGAGCGGAGGAGCGGGGTGACGTGAGAGAACTTGGGAAGGTTGAACACCAGACGGGCTGCGGCGTTCTGGATGAGTTGTAGGGGTTTAATGGCACAGGCAGGGAGCCCAGCCAACAGCGAGTTGCAGTAGTCCAGACGGGAGATGACAAGTGCCTGGATTAGGACCTGCGCCGCTTCCTGTGTGAGGCAGGGTCGTACTCTGCGGATGTTGTAGAGCATGAACCTACAGGAACGGGCCACCGCCTTGATGTTAGTTGAGAACGACAGGGTGTTGTCCAGGATCACGCCAAGGTTCTTAGCGCTCTGGGAGGAGGACACAATGGAGTTGTCAACCGTGATGGCGAGATCATGGAACGGGCAGTCCTTCCCGGGAGGAAGAGCAGCTCCGTCTTGCCGAGGTTCAGCTTGAGGTGGTGATCCGTCATCCACACTGATATGTCTGCCAGACATGCAGAGATGCGATTCGCCACCTGGTCATCAGAAGGGGGAAAGGAGAAGATTAATTGTGTGTCGTCTGCATAGCAATGATAGGAGAGACCATGTGAGGTTATGACAGAGCCAAGTGACTTGGTGTATAGCGAGAATAGGAGAGGGCCTAGAACAGAGCCCTGGGGGACACCAGTGGTGAGAGCGCGTGGTGAGGAGACAGATTCACGCCACGCCACCTGGTAGGAGCGACCTGTCAGGTAGGACGCAATCCAAGCGTGGGCCGCGCCTGTTTTGGTGGGATGGAGTTTTGGCTTTCCATGGTGACATCACCAGGCAGTAAATTAGTTAATAGACCAATAAGAGAGATAGATCCATACCTGTCTGCCAATAACAACTAGTTTTCCCCTCCCCACTCAGACCACTCCCAGACAGTCCTAGCAAACGTCTTGCTCGCGACACTGCTCTTTGCTTAGAAGCCATCTTTGTTTATTTTCTATTTAGATAAAAATAGCTGCATTGGACCTTTTTAAAAACATGTTGAAAAGACATTGTGCTACCTGATACCATTCAGTAACCTATTTATGACTGAGAACAGCCACAGAGATATGAATAAGTCAACTAAACCTTAAACCCCCTGTAGCTCCGTGAGGCTCACGCTACGCAGCAGGATTGTCAAACAAAACTGGCCTCAAAAAACATCCGGTGGTGGCAGCTTGGCCTGGCAGCTTGTGGATGGAAAACGTTAAGGTGAGTGTGTGACCACACGCCCACACACACGTACACACACACACACACACCTATATGTGTGAACCCATCCTCCCACTGCGTAGGTAAGCGCCCCAGCTCATTTGAGGGTGGAAGTGACTAGTGGTAGGTGGACTAGGTATAGATGGTTCAGGACAAACAGTGATGTTTGTTGTGGTGAGTTGTTTCCATTGTACATATACTGCTCATCAGCAGCGACAGCTCTAGATATGACTGGTCACATCCGAATGAACTGACTGGCTTGTTCATAGCAGCCAGACTTCTCCATTTAGGTGAAGCTTGGTTTGGGACCTTACTTGTGCTGAGAGGGTCTTACTTGACCTGTTTTTCAACACACACTACACACACACACACACACACATGCAAATACACATGTGCGTGCACACACATACGCATACTCACCAACATACATACACAGTGGGCAAAATAAGTTACTAATATATGAATTACACATAAATGATAATAATAATATATGACATTTAGCAGACGCTTTTATCAAAAGCGACTTACAGTCATGTGTGCATACATTCTACGTATGGGTGGTCCTGGGAATCGAACCCACTACCCTGGCGTTACAAGCGCCATGCTCTACCAACTGAGCTACAGAAGGACCACATGATGACTGACTAATATTACTGGCTAAAACATCATTCAGACATAACCATTAAGCATGCCCGTGTCTTATGGTGTTCATGTTGCTTTTACCATCCAGTGTGAGTTCAATGGGTTCTATGGTGTTTATTCGGAAAGCGAAGAGCCTTATGATAAGCAGGGCTAGCAGGGCTAGCAGGGCTAGCAGGGCTAGCATGTTGTCCGTGGGGCCGTTCTTCTTTTCAGTCTTTCTCTTGCTCTTCAAGGCTGTGTGACAACAGAACATGACAGGGAGAATGTGAGCTGTGGTGAGCCACAGACCAAAATAACTCTAGTACTTGTTTTATAAAAACCCATGTGCACCCACCCACACACAGATGCACACACAGATACACAGACACACACGTAGCTAAGTTACACGCGCGCAAGCGCACACACACACACACGCGCGTGTACACATACAGATTCAAACACACAGTTTACACGCATGCAAGAGCACACACACAAGTGCACACACCGTTACACGCATGCACACACACACACATGTACACATACAGATTCAAACACACAGTTTACACGCATACAAGTGCACACACATAAGTGCCCCCAGAGAAGAAGGCCTCTTCTTGGGCTGATCAGTGAAGGTGGTGGGAGAAGCTCCATATACACTGACTATACAAACATGAAAAACACCTGCTCTTTCCATGACATAGACTGACCAGGTGAAAGATACGATCCCTTATTGAAGTCACTTGTTAAGTCCACTTCAATCAGTCTAGATGACGTGGAGACGGGTTAAAGAAGGATGTTTAAGCCTTGGAGACAATTGAGACATGGATTGTGTATGTGTGCCATTCAGAGGGTGAATAGGCAAGACAAAATATTTAATTGCCTTTGAACAGGGCATGGGAGTAGGTGCCAGACGCACGGTTTGTGTCAAGAACTGCAATGCTGCTGGGTTTTTCACGCTCAACAGTTTCCCGTGTGTATCAAGACTGGTCCACTACTCAAAGGACATCCAGCCAACTTAACACAACTGTGGGAAGCATTGGAGTCAACATGGGCCATCATCCCAGTGGAACACTTTCCACGCCTTTTAGAGTCCCTGCCCCGGCGAATTGAGGCTCATCTGAGGGCAAAAGGGTGTGCAACTCAACATTAGGAAGGTGTTGATAATGTTTGGTATAGTCAGTGTATACACCACCATGATGACAACACACAGGATAAGCATTCAGGCCAACGGCATAGCATACGATACCAATGTCTGTTCTTTTCCACCTACAAATGATTTGCAACCATCACAACAGGATATTGTACCACACCTGCATTGTCATTGGTTGTCGGGGAAAAATGGACTGTGTTTTATGGTTGAGTGACAGTGCCTGGTAGCCCTTCCTCTCTGTGGTTAGCATGCTATCGTGATGCACAGTATGTGTGTGTGTGTCAGTCGAGGGCCACCCTGTTGCCACAGCAACGGCACCTGGCTGAGTTAGTGTGGGCGGAGGGAGGGCGTGCGGAGGGGGTGGACGGGTGGACGGGTAGAGGGATCGACCCAGCCCACCTGTCAGCAGGCCCTGGCCACAAACGACTCTTTTTCATCCTCCCCGTGCTCTACCCTTTCCTCTGTCTCTGGCATCTCTCTGTGTGTCTACAGCCTGTCACGCATGTGGCTGACACACACTGACATAATGTCCAGTATGTACACACTGACATAATGTCCAGTATGTACACACTGACATAATGTCCAGTATGTACACACAAATTCCACACGCCTACACAGGCATACACAGATTTACACAGATACTCGCGCTCGTATGCTCACAGCATGTGCACACACGCACATGCACATGTTCACAAGAGTGAAAAATAACCTTCAGATTGTTAAACGTCCCTAACAAGGGGAGGCTACTGCCTACGTACAGACTTGAAATCATTGGCCACTTTAATAAGTGGATCACTAGTCACTTTAATGATGCCACTTTAATCAGGTTTACATATCTTGCATTACTCATCTTATATGTACAGTATGTACTGTATTTTATACCATCTATTGCATCTCGCCTATGCCGCTCTGTCATTGCTCATCTATATATTTATACGTATATATTCTTATTCCATTCCTTTACTTAGATTTGTGCGCATTAGGTAGTTGTTGTAGAATTGTTAGATTACATGTTTGGATATTGCTGCATTGTCGGAACTGGAAGCGCAAGCATTTCGCTACACTCGCAATAACATCTGCTAACCATGTGTATGTGACCAATAAGATTTGATTTGATTTGAATCCCCAACCCACACACACACACATTCACACACATGAAAACATTACCCAAGCTCCACACCCGTCTTAGTGACTGTGAGATTCCCACCATGGTGGCTCCCTCTCCCGCTATCTCCTCTCTCTCCCTCCTCTCTGTACCGTTATCCTAGTATCATGCTCCATGTTCCTCTAGGAAGCACTGAATAAACCAGACCAGGGAAGCTAAAGCTGATCTTGGGAGGACCCAATCTTTCTCAGTACACAGTACAATAGGCCTGATGTTGACATGGGCTGTAACACACACACACACACACACACACACACACACACACACACACACACACACACACACACACACACACACACACACACACACACACACACACACACACACACACACACACACACACACACACACACACACACACACACACACACACACTGTGTCTTATCACTGTGAGTGGAGCTGCTTCCCGCTCAGTCAGTAACACCAGGTCTCCACCACCACTCCTAGTTCCTCTGACTGAGGAGAAAGAGGAAAGCCTCTCATCCTGTTGCCTATAAACCAAGGCCTCTTGTTTGGACAAGGCTAGAATCTCTTTGCCACACTTCCAGCTCTCCTATTCAACTCGAGGAAGCCAGAGGGATATTGAGGTTTAGACAAGGCCAGAAATTCCAATATGACTAACTGTTTGTAAGGAAGAGGAGTAGTATGAAGGATCGGAGGACCAAAACGCAGCGTGGTAAGCGTTCATGTTTTTTAATGAATAACGAACACTGAACAAAACAATAAACGTGACGTAAATCAAACCGAAACAGTCCCGTGTGGCACAGACACTAACACGGAAAATATACACCCACAACTCAAAAGTGAAACCAGGCTACCTAAGTATGATTCTCAATCAGGGACAACGATTGACAACTGCCTCTGATTGAGAACCATACTAGGCCGAACACAAAAATCCCAAATTATAGAAAAACGAACATAGACAACCCACCCAACTCACGCCCTGACCATACTAAAACAAAGACATAACAAAGGTCAGAACTTGACACTGTTGAACTGCGACGTGTGTTCCGTTAGCTTGTTTATTTATTTTTATTGCAGAACCAGAGGCCTGACCTTCCCAAAAGCTTTTTTTTCTGATATACAATCTAGCTGAAGGGAGATACTCTACTGCTCCTCTCAATCTATTTTCTGAAGTAAATGCTAAATAGCACTTCATTTCTATGATTAACTCTCTCATCCTCTTTCGCTCTCTCCATCTCTGTCTCTTTCTCTCTCCATCTCTGCCTCTTTATCTCTCTCTCGCTCTCTCCTCAGGGAGGAAGAGTGGCAGCTCCTGCAGGCACCCTGTCACGCTGGCATAGTGGCATCATTCTAAAACTGGTATTAGGCATTTCCTGCTGTGTCCGTTGGCGGGTAGAAATCTGTGTGTGTGTGTGTGTGTGTGTGTGTGTGTGTGTGTGTGTGTGTGTGTGTGTGTGTGTGTGTGTGTGTGTGTGTGTGTGTGTGTGTGTGTGTGTGTGTGTGTGTGTGTGTGTGTGTGTGTGTATGGGCGGAACGCACCTGGTCCGCGCAGCTGTGGGGATCCTAGCAGGGGGAGATAGAGGGATGGGAGGAGACGAATGAGGCCCTGTGTGTTACTATGGGGCCCGGAGAACTCTGTCTGAGAGGGAGAGGTCTGTGCGCACATATCTGTGTGCTGTCAACTCTTACAAAAAAATATTAGTACTATTGTCTGGATTGCTTGTTTGAATTAATTCAATTCATAAAAACTAGTAAAGCCAAGATTGACTTTTTCTCAGCTTGGTGACAACATTTAAAAGCAATTGGTTGACCTGATGGGGGAGATCAGAAAGGGACTTGAATGCCAAGGGTCAGATGATGACATGATACAACAATATTGTTCTTTTCTTATTAAAGTAGGGAGGGAACACAACATACTGTATGTATGCTTTTGTTCCCCTTGGCATTTTCACAATACTCTCGCTCCATATTGTTGAAAAGGATTCCTCCCTGTTTTTCCTTTGAAATGATATTGGTCAGAGGTTGGACAACACAGTTTGGGAGCTTATGACAGCAGTCAAACCATTATCATAAGTTCAAACCATTACCTTACGAAACCATTTTTTCAGTATAAGTTTCAAGTATCTATGATCAGTCATAGTAGTGAGGTGTTAGCAGGGCCAGCCCCAGACATAAGCGACATAAGAGGTCGTAAATATTTTTTGTATATA
The DNA here is from genome assembly GCF_023373465.1 of Oncorhynchus keta. Taxonomy (NCBI): domain Eukaryota; kingdom Metazoa; phylum Chordata; class Actinopteri; order Salmoniformes; family Salmonidae; genus Oncorhynchus; species Oncorhynchus keta. The sequence goes on from NC_068455.1 coordinate 43,789,952, forward strand.
TTTTGGGGGGGACTGAGTCAGAGTTAGAATAATAGAATACATAAGGTACAAGTTAAAGGCTAGGGGAGTTAGGTCTAGATTCAATCCGGACTGCAGGAGATCCGCATTATAGCGCGATTGACATTTAAATTCAAAGTTGACATGCTCGCGGAGACTGCATTCACGGTAAACGCTGCATATGTCCCGCACAATCGGAAATGACCTTTAAATGTCAATGGCACTATAACGTTGATCTTCCACTGTCCGGAGTGAATTTAGCCCTTAGTTTGAGGATTGACTTGTGGTTAGTTGGGATGCAGTTGCAATTCTTAGGATCTTCTGCAGAGGGAGCAAGTCATCTGGAAAACAGGGAATACAACAATCACTTATCTCTACTAGTAGGTGTAATACACTTGACCTGGGATAGTGGTGCTTATTAAAGTGTGCTCAAGTGTTTAAAGAATCATGTGGGACACACACACACACATACACAAACATAGATTAGACACACACACATACACAAACATAGATTAGACACACACACACACACACATACATAGATTAGACACACACACACACACAAACATAGATTAGACACACACAAACAGAGATTAGACACACACACACACACATACACACACACACACATACACAAACATAGATTAGACACACACACACACATACACAAACATAGATTAGACACACACACACACACACACATACACACACACACACATACACAAACATAGATTAGACACACACACACGGCAGCCCACCTGGATGTCTATCAGTGGATCTGAGTGCTGGTTATTTGATAATAGTACGGTACGGTCAACATCAAACAGGCAGAGACGACAGGACTTTCATTCACAGAGTCCGTTCATAATTATTCCAGTTGAACACAACGACCTCTATAGAAGATCTGCCTTCAAACACCAATCAATGCCCTGACCCCCTAATGTTTATATGCTAACTGTTTAGTCTTCTACTGATCCCAAGATGTCTTTTCAATGTGTTTTCAACCCAAAATGTATATTTTCAACAAAACAAGGTGTATTTTCAACATCGTTGCTCATAGGGGCTAGCATAATGCTTTGTACAGAATTTAGGACAGCGCCTCTACTGTAAGGCTAATACTTTGTACTTTGTCCTTATACCGTTTATGATCAATAGTAAATGGAAATGTGATTCTTATCATGTATGAGCTAGTGTCCTTCAGTATTGAAAACCTGTTCCAGGAATTAGGCCAGGATTGTAACCCCCCTGACCTCTACCTGACCTCTACCAAGGGTCTCATGCTATGGACCAGTGATGGTCAACTGGCTGCATGGAGCCAGAGGCCCCACTTGTAGGCCCATGTCCCATTTTTTATTTTTTTTACTCAGTCGGGATATCAACTTACTGTTGAGAGTTAGAATAATAGAATACACAATGTGCAATTTCTAAATTTTGCTGTGTCAGCTAAACATTTTTAGATTGGTGAATGAGTATAGCGGCCAACTATATAAACTTGTAGTAAGCATGGTTGAATTACTAACCTGGGTGGGGCCCGATTATCATCAATTATCACGTTAAAAACGTCAAACATTTGCCTCCACCCTATGGCAGAATGTGAATAATTTCAGAAAAATATCTGTAAAATTGCTAATTTTTCTCTCTTCCCCATAGAATTGCAGGAACTGCACTTTAAAAATGTAAAATGTTTCATCTTCGCTGTCACGAGAAGGGCCGCTAAAATGTTTTGCTTGTGTGCGTATGTGTGTGTGTAGTTTGTCATGTTGGGCAGTCTCCATTGAAACCACTGACTTGTCCTCTCTTTCCTGCCATACAAAGCTATGACACACACACACACACACACACACACTTCTCGGTCTAAAAGCCATTACCCTTCCACCTCTCCCTCCCTTATCAACCAACATCCCCACTTTTGTTTGTCTTACTTCGTTTGCTAAGTCCTCCAAATTGTTCCTAGTTGTTGTTTTTGTTATCGTTTGTTTGTTCCTCCAACGACCCTATAGCCTGAGTGGCCATATACCTCTGGTCAAACTGACAAACACACACACACACAACCATCTTCTTCCTTATCTGTCTCTCGCTCTCTGTTAGGGCCAATCAGACACCTCGCTGGCTGCCATAGCCGGAGACACGCGCTAGTGACCCTCACTTCAATTAGCTCCTCCGCACGGCGCCCAATTTCACGGCTATAACCCCCCGCCAAGCCCCCACTAGGCTCCCAGCAAGGACCAACGCACCCCATCCATCACCTGCACCCTTTGAAGGGGACTTGGGGACGGGGGTGAGGAAGGGGGCGTGCGCTGGCTGGAGTGACGGATTGCTCCTCAGATGCAGAGAGTGAGACTGGGTAACTTTGACCTGGCCTACAGGCTCTTATGAAGAGAGAGAGGTGGTTGGTTTTCACTACTGACTTCCTGTCCTGTGTGTGTGTGTGTGTGTGGATGCATAATGTGAGTGGTTTCATGTGTGTTCAGTGTTCACTGGGTTGGAAGTGTGGGGGTATGACTTTTGGTTGTGGATGGCGCGTGCGAGCGAGCGCGCGCGTGTGTGCGTGTGTGTGCTTGTATGCCCATGCTTGTACATTTGTGTGTTTGTACAAAGGTCCTGTGGTGAGAAGACAGGTCAGTGTTTGTTGAGTGGAGCAGTCAAAACAACAACACTATTTGACCAACTGTGAAGTCGACTGTTGTCGCCAGGCAGTTATTTTTGTTATTCTGTCTCTCTCTTATTCTGTCTCGCTGCTATTTCTATCTCCCTTGCTCATAGGAGTCCTTAACTTACTCACATATTTATCCATGCACAGACACAGACACACACACACTCATTTAAATCCCTTACTACTATTTATCCCTGGCATGCAGTGGCGACCCATCATGCAGTGGCCACCCATCATGCAGTGGCGACCCGTCATGCAGTGGCGACCCATCATGCAGTGGCGACCCATCATGCAGTGGCGACCCATTTACATTACATTACATTTAAGTCATTTAGCAGACGCTCTTATCCAGAGCGACTTACAAATTGGTGCATTCACCTTATGACATCCAGTGGAACAGCCACTTTACAATAGTGCATCTAAATCTTTTAAGGGGGGTGAGAAGGATTACTTTATCCTATCCTAGGTATTCCTTAAAGAGGTGGGGTTTCAGGTGTCTCCGGAAGGTGGTGATTGACTCCGCTGTCCTGGCGTCGTGAGGGAGTTTGTTCCACCATTGGGGAGCCAGAGCAGCGAACAGTTTTGACTGGGCTGAGCGGGAACTGTACTTCCTCAGTGGTAGGGAGGCGAGCAGGCCAGAGGTGGATGAACGCAGTGCCCTTGTTTGGGTGTAGGGCCTGATCAGAGCCTGGAGGTACTGAGGTGCCGTTCCCCTCACAGCTCCGTAGGCAAGCACCATGGTCTTGTAGCGGATGCGAGCTTCAACTGGAAGCCAGTGGAGAGAGCGGAGGAGCGGGGTGACGTGAGAGAACTTGGGAAGGTTGAACACCAGACGGGCTGCGGCGTTCTGGATGAGTTGTAGGGGTTTAATGGCACAGGCAGGGAGCCCAGCCAACAGCGAGTTGCAGTAATCCAGACGGGAGATGACAAGTGCCTGGATTAGGACCTGCGCCGCTTCCTGTGTGAGGCAGGGTCGTACTCTGCGGATGTATGACCCGTCATGCAGTGGCGACCCGTCATGCAGTGGCGACCAATCATGCAGTGGCGACCCATCATGCAGTGGCGACCCATCATGCAGTGGCGACCCATCATGCAGTGGCGACCCATCATGCAGTGGCGACCCATCATGCAGTGGCGACCCATCATGCAGTGGCGACCAATCATGCAGTGGCGACCCATCATGCAGTGGCGACCCATCATGCAGTGGCGACCCATCATGCAGTGGCGACCAATCATGCAGTGGCGACCCATCATGCAGTGGCGACCCATCATGCAGTGGCGACCCATCATGCAGTGGCGACCCATCATGCAGTGGCGACCAATCATGCAGTGGCGACCCATCATGCAGTGGCGACCCATCATGCAGTGGCGACCCATCATGCAGTGGCGACCCATCATGCAGTGGCGACCAGTCATGCAGTGGCGACCCGTCATGCAGTGGCGACCCGTCATGCAGTGGCGACCCGTCATGCAGTGGCGACCCGTCATGCAGTGGCGACCCATCATGCAGGGCAGGTGGGGCTGTTTTGAGCCGTACCTTTTGTGCATGTTATTTTGACATATCAGTTTGCAAACAATGTAAAGAAAAATATTTTTTTCAATCATTAAGTTTATAAAGCCGCATACGAACTTGGTAAGTGTTGGTAATGTTCTCTAGTAGCGCCGTGATTGGCTCATTGTTCTGTCACTCATGGGAACACTACGTCACCGCCAAATCTCAGGGTGGAATTCAAAAATTCAAGCCCCTTGGATGCTGCCATTGAGTTACATTAGAAGTGCCCATCTAAGAATGCTCAAGGTCATTGGCCAGAGATAAATGATGTCAAATCACGTTATATCTACAGTAGCTTTGATTGGACTGTTCTTAGCTAGCAAGCTAGCAGTTATCATCATGAATCAAGTTGGCAATCTACTGTTAAATGCTTTTTAATCCTTGTCATATGAAGATAAATAATGAAGAGAAATTATAGATAAAATGTATCAGTGCTCATTGGCCATAAACATTACACAGCAATCTGGAAATCGCTAATTCAACAATGAGTGGTTTGGGATGAATCAGTGGCAAATGGCAAGCATTGCAAAGCAATCAATAGATTCAGTGGAGTGTTTGTGTGGTCCCAAGTCTGGGTTTAAGGGTCTCTTTTCCAAGCTTAAAAGGATAAACATTCAACATTGGCCATGTTGTCAATCCAGCATGACTTCTGCCGTGCTCAAAACAACTGGAAACCCGCAACTGGGAAATATGACTTCAATGATGATGATGATTTCAAGACAACTGGGAACTCTGAGAAAAAGGAGTTCCGACTGGGAAAATACGTTTTGAACGGTCATCCAACTCAGAACTGCAAGTCGGGAACTCTTTCTAGAGCTCTGACCTGAAAATCACTGACGTCATCATGATTCGTCCTTGTTTTTTTCCGAGGTCCCAGTTATCTTGAAAGCACCATAAGTCCAGAAAATGCCAGACCTTGATGACAGTTTGATGACAAAATTTGTCCATGAAGGACGGTCCTTCCACCTTTCTTTTCAAGGGAGCACAGCACAACAAGGTGAGTACAAAAATGTATTGTATGCTGCTGCATTATGTAATATGCCGGGAAGATATAGTGGGGAGAACAAGTATTTGATACACTGCCGATTTGGCAGGTTTTCCTACTTACAAAGCATGTCATTTGTATCATAGGTACACTTCAACTGTGAGAGACGGAATCTAAAACACATACAATCACATTTTATGATTTTTAAGTAATTAATTAGCATTTTATTGCATGACATAAGTATTTGATCACTAACCAACCAGTAAGAATTCTGGCTCTCACAGACCTGTTTCTTTAAGAATCCCTCCCGTTCTCCACTCATTACCTGTATTAACTGCACCTGTTTGAACTTGTTACCTGTATAAATGCCACCTGTCCACACACTCAATCAAACAGACTCCAACCTCTCCACAATGGCCAAGACCAGAGAGCTGTGTAAGGACATCAGGGATAGAATTGTAGACCTGCACAAGGCTGGGATGGGCTACAGGACAATAGGCAAGCAGCTTGGTGAGAAGGCAACAACTATTGGCGCAATTATTAGAAAATGGAAGGAGTTCAAGATGACGGTCAATCACCCTCGGTCTGGGGCTCCATACAAGATCTCACCATGTGGGGCATCAATGATCATGAGGAAGGTGAGGCATCAGCCCAGAACTACACGGCATGACGGGGTCAATGACCTGAAGAGAGCTGGGACCACAGTCTCAAAGAAAACCATCAGTAACACACTACGTCATCATGGATTAAAATCCTGCAGCACACGCAAGGTCCCCCTGTTCAATCCAGCGCATGTCCAGGCCCGTCTGAAGTTTGCCAATGACCATCTGGATGATCTAGAGGAGGAATGGGAGAAGGTCATGTGGTCTGATGAGACAAAGGTAGGTAGGTGATCAAATACTTACATCATGCAATAAAATGCAAAAATTAATAACTTAAAAATCATACAATGTGATTTTCTGGATTTTTGTTTTAGATTCCGTCTCTCACAGTTGAAGTGTACCTATGATTAAAAAAAATACAGACCTCTACATGCTTTGTAAGTAGGAAAACCTGAAAAATCGTCAGTGTATCAAATACTTGTTCTCCCCACTGTATGTATACTGTAGATAAGTGTATGTTGTGTCGCTCTTGATTTTGCCTGCTGTTCTGACTTGGTGGTGCACATGTAGCCTATAGCCTGTTTTAGATAAATGTAATCATATAATATTGTAAGAGCTTTCATTGTCTACTTTTATGCCCCCTTTATTTATCCTATGGTTCTGACATGGTGTGCAAGGAGAATACTGTAAGATCGGCCCATTTTCTGAATTCTGTCGCTGAACAAATAGTTATATTGACTACGTCCGTCCTAGCTCGCTCATTCATGTCTTAATAAAAATTACGGATTGCCTCTCATGCGCTCGTTGTCCCCTTATGCCAAAATTTGTTCATCTCAATTGTCAATAGAAACCACATTTGTATAAGCAAGTCAGCCATATCAGCTATTTATTTTTAAAAGGCAGTAAATGGGGTTGTTTGGCTGCCAGACAAGGCTCCGCTGATAACCAGGTGTCGCAGTAGTAAGGTATTGGGACTGCTGCTGGGACTCTGTTGTTGGGACAGCTTTTATGTAGGCCTTAACAGTTTGTGGGCACCATTTGTCACCGTTATAGTGCAATTCATGTATTGTTTAGTGACTTTGTAGGCATGCATAATAATGTGTATTTTTTTTTTGTTTGCCCCACCAAGATTTACATGCTAAAATCACCACTGCTGGCATGCAACCTTTCAATTATTTTCTGTATGTAAGTGGTCACCTAGACAGTGGGTGATGAAATTACATTGCCCCCGGCTACCTTGAGAGCATATGATGGTGGTATGACATGGTTGACTGTGTCAAAATCATGGGCGGATTTCCAAATAAAACTATGTTTCTCTGTCACTATTATTATTGCACTGTATCTCCTCTCTTTGCTCTCTCTCTCTCCACCCGTCTAACTTTTGTTGTCCCTCAAGGCAGGTAGCCTACTGGTCAGAGTGCTGGGCCAGTAACCGAAAGGTTGCTGGATCGAATCCCTGAGCTGATAAGGTAAAAATCTGTCGTTCTGCCCCTGAACAAGGCTGTTAACCCACTGTTCTTAGGCCATTGTTATAAATAATAATTTGTTCTTAACTGACTTGCCTAGTAAAATAAAGGTTAAATTGAAAAAAACTATTTCATTCTGTCAAGTCATTCTCTGTTGCTGCTGGTTCCCTGGTCAGACCTGACCTTTGTCCAAAATGGCACCCTAATTCCTTATTTTTTGTGCACTACTTTTAACCATGTCCATGATGGCTCTAGTCAAAAGTAGTGCACTATGAGGGAGTAGTAGGATGTCATTTGGACAAAGATCTGGTGTAAGGGGCTGGTAATGCTGTGCCATAGGGGAGCCTTCTCTGTCTCCAGCCAGTCTGCCTCCCTGCCTTCATAACATCCGAAGCTCACATCAGGCCTCCTGAGAGAAGAGGGGAGGAGCATGGAGGCCAAAGGGAGAGGAGGAGGAGGAGAAGGGGGAAGAGGTAACTTCCACAAAGCTGTGAACGAGCTGAGAGACAAGGCAACGAGGGGCCTTCTTATGCCATCAAAAGGAACATCAAATTCGATATACCAATTAGGATCTGGCTAAAAAATACTTGAATCAGTTATAGAACCCATTGCCCTCTATGGTTGTGAGGTCTGGGGTCCTTTCACCAACCAATAATTCACAAAATGGGACAAACCCCAAATTGAGACTGCATGCAGAATTCTGCAAAAATATCCTCAGTGTACAACGTAAAACACCAAATAATGCATACAGAGCACAATTATGCTGATACCCGCAACCACCTAAAAGGAAGCGATTTCCAAACCTTCCATTTATATAACAAAGCCACCACCTACAGAGAAATGAACCTGGAGAAGAGTCCCCGAAGCAAGCTGGTCCTGGGGCTCTGTTCACAAACAAAAACAGACCCCACAGAGCCCCAGGAGAGCAACACAATTAGACACAAGCAAATCATGAGAAAACAAAAAGACAATTACTTGACACACTGGAAAGAATTAACAAAACACTGTGCGAACTAGAATGCTACTTGGCCGCCCTAAACATAGAGTACACAGTGGCAGAATACCTGACCACTGTGACTGACCCTAAACAGAGAGTACACAGTGGCACAATACCTGACCACTGTGACTGACCCAAATTTAAGGAACGCTTTGACTATGTACAGACTCAGTGAGCATAGCCTTGCTATTGAGAAAGGCTGCCGTAGGCAGGCCTGGCTTTCAAGAGAAGACAGGCTATGTGCACACTGCCCACAAAATGAGGTGGAAACTGAGGTGCACTTCCAAACCTCGTGCCAAATGTATGACAATATTAGAGACACATATTTCCCACAGATTACACAGATCCACAAAGAATTCGAAAAACAAACCCAATTTTGATCAATTCCCATATCTACTGGATGAAATACTACAGTGTGCCATCACAGCAGCAAGATCGGTGACCTGTTGCCACAAGAAAAGGGCAACCAGTGAAGAACAAACACCATTGTAAATACAGCTCATATTTATGCTTATTTGTTTCCCCTTTTGTACTTTCACTATCTGCACATTGTTACAACGCTATACATCATTATACATTTGACATGTCTTTATTGTAATGTTTACTGTTCATTTTTAGTGTTGATTTCACTTTTGTTTATTATCTACTTTACTTGCTTTGGCAATGTTATCATATATTAACCATGCCAATTATCACATTTCAGGTAAGACCCAAGTGCAGACTGTGTTGCAGTAACAATGTTTATTACAACAACGGGCAGGCAAACGACAGGTCAAGGCAGGCAGAGGTCGGTAATCCAGAGTAGGGGCAAAGGCACCAGATGGCAGGGGCAGGGGCAGGCAGAGTGGTCAGGCAGGCGGGCTCAGAGTCAGGACAGGCAAAGGTCAAAACCAGGAGGGCGAGAAAAGAGAGACTGGGGAAAAGCAGGAGCTGAGAAACAAAATGCTGGTTGACTTGACAAACAAGACGAACTGGCAACAGACAAACAGAGAACACAGGTATAAGTACCTATGGGATAATGGGGAAGAAGGGCGACACCTGGAGGGGGGTGGAGACAATCACAAAGGCAGGTGAAACAGATCAGGGTGTGACAGCCAATAAAGCCCTTGAATTGAATTGAATTGAAAGGAGAAGGGCATGTAGGAGGAAAGAGGAAAGGTTAGAGGAGGGGAGGGGGAGAGAGAGGGGACAAGGGAGGAGAGCAGCATGGAGAGAAGGGAAGAGGGAGATGGAGAGAGGGAGAGGAATTGAGAGGAGGAGGAGAGGAGAGGAGAGGTGGAACAGAACCCATCAGTGCCAGACAGGCTGGGTCAAGCAAACACTCAGGGTCCATGTATCATCTTACTCAATCTCCCTTAAACATACACAGATTGCAGTGCATACACACATAGGCATACAGTACATTGCAACGTACACACACATGCCTAGACTCACACATACTAGGTACGCACACACACACTGTCACGTTCTGACCTTCGTTTTTTTTATTATGTCTTTGTTTTAGTATGGTCAGGGCGTGAGTTGGGTGGGTTGTCTATGTTCGTTTTTCTATGATTTGCTATTTCTGTGTTTGGCCTGGTATGGTTCTCAATCAGAGACAGCTGTCAATCGTTGTCCCTGATTGAGAACCATATTTAGGTAGCCTGTTTTCTATTGTGTTTCGTGGGTGATTGTTTTCTGTTTTCTGTTTTGTGTCTGCACCAGCCAGAACTGTTTTCGGTCGTTTGTCTTTGTTATTTTGTGACACATACCACGCTGCACCTTGGTCCTCACATTCTTCCACCGACGACGGCCGTTACAGAATCATCCACCACTAAAGGACCAAGCAGTGTGGTAACAGGCAGCAGCAGCAGGAGCAGCGCTATAAGGAGGAAAGGACATGGGAGGACATTCTGGACGGCAAGGGTTGCTACACATGGGAGGAGATCCTGGCTGGAAGGGATTGCCTCCCATGGGAACAGGTGGAGGCAGCCAGGAGAGCAGAGACAGTAGGTAAAGGGAGCCAGCGCTATGAGGGAATACGGCTGGCAAGGAAGCCAGAGAGGCAGCCCCAAAAATGTCTTGGGGGGTGGCACACGGGAAGTGTGGCTAAGTCAGGTAGGAGACCTGAGCCAACTCCCCATGCTTACCGTGGATAGAGAAGGACCGGGCAGGCACCGTGTTATGCTGTGAGGCGCACGGTGTCCCCGGTTTACAGGCATAGCACGGTGCGATACATAGCAGCGCCTCGTATCGGCCGGGCTTGAGTGAGCATCGTGCCAGGTGCCATGAAGCCGGCTCAGCGCATCTGGTCTCCAGTGTGTCTCCTCGGGCCGGGGTACATGGCACCAGCCTTACGCATGGTGTCCCCGGTTCGCCAGCACAGCCCAGTGCGGGCTATTCCACCTCGCTGCACTGGCCTGGCTACGGGGAGCATTCAACCAGGTAAGGTTGGGCAGGCTCGGTGCTCGAGAGCTCCAGTGCGCCTTCACGGTCCGGTCCATCCGGTGCCACCTCCACGCACCAGCCCTCCGGTGGCAGCCCCCCGCACCAGGCTGTCTCTACATCTCCTCCCTACAGGTGCTCCCGCCTGTCCAGCACTGCCAGAGTCTCCCGTCTGTCCTGAGCTGGCCGAGCCATCAGTCAGCCAGGAGCTGCCAGAGCCGTCAGTCAGCCAGGAGATGCCAGAATCGGCTATCACGCCGGCGCTGCCGGAATCGCTCATCACTCCGGAGCTGCCGGAGTCGCCCGCCCGTCCGGTGCTGCCGGAATCTCCCATCCGCCCGGTGCTGCTGGAATCTCCCGTCCATTCGGGACCCGTGGCTTGGGTCCCCAGTCCGAGGTCAGTGGCGAGGGTCGCCGCGTTAAAGAGGCCACAGAGGCGGGTAAAGAGGCGGAGAAGGACTATGGTGGAGTGGGGTCCCAGACCTTCTCCTATAGGTTTAGGTTTTGCGGCCGGAGTCCGCACCTTTGGGGGGGGGGGGTTACTGTCACATTCTGACCTTAGTTCTTTTATTATGTCTTTGTTTTAGTATGGTCAGGGTGTGAGTTGGGTGGGTTGTCTGTTAGTTTTTCTATAATTTGCTATTTCTGTGTTTGGCCTAGTATGGTTCTCAATCAGAGGCAGCTGTCAAACGTTGTCCCTGATTGAGAACCATATTTAGGGAGCCTGTTTTTTATTATGTTTCGTGGGTGATTGTTTTCTGTTTTCTGTTGTGTGTCTGCACCAGCCAGAACTGTTTCTCTTTGTTATTTTGTTATTTCCGTGTTAATTTAATAAATATGGACACATACCACGCTGCACCTTGGTCCTCACCTTCTTCCACCGACGACGGTTGTTACACACACATACACATACACCAACACGCAGCACATTCCTCTGCACAGGGGGTTAGAATCAAACTATTACCAAATATTCATAAATAACTGACAAATGACAATTATATTTTTGTAACTATTGAAAATGTAAAATACTTACTACAGAGCACTTACTTTAGTTTTTGTGTGTGTGTGTCAGTCAGGGTGTGAGTGTGTGCCTGCCTGTATCCCTATGTGTGCGTGTGTGTGTCAATAAAATTTTACTCAATCACATACAAGCCTTTTTTTAGGGGGGGGTCTCTGTGGTCTTTTGCTAAACAGTAAATGTATTTTCAAAATATAGTTGCCGTCTCAAAACTTAAATACATTCATCAAAACTAAATTATACTTTCAAAATTGCAAATACATTAATCAAAAGAACACGACTGCATTGATGTCATTGTTTATCCCACCAAGGGCAAATCTGGTGTTTCTTTTTTAGATAGAACTCAAGATATATTAGGTCAAATCCAGACAGGAACTATTATTTTAGCAGGTGACCTAAATCGTACATAAGATAAGATTGAAAGTTGTAGTAATAAAAAAGGAACATTTAGGGAGCCTCCAAAGAGGCTAAAAAATGTCATCTCTACAAATAATTTACAGGACACTTGGAGATTACTATTCCCAACTACAAAAGACTATTCCTTTTTTTTAATCAAAGTAAGAACATCTCAAGACCTAAACTTTAATTTCATAAAATCCACTCAACAATTTCTGGATTAAAAAAATGTATGATATACACGGGTGTCACTTAGAAATGTCCTTGTTTTTGAAAGAAAAGCACATGTTTGGTTCATTAATATAACATCAAATTGATCAGATTTATTATGGAATATCTACATAGGCGTACAGAGGCCCATTATCAGCAACCATCACTCCTGTGTTCCAATGGCACACAACGTGTGCCACAATTTGGAGAATGAACAGAGCGCATCTTCTGGAACCAAAATATATTAAACACGTAAACTAAAAATAAAATCCTTTACCATTACAAATGTAGACATAGAGGATGGAGTAAAGCCTACCCTCTATATAATCTGGGATGCCTTTACATTAAGGGAATGATAATCTCATACTCGGAAATAGCGGATTTAGAAACTAAAATTCAAGACAAATCTCTGGAGAAAAAAACCCATTAAAACATATATACAAGTTAAAGAATCAAATAAAATGTCAATTTAAGCAGGAATCCAATCTTTTACTTTTGAAGAGACACAACAAATACAGGTTAAACAAAAAAAAGCAAGGAAGTTGGAAGTTTACATACACCTTAGCCAAATACATTTAAACTCAGTTTCACAATTCCTGATATTTAATCCTAGTCCTATTTAATCCTAGTAACTGACATACAGTTAAGATCACCACTTTATTTTAAGAATGTGAAATGTCAGAATAATAGTAGAGAGAATGATTTATTTCAGCTTTTATTTCTTTCATCACTATCCCAGTGGTCAGAAGTTTCTATTGAGTTTCGTGGGTGATTATTTTCTGCTTTCTGTTGTGTGTCTGCACCAGCCAGAACTGTTTTCGGTCGTTCTCTTTGTTAGTTTTGTTATTTCCGTGTTCATTTAATAAATATGGACACATGCCACGCTGCATCTTGGTCCTCCTCTTCTCCTTCATACGACGACCGTTACAGTATCACCCCTATTTACAGAAATGACAACACACGTCACTCAATTCAGTACTTCCTAGTTCCATGTATCAAACAGTTATTTCAGTTATATTTAAAACCTGGAAAATCTGGAGAGTCCCCTACTGATTCGAGACCCATAAGTTTAATTATTTGTGACAATAAAATAATAACAAAGCTTATAAACAATAGAGAGGCAAAAGTCTTACCAGACTTGATACATATCAATCAAATTGGATTTATTAAAAATAGACACTTACAAACAAATAAAATAACATGTTTCAGTTTAATACAATACGAAAAAAAAAGGTATAAATGTATCAATAATGACTGTTGATGACGAAAAGGCCCTTGGCCATCTTTTCCATTGAAAACTTTGGAAGCTTTCAACTTTCCAGCTGAAATAATACATGTAATAAAAATATCATATAAATGTCCTAAAGCAAGTATATACACATATAATACATTATCTGATGAAATGGTTTTAGAAAGGGGCACAAGACAGGGATGTCCCCTCTCGCCCTACTGTTTGCACTGGCAATTGAACCTTACAGAAAGAATTAGACAGGACCCATGTAACAGGTGTCAGTATTGGTAAATATGAATGTTAACTAAATGTATTTGCGGATGATCTCATGATATAACTGACCAATATTGAAAACTAAATGTCTCCTCTGCTAAAAATAATTTCAGAATACTCTATGTACTCTAGAATGCTATATTGTATTTACTTTGCCACCATGGCCTTTTTTGCCTTTACCTCCCTTCTCACCTCATTTGCCTACATTGTATATAGACTTGTTTATACTGTATTGTTGACTGTATGTTTGTTTTACTCCATGTGTAACTCTGTGTCGTTGTATCTGTCGAACTGCTTTGCTTTATCTTGGCCAGGTCGCAATTGTAAATGAGAACTTGTTCTCAACTTGCCTACCTGGTTAAATAAAGGTGAAATAAAAATTTCAAACATTTAAATCTAAAATCCCAGTATATAACATTTACATGGGGGGGGGGGATTAAATAATGGCAATAGGAAAAATACAAACAATAACTCACAATATACAGCAATCCTTTAAGAGGACCACAACCAAAATATTAGTATTTAATAGCTGACAACAATCAACAAATGTATAAAGATAACTTTATTCCATTACTCAACAATACAAAAGCAGATCTAATTGAATGGCACAATCTTCCCATAAATCTTACAGGTAGAAGAAACCTCTTCAGAATGGACATTCACCAAAGACATTCTTTAAAAAAGAATGCAACTTAAAAGTTTTATATAAAATAAAATTGGTTTTATATCTTTTGAATATCAGAGCAATCTGGAGGGAATCCTATTTGAGTCAGAAAATGATATTCATATGATAGATAAGCTATACAAAACTTTAAAGAGAGCATATCCAACTGACAATTTCTTAGAAAGAAAATATCAACTATTTGAACCAAAACTTAAAAAGAACTGATATTGGCACAAGATGGAGGGAATGTTGGAACATAACTAACAAGATTACAGTTAACTAAAATGTATGCTTAATCAAGTATAAATTAATATATAGAATTGAGTATACAAGAGACAAAATTCACAAATTATGTCTGAAGTGTAAAACTAATAATTACACAATAATCAATGCCTTCTGGGAATCTTATGAAGTCCAAAGGCTATGGGTGGAGTCAGAAAGTTGGCTGTCAGAAGTATTACAATGTAAATGTACTTGACAGGTGTATAAATTTGAGCATGCAGCCATGCAATCTCCATAGACAAACATTGGCAGTAGAATGGCCATACTGAAGAGCTCAGTGACTTCTAACGTGGCACCGTCATAGGATGTCACCTTTCCAACAAGCCAGTTCATCAAAATTCTGCCCTGCTAGAGCTGCCCTGGTAAACTGTAAGTGCTGTTATTGTGAAGTGGAAACATCTAGAAGCAACAACGGCTCAGCCATGAATTGGTAGGCCACACAAGCTCACAGAATGGGACCTTGTGTGGTGTGAAGTTCGCCGCCATTGGACTCTGGAGCAGTGGAAATGCGTTTTCTGGAGTGATGAATCACGCTTCACCATCTGGCAGTCTTGATGGACAAATCTGGGTTTGGCATATGCCAGGAGAACGCTGCCTTCCCCAATGCATAGTGCCAACTGTAAGTTTGGTGGAGGAGGAATAATGGTCTTGGGCTGTTTTTCAAGGTTCAGGATAGGCCTCTTAGTTCCAGTGAAGGGAAATCGTAACGCTACAGCATACAATGACATTCTAGACGATTCTGTGCTTCCAACTTTATGGCAACAGTTTGGGAAAGGCCCTTTCCTGTTTCAGCATGACAATTCCCCCGTGCACAAAGCGAGGTACATACAGAAATAGTTTGTTGAGATTGGTGTGGAAGAATTTGACTAGCCTACACAAAGCCCTGACCTCAACCCCATCGAAC
The DNA here is from genome assembly GCF_023373465.1 of Oncorhynchus keta. Lineage (NCBI taxonomy): Eukaryota > Metazoa > Chordata > Actinopteri > Salmoniformes > Salmonidae > Oncorhynchus > Oncorhynchus keta. The sequence continues at coordinate 43,805,606 of NC_068455.1, forward strand.
ACCTTTGGGATGAATTGGGACAGTCGCCAAATGGAAGCAAGTCCCCTCAGCAATGTTCCAACATCTAGTGGAAAGCCTTCCCAGAAGAGGGGAGGCTGTTATAGCAGCAAAGGGGGGACAATCTCCATTTTAATGCCAATGATTAATGCAATGGCATAACACTGTTACATCTGTTACGCCACAGCCTGACACTTTATTTGGAGATTGGGTTGCAATATATTTTCTTTGCAGTCACAAAATCATGATGATCAAAATTGGACTACCCAAAGGTGCAGAATTATGGGCATTTACTCCTTTTATGCATATTTCACCAAACAATTTCATACGCATCCAATCAAATGTTATTCCTGATTTTAAAAAATAAGTGTGTGCATGAATTGTGTGCATGAATAATTTATACATTCAATACATATACTGGTTTGTCATAGTTTGGTAGACTTTCATTGGCACACAGATACACAGTCCACAATTGAAATAATGAAAGGTGAATACAATGGAGGTGGATATGAACGTATTGGCCTACCAAGAAGTAACCCAACTTTATTCTCTGTAGCTCTGCATGTCCGCAATATTGTAAAAAAATCGTAAACATTAGACAGTCCCTATTGCTTAAATATTTCCCTATATTGTACATGGTATGCCACTGATGGGGTGATTTTGACTTTTGTGCACTAGTGTTTACTGATGGCTGGACACAGTGAATTTGCATACATTTCCCTTCTGATGAAACAATGTTAACATTCTGTGAACAAAACACTTAGCAGTGAATTGTGTATTCACTGATGACATTTGTATTTAAAGTTTTGCAAAAGGTGGTCTAAGATATGCAAGTCAGGTACAAAGGCAAGAAAATTGATCTGAACTTCTGTAAATGTATTTGAGCATTTGATCATTGCTGTTCTGTTATAGACACATTTCAACACAGATCCCAAAAATTGTTTGTACGTGATCGAGAATTTTTTTTATAATACTCAAGCTAGCAGAGAGAGCACATACTGGTTAGCTGCTGTGGTGACAAACACTGTGGCAGGAAGCACCACAACCTGTGATCTCTGCAAACGCTAATGGAAAAATTCACTAAGATAGAACAACCAGTGTGTGTGTGTTTGTGTGTATGTGTGTATGTGTGTATGTGTGTGTGTGTGTGTGTGTGTGTGAGAGAGAGAGAGAGAGAGAGAGAGAGAGAGAGAGAGAGAGAGAGAGAGAGAGAGAGAGAGAGAGAGAGAGAGAGAGAGAGAGAGATAGAGAGGTCCTCTTGAACCATTTTTAGAGACCCCACTTTGACACATTTGCTCTCCTGCTCCCGCAGATAAAAAATCAAGTGTTTTTATAAAAAGACCAAGACAGCACAGAGAGTTAAAAACACACAGAAAAAGATAACAGCTATAATCTTTAGACATTTCTGAGTTGTTTTAACGTCTTCTATGTGTATCTCCTTTTGGATGTCTTGAGCCATATCTGATCTAACAGTGTGTGTGTGTGTGTGTGTGTGTGTGTGTGTGTGTGTGTGTGTGTGTGTGTGTGTGTGTGTGTGTGTGTGTGTGTGTGTGTGTGTGTGTGTGTGTGTGTGTGTGTGTGTGTGTGTGTGTGTGTGTGTGTGTGTGTGTGTGCGCACACGTGTGGCCTACAAGACCAGAGTTGACCGGCAAATAAATTGATTGATCATGTAAAAGTTTCAAGTTGCTTGAAATCTGATCTGAAAACCTCAAAAATACCTCTTCAAAGATCATCAATCAGCTGTAAAATATTGATGACTCAAACATCTCACCCTGACCAGTTGATTAATTTGACCAATCAGTCATTGACAGAATCATCATGTTGAAATGTCACTTCTCCCGCCAGTCATTTAGGTTAAAGGGCGAAGTAATCCTGATCCAAGGGTAGTTTCTTAGGGTGGTTGTGGTTTTTTTTCTCCCCTATTGGGGGAGGGTAAACTGATCCTAGATCTGTATGAAAGGAGAGGAGCGGAAAGGAAAGGAGATGTTCCTGACTGTGGTATCTCTACCAGCTGTTTCCCTGTACCCCTATCCCCCCACTTCCCTCCCCTCATCCCCCCCCATCTCGCCCATCTCTTCACAATGAAACCAATACAAAAGAACAGGAAGTGCCTCTCATTTACTAGCGGTCCAATCAAAGCCGTCATTATTCCCGTGTCACAATTTTTACAGGAAATAGCAGCTCAAAATATGCCAGCTGTGTGCAAGCGACAGGCGTAGGGGTATTCTTCTTTTTATTTTTTTCCTTCTGTTTTCTAAAAGTAGCGCGTGACAAAAAGGAGACTAGGAGGCATAGACCCAGCATCACCCACCGCCACCGTGCGCACAATGTCGTTGTGTGGAGGGAGAAAAAAAGACCCACATTCTCTCTAGGGTTATTATTGTGCGCGATGTGAAAAGGATGGTTCCCATCATGAACTGGGTGCATTGTGTTAACCCCTTCGAGCAGGCATTCACTGCCTAGCCCCTTCCGTTCTGCATCTGTAACTCCTCTGCTCGGATTACAGCATAAACAGGGATCCAGGTGAAGCCTAATGTTTTCCAGATGTTGCCGTAATGTCACCGGGAGGTTAGCGCAACATTGAGTGTTGTTGTTCGTTGAGGAGGGCGAATAATCTCCTATTTGGACAAGGGCTTACATCTGGCAACTAGTGCACAGGGAGTGTTGCACACACACGCACGCACGCACCCACGCCAACACACACACAGAACCCTTATTTACCACTTACTTACTTACTTGCCAAGCCACAACATAACACAATGTCAACTGATGCATATTTGTAACTTTAGGCCTCACATAAAAAGTTGGTGGGAGGTGGAGGTCGTTAACATGTGGGTTGCCATACATAAGGTACCTAGTTAGATTCCCACCCCTAAACTTAACCAATAACATTTATTCCCTTAGAACAAGATGGAATAAGGGAAACTAAAAATCTACTTTTTTATCTACTTTTTAAAAAGATAATTCAAAAGACGGCAGCAAAGGCGTTTGACCTTCGGCCTTTCCTTTACTAGCACACTAGCATTGAGTCACGACGATGGATGAACTCTCAGTGTAAATAATACTGGGCCAGATCCAGGCATAAGTTACATAAGTGGTCACATAGGGCCCTAGCTTTTTTGGGGGGTTCTTAACAGTCGTGTTCTCAATGTACTGTTGAGAGTTAGAATAGTAGAATATACAAGGTGCAATTTAGAAATTTGGTTGTGCATGTCAGTCACTGACAGTCACTCAATTAGCCATGTCAGCTAACAATCTTAAATTGCTAAGTTAGTCTAGCTAGCTATCTAAACTTGTAGTAATAAAGTCTGAAAACCGACCAGGTACGCAGGGCATGTGCCCAGGGGCCCTGACCTCCAAGGGGCCCCCATTGATTTTGTTAGTCACTCTCACTTGGCAAAATCTTTGTAATTGCAGGAAATTAGCTTTAAAACTGCAGACATTTATCGCCATCCAATGGCAAAATGTATAGAATTTAGAGAAATTTGCTGTAAAACTGCAAAAAATGATCTCTGCCCCATGGCAAAATTTGTAGAATTGCATGAAATCTGTTATAAAATTGCTAAACTTTTCTGTCCCATGGCAAAATGTGAAGAATTATAGAAGGCTTGCTTTAAAACTGCAACATTTTCTATACTCCCCATGGCAAAATGTGTAGAATTGCAGGAAATTAACTTTAAAATAAATCTCGCTTTGGGCCCTCAAATGGCTAGGGCCGGCCCTGTTGTAGGAGGTTTGTATGAGATGTAGTTAGGTGGTTGTGAGGATGCCTATCTTGTCATGTGTGTCTCTTCTTTCTCTTATTCTCTTTCTCTACCTATGTTTCTTTTAGTTTCTCTCTCTCTCTGGTCTCTCTCTCCGGTCTCTCTCTCTCTCTGGTCTCTCTCTCTCTCTGGTCTCTCTCTCTCCGGTCTCTCTCTCTCTCTGGTCTCTCTCTCTGGTCTCTCTCTCGTTCTCTCTCTCCCTGATTTCTGTCATTATCTCGAAGCCTGTAGCCATGCTGCAGAAGTCTGCCACACAGACAATAATTAACGGGAATTTATGTATTTATTTTATTTTTTTGTGTCAAATTGCCAGTTGGCAACCCATCTCTTATGGGATCAATTGACACATAAACAAACATTACCATAATTCACAGTGATAATTCTTCCGGTGGTCTGTGCCGTGCGTACTGCGTAAAGAATGAAAACTAAATCAATAAATAATAAGGTTATCCAAGCAATAATAATAACTCTAGAGCAGTAGAAATCATTTAAAAAATCTATAAATACTGATAAATAAAAGACAGAAAAATGAAACGGAAGGCGTTTGAACACGGTCTGGCACAAAGAGAAAATTCAAGTGTGAGACAGGCCTACACACAATCTACAGTATATACGTGCCCTTTGCTATATATGAGCTAAAGATTTTCTTTATTTAATTATAGGTATTTTATTCCAGGCTTTATCTAAAAATTCAGGGCAAAACGGGAAATACACAATGGACAAAAAAACATTTCAGTTTTTGCTGATCACTCAGCCACATATCTGGTGGGCTTTCTGGAATAAGGACAAGCGTATATTGTGGTAGAAAGGGCAATGGAAGATAACATGAATTTCATCTCTTTGAGGTCACAATAGTTACATAGTCTTTCCTCTACCGTTTCACCATTATACAGACCTGTGTCAATACGCACAGGCAATATCCCTGATCTTATCTGTGCACATAGCAATCTCTTGCTTTTAGGTAGGTTGTACATAATATCTCTGACTATTTCTTCCCTAATTTGGTTTCCGTACAAACGTTCACAGTCAGACTGTTGGGAAAGGTCAGACATTTCGGTTTCCCTGCCTCTCCCTGTGGAGAGATCCCATTGAAAAACTTTGCTGGCTATTCTGGAAATTGGCATATCTAACAGTCTATTCCAAAGTCTCACCATGCACACCTTCCACTCACAGGGTTCCCAGCCCATGTCCCCAGTTATTGCCAGGATAGGCGCAAACTTGTGGACACCTAAACAAGAACGCACTGCTCCGTGATGGGCATGTTTGTTTTTGCGCTTCCCATCCCAACTGAATGCATGAATGCAACCTCTAATAGTCTAAGCCATTCTACCAAGCTAACATATGGAATTGTTTTAAGATGGCCATTGATCATTTAGCTATTTGTTTAAGAATTTTAGGAATAAAAAAAAAATATTAATAATATTTGAATTTGACCTTTAATACTCTCGCCCATAGCAAAGGGTTGAGTAACACATTTAGAAATGGCACAAAAAAAAAGACATTCAAAAAAGAAATCATGAGGAATAAGGTTTTGAAGTGTCTGTCATATATCTAGGAGATATAAGAAAGCTCGGGGAATATATTTTTTTACACATATTTTTGTTGACACAAACCTACCTCCATACTTCAATTCATTTGTATGGATTACCTTCGTACAAGTCCCGTGATACTTGTGGGGGTCGTAGGTTAAAACAGAGAACGCCATTGTATTCGTGAGAGTCATATTCGTTTGTAGCCCAAACCATTAGGACACTACAGACAAAAGTTGGCACATCAGTATTACCAACTTTAGACGAACCATTCAGACGCTACAGACGTTTTTGCGAGAAGACCGGTTTTCGTGATGTCTCATGGTCTGACGAACACAGCTGGAGCTTGGCCACCTTCCACCACAGATCCGTAAGGCCGACGTAGACGGAGGTGGTGGATTGAGATGCAGCCAATGCAAAAAATCTGATATCTCTAGCTTAAACTAACATATTTTGATGGGGATTTTTTTTTACTATGTTACTTAGATTGACACACGGCTCTTAATTAACAGCCATTAGAGGGTGGTCACAAAGAGGATAAACACATGCACACACACACTAGCAGATAACCAGACACAAACATACACAAATGTGTGCATATACACACACACACTCAATTGTTAACAACTGTCTCCTATACTGTAAATAACCATTGGCACGTGGCTAGGTGTCCGTGCAAATTAAAATGTGTGTACTCTGATTAGATATACAGTACCAGTCAAAAGTTTGGACAGACCTACTCATTCAAGGGGTTTTCTTTATTTTATACTATTTTCTACATTGTAGAATAATAATGGAATCATGTAGTAACCAAAAAAGTGTTAAACAAATCAACATGTATTTTATATTTGAGATTCATCAAAGTAGCCCCCGTTTGCCTTTCTTCAAAGTAGCCAGCCTTGGCTCCCGAGTGGCGCAGTGATCTAAGACACTGCATCTCAGTGCAAGTACCTGGTTCAAATCCAGGCTGTGTCACATCTGGCCATGATTGGGAGTCCCACAGGGCGGTGCACAATTGGCCCAGCGTCGTCTGGGTTTGGCCAGGGTAGACTGTCATTGTACTGTAAATAAGAATTTGTTTTTAACTGACTTGCCTAGTTAAATAAAGGTTCAATAAAATACTGCTTCATCAGGTAGTCACCTGGAATGAATTTCAATTAACAGGTGTGCCTTGTTAAAAGTTAATTTGTGGAATTTATTTCCTTCTTAATGTGTTTGAGCCAATCAGTTGGGTTGTGACAAGGTAGGGGTGGTATACAGAAGATAGCCCTATTTGGCAAAAGACCAAATCCATATTATGGCAAGAACAGCTCAACTAAGCAAAGAGAAACGACATTCCCTCATTACTTTAAGTCATGAAGGTCAGTCAATATGGAAAAATTATTCAAGTGCAGTCGCAAAAACCATCAAGCTCTATGATGAAACTTGCTCTCATGAGGACTGCCATAGGAGTGAAAGACCCAGTGTTACCTCTGTTGCAGAGGATAAGTTCATTGGAGTTCCCAGGCTCAGAAATTGCAGCCCAAATAAATGCTTCACAGGGTTCAAGTAACAGACACATCTCAACATCAACTGTTCAGGGGAGACTGCATGAATCAGGCCTTCATGGTTGAATTGCTGCAAAGAAACCACTACTAAAGGACAGCAATAAGAAGAAGAGACATGCTTGGGCAAAGAAACACAAGTAATGGACATTAGACTGGTGGAAATCTGTCCTTAGGTCTGATGAGTCCAAATATGGTTTCAACCCCGTTCCAACCCCTGTGTCTTTGTGAGATGCAGAGTAGGTGAACGGATGATCTCTGCATGTGTGGTTCCCACTGTGAAGCATGGAGGAAGAGGTGCGATGATGTGGGGGTGCTTTGCTGGTGACAATCTCAGTGATTTATTTAGAATTCAAGGGACACCTAAGCAGCATGGCTACCACAGCATTCTGCCGTGTTACGCCATCCCATCTGGTTTTTGCTTAGTGGGACTATCATTTGTTTTTCAACAGGTCAATGACCCAAAACACACCTCCAGGCTGTGTGGGGCTATTTGAGCAAGAAGAAGAGTGATGGAGTGCTGCATCAGATGACCTGGCCTCCACAATCACATGACCTCAACCCAATTGAGTTGGTTTGGGAAGAGTTGGACAGCAGAGTGAAGGAAAAGCAGACAACAAGTGCTCAGCATATGTGGGAACTCCTTCAAGACTGTTGGAAAAGCATTCCAGGTGAAGCTGGTTGAGAGAATGCCAAGAGTGTGCAAAGCAGTCATCGTGGCAAAGGGTGGCTACTCTGAAGAATCTAAAATATTAAATATATTTTGATTTGTTTAACACTATTTTGGTTACTACATGTGTTATTTCATAGTCGTGATGTATTCACAATTACTCTACAATGTAGAGGGGGGGGGGGAAATATATATATATAATTTTTTTTTTTTTACTTGAATGAGTAGGTGTCCAAACTTTTGACTGGAACTGTAGATACAGTACATAACAACACACCCAATACACACTCATACACACTAATGAATATACACAGCCTACAACAACATGTACTTTGAATACTATGCAGAGACATTAACACCTCATGATTTGGGCCATCCGCTATCTTTAATAGCTGTCTTTGTGAGTCTGTGAGGGTTTAGTTCTTTAGGGCCTATCACAGTTTTTCACGTTTTGTCTTTATCTGAGCTCTGTATGTTCAGTTCATCAACCTATTATCTGTCTGTTCTTTTTCTCTCTCTCCCTCTCTCCCTCTTACTTTATTTCCGTCTTTCTTTTATATTTTTCTTTCTCTCACCTTTCTTTGTTTATTTCTTCCTTTCTCACACTTTCTTTCTCTCTCTCACTCGCTCTTGCTCCCTCTCTTAGCTCTGTGTGTTTGTAGTTTGGCCTCTCAGAAAAGGAAGTGATGTCACTGATGTTACTTTATGGGTTTTACTGTTCAATTAAATTTAGCCCTATCTCAGCGCATTCTTCAGACTCCAAGATTGCCTAGCTTACATTAGCAACACTCTCACAATGTCAATGCTAAAGGCCTTGGTGACGTAATACCAATTACTTCGTTTTTATTTTAGAAATGCAAACATTATAGTTGCTTCTGTTACAGTACATATCATGCACTCAGTAGATGAGCCCCCAATATATTTTGGATTGCCACTGTGGGATTAATAAAGTTGTACTGAATTGAATACAGTAGTCTTGCAATAGCTAGTCTATAGTGTACGTGAGTTCATAGCCATGAGACTTCTCTAAAATGCAAGTTGCTCACATTCTTCTACCAGCTGTACCAATTGAACATCACTCTCACGAATATATTTTTGTATCATTATTAATGACAATGTTATTTTAAGTATAAGAGCTATACTGGTTTGTGAGAACTTTGTTTTCAGGGTCGTGCCTCTTTTGGCCATGTGAAGAGAAGAGATGAGAACATACCATTTGAGGAATCTTGAGAGCCAATGATCCTCGGCCACATTGGAAGGTCTAACCTAGTGGTGGGGAGATATTTTGAGCCAATTACGAAGTGAAGAAAGTATGCTAGGCTAGCAGGAAATGAGCACACACAGGACAATACACAGATCGGAGACGAGGAATGCATCCCAAATGACACCCTATTCCCTATATAGTGCACTACTTTTGGTCAAACGTAATGTACTATATGGAATAGGGTGCTATTTGGGACACAAAACCTATGCATTTCCAATTAACGTCTATAGCTCTTACACTGAGTCCTGTCTGGCCTTAGCCCAGCACTCAACACAAGAAACAATAGGCCTATCCCGTAATGGTTGACATATTTCATACACAAGACTTTCAGTGATATCTTACATCACCATCCACGCTGCATCTGTTACACTGACCCTGAGTTAAGTATACGAAACCCCCGCATACCTTCAGCTATACGTAATAAAATGAATACCATTTGTGCATGAATAATAAGATGAATTTCCATGTTTAGACACATGTCCCAGACTATCCCACCATTCAGGCTGACTCGCTAGAGCGTGCGGAAGAGAGAGGGGCAGGGGCTGGAGGGACAATACGAATGGATGACGGACAGACACACAGGCAGGCAGAGAGACACATAAACAGAGATAAAGACAAGATGGACCAATCGACCGACCAACCGTCCCACTGTACGAAAGACTAGACAGACAGACAGACAGACAGACAGACAGACAGACAGACAGACAGACAGACAGACAGACAGACAGACAGACAGACAGACTGACTGACTGACTGACCGACCCACATACAGACATGGTTTCTGTTCTGATTAGCTTACTTTCTCACTAGTTCGTGCAAGACTCTCACCTAATCAGGTCACTCTGTGTCCCAGACCCCTCCTTGTGTGCAACCATCTGGAAGGGGTAAGGGTTGGTCGGAGGGGGGTAAGGGGGTGGCGGGGAGGGGGTAAGGGGGTAAGGGAGAGATCAGTGACCCAGATTGGCAGAGGGTGAGTGGAGGAGGAGAGCAAGGGGGAGGAGGGAGGCGAGGGGGATCAGCTGTGTGTCACCTCTCAATCCCATTGTTTCACTTCATTAGAGGTGTGTGGAGGAGAGGGAGTGATGAGGAGAAGGGGGGATGGGGGAGAAGATGGAAGGAGTGGAGCTGAAGATGGCTGAAGAACGAGAGTGAGCAAAGGGAGAGGGGGATGGAGAAAGTAACTGCTGTGACCCGTCTTATTTCTCAGGGACCCTCTTGACCCAGAAACACACACTAGCGCACACAGGTGCAGAGATACCCACCAGGGACCTCTTGTCCTCCCACATTGTGTCTCTTGGAGACCTGACCAGCTGAACCCACAGCAGTAGCAGGGCCCTTTCCTTCTCCCGCACTATCTACCTTTCCCTCTTTCACCTCTTCCTCGATCTACCTCTCTTTCTGGCTCCCTCTTTAACTCCCTCTATCTGTCTATCTATACCCCTCGTCCCAACTGTCTGACTCCCTCTTCCTCCCCCTCTCTCTCAGACACACACACACACACACACAAGAACTGGGTCCTCAAATGGCTTTTGCCTAAAGAGGGAATCAGATTCAGAATCCCTTTATTCGCTGAGTACATTTACACATACCTGGAATTTTACTTAGTTAGAAGGTGCTGCCAGCAATATAAAATGTAGAATACAGACAGACACAAGTCAACATGGTCATCATACAATTTAAATACAGTGAACATAAAACATAAAACTCTGGAGAGAAGCAACACTATCACTATGACTGCTAGAGCCTGTTAGGTTTCTGTTCATGTTAATCCAATATTCAAATTGCAATTGCAATATTCAAATTGTTCCAGATGGGGCTGGTTTAGCTTAACCTTAGTTTACGTTGGTCCAAGTTACATCACAATTGGCAGCACCCAATTGGCCCAGTGTCATCCGGGTTTGGCCGGGGTAGGCCTTCATTGTAAATAAGAATTTGTCCTTAACTGACTTGCCTAGTTAAATAAAGGTTAAATTACAAATTTAAAAATCACATGGGTCTGATGGATGCTAGAAGATTCGTAGGGGATCGGCATTTATTAGATTTATCAGCTGAACCAAAGTTACGTTTTCCATATGAGATGGCAGAGACATTTAACTATCTCCAACTATGCAGACTAATATAAGGAATTAACTGATTACCTGTAAAAACAAATATATCTCAGATGGGTCTAAATTTGTAACATCTCTAGTCTACTACAGGATCATAATGATCATACCTTATGTATGTCTGTCTGTCCGTCCGTCCGTCCGTCCGTCCGTCCGTCCGTCCGTCCGTCCGTCCGTCCGCCCGCCCGTCCGTCCGTCCGTCCGTCCGTCTGTCTTCCTTGTCTGTCTGTCTATGTGTCTACAGGCCCAAAACAGGATTTCTCACGTGACTATGGCATCATACTGTCATTGTGTTCACCTACAAGGTCCCTCCCGCCTCCAAATGTACCTCAGGTGCGGCAGACACTAGCCTAAGCAACGGTATGTGACATTGGACCCAGGCCCCTTTTGTCTGTGTTTTACGCCAAAGAAAAGGCGCATGTCTGAAACAAATGGCTACTCCGGCAGGTCTCTTCTTGAAAGGCACAAACTGTTTGTTCTCCGATAAAGAGATAAAAAACAGGGGGCGGCTGGGCACACTATGAGCAGGCCATGTTTGGCCTTCTGTTATCTTGTTTCAGCTCGCCTTCCTCCCTTGTCATTCCCTGTGCCCATCCCAATATTGTATTTATGCAACAACAACCAAAAAGAGAAAAACATTGTGCGCGGCACTGCGTCTAGGTCACGGTGCTGGTTTTGGTATTGGTATTGTGCAGTTGACAGGGACATTTCTAGCTGTGAATATGATAGCGGTGACTATTCATGTTTCCATGGTGTGGAAGTCATTACATGGGCTACTGTAAACCTACATGGCTGGTAGGTAGAATTCGGGTAAACTTTCACAAAAATTCCTAGGTTTTTCAGAAATCCTGGGTGGAAGATTCAGGATTTCCTGCTTATTCTCTTCTGATTCTGGGAATCTTCCAACCGGGATTTTAGGCCAGGGATCATCAACTAGATTCAGCTGTGGGATTATTTTTTCTTGAGTGGATGGTCAGGGGGCCAGAACATAATTACAAATAATTTGTAGACTGCAAACTGACCGCAAGAAGCCCAAACAGATATAATTGACTGAAACATCATAATTTCAAACCTTGTATACGATCATTTCTCTTTATGTGTGGGAATACTTTAGAACAGATTCCAAAATTAAAATCACTCGGAGCTGATTTGCTGGTGTTTTTATAATATTTTATGTCCAACAATAAAAAAAATATGAAAAACCTTTTCTTTTTTATCAGAAACCTTGAGGGGACAAATAAAATTGTTGCCAATTGGGGAACCCTGCCTTAGACTCTATATAATTGTCCTGAAGAACATTGTCTCAATGAAGATATACTATAAATACTCTTATAGCAAAACTAAAACTAAAACTAAATTAAGGTATTAAGCGTTATTATTTAGTTACTATTCAGTTACTATAGGCCTTAGTAACTGTCCCGAAGAACATCATCTCAATCATTAAATATTGTACATATCATAGCTTATGTTCAAAAATAAAAACAGATTTCAGCAATGCCAGTTATACTGTATATGGACATTTGTTCATGCTGTTCTGATAATGTGACATTCTCAAATGCTGTGAATGAATATGATATTAGTTACTATTATCAGATAGACTTTATCGGAGCAAAATATTAGCAGACTTGGCATTCCCATTGTTCTGGAGTTAGACACAGTGGCATGAGAGAGCGCATTGGAATTTCTAAGCCCCTCAAAGCCTAAAAGAAAACTCAAGGGTCTTCTTTGATGGCAGACAGAGAGAGGGAGAGAGGAGTTGGATGACACTACAGATAACACAAATGAAGTTTCATTCTGTAAATTACCCCGTGATACTTGTGGGAAAAGGTGCCCTTCCCACTGGGCACACACTGGTTGAATCAACGTTGTTTCCACGTCATTTCTTTGAAATTACATTAAACCAATGCGGAATAGATGTTGAATCAACTTCTATGCACAGTGGGTTTTGTCTTCAATTGCTTGCCTTTCCAACCCAACCGCATGTGTGAGTGTGGGGCTAGCTCTCAGCGAGATGACACTGGACTTCTAGCTACTCTCTCCTCTTTTGTTACCAGGAGAAGAAATAGAGAGTCTTTGTTGACAGCGAATTAAAAAACGAACGCCTTGAAAGGTTTTCTTTGGGTAGAGGCGAGGGGGAGGCGACAGGGGTTACGAGGGGGGAGGTGGGGTAGGGAGGGCGATGCTAATTATGCATGGCGATTGTTGATAGCTTGATTGTCTGCGTCCAGCTGCACGGAGGACCGGGGGAGAGAGAGAGGGCGGGGATGCGGAGCGAGGCAGACTCACTGACGCCAGTCTCGAAATTCTCCCATCCATTGAAAGAGAGCCTCGTTTGTGTCGGGGCCTTTCCAACAGCGCAGCGCGAGGGCACCTGATCCCTGCCCAGACGCACCAGTGTCACACGGATTCAGAGCTCTGGAATCTGCAAATAGGAAATAAAAAAATCCTGGGTGCGTAGGGAATGAATTTGCAGGCCACTGCGTAGGCTGTGCCATTTTTGACCATCCAGAATTATAACATTGTAGCCTACCAAAGCGAAAAAAGTGTTCAGAATTTTGCAGTATGCTGTTATTCCTATAATAACAACATAACTGTATTATATAACTTTTTCTTATTATTATAATTTCATATAGCCCAACTTTGTTCATCACAATATTCTTCCAATTTGTATTGATTTATTGTTTATGCATATGCAATAATATGCAGTTGCTTGTACAGATAACACATACAGTACCAGTCAAAAGTTTGGACACACCTACTCATTGAAGGGTTTTTCTTTATTTTTACTATTTTCTACATTGTAGAATAATAGTGAAGACATCAAAACTATGAAATAACACATATGGAATCATGTAGTAACCAAAAAAAATACTAAACAAGATTCTTCAGATTCTTCAGAGTAGCCACCCTCTGCCTTGAGGCTTTGCACACTCTTGACATTCTCTCAACCAGCTTCACCTGGAATGCTTTTCCAACAGTCTTGAAGGAGTTCCCATATATGCTGAACACTTGCTGGCTGCTTTTCCTTCACTCTGCGGTCCAACTCATCCCAAACCATCTCAATTGGCTTGAGGTCGGGTGTAGGCTGTTATTGTAAACAAGAATGTGTTCTTAACTGATTTGCCTAGTTAAATAAAGGTTAAATAAAAACAATATATATATATAAAAACATTGTGGAGGCCAGGTAATCTGATGCAGCACTCCATCACTTCTTGGTCAAATGACCCTTACACAGCCTGTTGAAAAACTAATTTTAGTCCCACTAAGTGCAAACCGGATGGGATGGCGTATCGCTGCAGAATGCTGTGGTAGCCATGCTGGTTAAGTGTGCCTGGAATTCTTAAGAAATCACAGACAGTGTCACCAGCAAAGCACCCCCACACCATCGCACCTCCTCCTCCAAGCTTCACTGTGGGAAACACACATGCTGAGATCATCCATTCACCTACTCTGCGTCTCACAAAGACACGGTGGTTGGAACCAAAATTCTCAAATGTGGACTCATCAGACCAAAGGACAGATTTCCACTGGTCTAATGTCCATTTCTCAAGCAAGTCACTTCTTCTTATTGGTGTCCTTTAGTAGTGGTTTCTTTGCAGCAATTTGACCATGAAGGTATAATTCATGCAGTCTCCTCTGAACAGTTGATGTTAAGATGTGTCTGTTACTCTGTGAAGCTTTTATTTGGGCTGCAATTTTTGAGGCTGGTAACACTAATGAACTTATCCTCTGCAGCAGAGGTAACTCTGGGTCTTCCTTTCCTGTGGCGGTCCTCATGAGAGCCTGTTTCATCATAGCGCTTGATGTTTTTTGCGACTGCTCATGAAGAAACTTTAAAAGTTCTTGAAATGTTCTGGATTGACTGACCATGTTTTTAAGTAATGATAGACTGTCATTTCTCTTTGCTTAGTTGAGCTGTTCTTGCCATAATATGGACTTGATATTTTACCAAATAGTGCTATGTTCTGTATACCACCCCTACCTTGTCACAACTGATTTGCATTAAGAAGGAAAGAAATTGCACAAATTCACTTTGAACAAGACACACCGGTTAATTCAAATGCATTCCAAGTGGCTACCTTATGAAGCTGGTTGAGAGAATGCCAAGAGTTTGCAAAGCTGTCATCAAGGCAAAGGGTGGCTACTTTGAAGAATCTCAAATACATTTTGATTTGTTATTTAACAAGGCAATTCAGTTAAGAACAAATAGTTATATACAATGACAGCCTAGGAACAGTGGGTTAACTGCCTTGTTCAAGGGCAGAACAGCAGATTTTTACCTTGTCAGCTCAGGGATTTGATCTAACAACCTTTCAGTTACTCGTCCAACACTAACTACAAGGCTACCTGCCGCTCAGCACTTTTTTAATTACTACATGATTCCATATGTGTTATTTCATAATTTTAATGTCTTCACTATTATTCTACAATGTAGAAAATAGTTTTAAAAGTAAAGAAAACCCCTTGATTGAATAGGTGTGTCCAAACTTTTGACTGGTACTGTATAAATAGTAATTTTCCTACCAGGCCAGAGATTTTAGGACAATATTTGTCCACCCTCCTACCCTTGACATATTTAAGAGGTCGAAGTCTTGTTGGGACAACAAATAACGTTCACAAAATGTATTTTTAATATAGCAATGGACCGAAGACTGGTCACACCACACGTTATAACATGAGTGGTTCGCTCTTGAATGAGGTCATTGAATGACTTGTAGTCATTAGGGGTCAATGAGTGTGGGGGGGTTATTGCCAAGCTGCAGAAGGCAGCCTACCCGCTGACATTAACATCTGTGCAACCACTGCAAAGGGGCGGGCTATTGGGCCAACTTCACTGATAGTGCTTATCCATCAGAAAACAATTAAGCTACCTCTTTATTTGTTCATAATATAAAAATACTGAGCGTGAAAACTCCTTACTAAATCTATATTTTTCTATGTTTGTGTGTTTTAATTTAATATTTAACACATCCTGGGTTTCACCAACTGATGACAAATATGTACTCCCTCTTTCTTCAGATTATGCACACACCAACATAAATGTTATCTGCTACGATTATTATTGACTCTAACAAGGATTGGTTGCGCTGTCAGAGGAGAGGAACCAAATGGGTTATTTTTAGGGAGTCAGCGTATTGTCAATCTCATGCATTATAGGTCGTGAGTCGAGACAAATCTCAGTGGGCTGCGGCAACAGAAAGAGAGAAAAAGGGGCAGGTCCACGACTTTGAGTGAAGGGCCCAGTAAGCGAGCTCCACGAAGAGGTTCTGGTGAGGGCGGGCGTTTGCCATGAGGGGCGCGTTGGAGCGTCTGAATGGATGACGTCGGGAGACTGGCGCCAGGCTGTCTGGGACTGGCGCGTTAGATCAACACAGCTGGGGTGGAATAGGACACACAGCTGGCGCAAGGGTGCATTCCTCCACAAAACAGGATTGTGAGAAAAGGGAAAATAAGACCAAAAAGGAACAGAGGGACACACTTTGGTTTAAACAAAAAAAATGCATGGGTTAAAAAGAAAGAGAACAATTTATAACTTATTTTCAGTAAGTGTTCATCCCGAATTGTATTCACAACATCACCCAAAGGATTTTTTCGTCTGCCGTGACTAACTAGATTTCATTTGGTTTGGATTTTGTTCCTATCTTGTATCTTTATTTTAATTGAGAGGAAAATGAACAAGGAAAATCCTTGAGAGTGGTGGGGAGATATAGACACTGTTCACAATTTAGCCATAAAACAGAGAGGGTTGCTGGGGCTATAACAAAACAAAGATAATATAATATGATAGCTAATAATAGCAAATTCAAAACTGTAATTCACAATGAAGGGAGTTTGAACTTTCAAGCACTCGTGTATGATAAGTTTTATAACTGTTTGGATAAATTATCTAATTTCTTGTGAATGGAAAGGATTGTTATTCCTTATAAAGCCCACATCTTTTAGATAAAGAAATGTGGAGTGAATGGTGTGAAAACCATCACCGTGAAAAAAAAAAGATTCCAGACGCCGAGATGTC
Organism: Oncorhynchus keta; assembly: GCF_023373465.1. Classification (NCBI taxonomy): domain Eukaryota; kingdom Metazoa; phylum Chordata; class Actinopteri; order Salmoniformes; family Salmonidae; genus Oncorhynchus; species Oncorhynchus keta. The sequence continues at coordinate 43,822,495 of NC_068455.1, forward strand.
TGCAAAGTCATGAAGCTGTAAAGGTAACGTGTGGCTTCAATTTGATAAAGAAAGAAGATCCAGAGTGGGCCCTAAGTCTATATTTGCCTTGGCACAAACTATGTCAGTGAGCAGAATAGTAGCCTAGACACATTTAGGCCTGTTTATCAAGTAGAAAAGCCTATCATGTGTTGTCATCAGCATTCAGTGCTCACCAAAATATGCTTTGTTGATTGTGGTCTACCTGAAATCAAGTGTCTAATTGTTGGTCAATCCCTCATAGCACCCCCCGTAAGTGACGTTTGAACATCCAATCAGAAACCCTATGCTCCTCAGAACCACCAGGAAGTCTCTACACTCGCTAATCAGAGTTCGAGGGTTTATTTATTTGTGAGAAGGGGGCGGCGACTGGTTGACAATGGTGTATAAAGCCGTCCTCACACTAACAGAACTACTGTAGCTGGTTGTTGCCTGAGTGAGAATATTGTACCCTTCTTATTCGAATCGGAACGTCATTTCGAATTGAAATAATTCATTGTAGCCTACTCACAAACATGAAAGCCATCAGTCCAATGAGGTCTGTCAGAAGCTGCTACGAAGCTGTTTGCTGCATTTCGGATCAGAGTCTCTCCATCACCCGGAATAAGCCATCTATGGAGGAACCCGTGGGCGCGCTGTGCGATATGAATGACTGCTACTCGAAACTCAAGGAGCTGGTGCCGAGTATCCCACAGAACAAGTCAGTCAGCCAAGTGGAAATTCTGCAGCACGTTATCGACTACATCTTCGACCTGCAAATCGCGCTAGAAGACGAGTCTTCCGCGGCAACCACGCCTGACTTGGTGCTGTCACTAAAGGTGAAGATGGTTACCCCGCTTCCGTCCCCGTTATGCTGAATTTGATTGCATGTCTCTTTAATTCCTAGTGTATCAAATGGAGGAATAGACGTGCATGTAAAGGAAGTCATGTTTTTCGCTATGTTTTACCTGTGAACAATGTGATGTTGTCGGAAAGAGATGCTGTAACGCTGTAACGTGATGAACGGTCCAAATGTATTTATCAAGTATCGGTGCGTGATGCCATTATATGTAACCACAGCGTATCCACTCCATGCGTCACTGTTTATATCTTGTTGTCAAGTCTGGCTAAGAATTTCGATTTCAGTGGCTATAATATTTCTAATTTTCCTTTTCCATGAAGACTGCAGACCTTGCACGCAATTTCTCCCAAGAAGATGGACGATTGTGCCATTAAACAGGAGAAGTGTGACTTCCAGAAATGGTAGGTATCTATACATCTATTTACATCTATTCATGTGTTATTACTGTTGCATTACATGTTTGCTGTGAATAGGCTGGCACATGGCATTGGACTGTTCAGGGAAAAAAGTGTGTGAACAAACTCCATACTTCTTCAAATTATTAACAACAACAAATAGCAATATCAGACACTGTTTTTTTTAGATGAAGGGGGCATTGCTATGCAGGGAAAGAGTCTAGTCCCCTTTACCCTCTTTTTCTTACCCCCCTCTCACCATGGTTGCCAATTAGCCAAGCCAGTGAATGTGTAGGGGATTCATTGCTATCAGCCTGGGGTTAGTGAAAGTTCCACACTAGGCGCCAGTCTGTCTGCTCCCTTTCTCCAGTGGAGGGAGGGCGAGAGGGAGGGGAGCGTGAGAGAGGCAGAGAGAGAGAGAGGACTGACTTAACTTTTTCCTTCCCTTTCTCTCTGTGTGCAGGTGCAGAGAAACACATGTCTCCACTTCACTCTGGGTTCGAGGATAAGAGGGGCAGAAAGAAGGGGTAGTATTTGGAGTGTGGGGGGGACAGCTTCTCTACACTCCTCCAGTCTCTTCTCACCGGACGTGGCGTAAACAAACACCAAAGCAGAAAAAGATTTGAATGGATATACTCGCTACTTGTTCCTCTCAGTTGTTTTTTTGTATATGTGTGTGTACCCCCCTCCCCTTGTTATCTTATAATTTGAAGGTTTTCCCAACTAGGTCAAATTGTGTACATATCTAATTTGTGAAAGCAATGAGGGAGATAGTTCAGAAGAATGTGTTCTGGGGGGGTCCTGTTGTTAGTTGTTAGAATCACAACTCTATACTAGAGTTGATTGTAAATGTTTGTAGGGATTGTGTATTTCTACGGACAATGTCAAATAATTGCTGAGTTTTATCAACTTTTTATAAAAGTGTGTTTTGTATGTACGTTCTTATGTAATAAAATTACTAAATGTTCTGAACATTCTGTGAAGTACTGTAGCTTTTTTTTTCTTGGACAGTAATAACCTTAGTGTGCGTCCCAAATGGCACCTTGTTCCCTTGGCAGTGCACACTTTTAGTCAAGGCCCATATCAGATCAAATATTCTGTATATAATAATATTCAATAATATTCAATATTCAATAATAATATTCAAATATTCTGTATATATATATATATATATATGGTGGTTGATTAGCTTGAAAAACTCTTATGATTTCATAAAATACTTTGAGATGACAGGATGTATTCAACAGGCGATTGAGGTCTTGTGGTTGGAAATCACATGACGAGTGTTTCCTGTATCTATCTCAGTTTTTCCATGAGCGTAGGCCCTAACTTAAGCAGCACGCTCTCTAGGTGCTAATCATGATGGTATTCAGAGGAGTTGACACCTAGTTACAAATAACATTACTCTTATTATATCCAATCAACACAGCATAATAGATCAAAACTGGTTCGATCGCCTATACTTGTGTTTGTAGCCTAATGATTTTCACCTACCCTAACAGAAGTCAACAGCTTTCCCACTGGGCACAGACGTTTCATTTTGATTTACATTTCGTTGAGTTGTCAACTAACGTGAATTCAAAGTCAAATCAACAAAACAAATCCCCATGTCATTGGATTTAGTGTAAAAGTCAGGTGAAAAAAAAGACATTTCCCTCACGTTGATGACTTTTTGCAAATCCAATCAGTTTTTGACATTGATTCAACGTCATCACATTGCATTTTTGGGTTGCAATTACGTGCAAACAACATTGATTCAACCAGTTTTTGCCCAGTGGGTTGTCACAATGGATCTCAACGTCAGACCTAAGCATTTTTGGAGACTATTGCCATATATCTATGATTTGTTTATTTTGTGATGTAGGTAAATGATTACTTCTAAGTAGTCAAGCTGGCTTTCAAGGTCTAGTTGACCAGCTGGTCCAGAGACGGTACAGAGATCAATATTCAAATCATATCAAATTGTATTTGTCACTAAGCGCTGAATACAACAGTTATAGATAGACCTTACCGTGAAATGCTTACTTACAAGTCCATAACCAACAAGGCAGTTTTAAGAAAATAGAGTTAAGAAAATATTTACTAAATAAACTAAAGTAAGAAAAGAAGAAACACAATAAAATAACAATAATGAGGCTATATACAGGGAGTACTAGTACCAAGTCAATGTACTGGTTAGTCGAGGTAATTTGTACATGTAGGTAGGGATAAAGTGACTATGCATAGATAATAAACTGCGGGTAGCAGCAGTGTAAAAACAAAGGGGGGTTGGTGTCAATGCAAATAGACCGGGTGGCCATTTTATTAATTGTTCAGCAGTCTTATGGCATGAGGGTAGGTGTTAAAGAGCCTTTTGGACCTAGACTTGGCACTCCAGTACCGCTTGCCGTGCGGAAGCAGAGACAACATGACTTGGGTGACTGCTTTGACAATGTTTTGGGCCTTCCTCTGACACCACCTATTATATATACTACCGTTCAAAGGTTTCTAGTCACTTAGAAATGTCCTTGTTTTTGAAAGAAAAGCAACTTTTTGGACCATTAAATGAACATCAAATTGATCAGAAATACAGTGTAGACATTGTTAATGTTGTAAATGACTATTGTAGCTGGAAACGGCAGATTTTTAATGGAATATCTACATAGGCGTGCAGAGGCCCATTATCAGCAACCATCGCTCCTGTGTTCCAATGGCACATTGTGTTAGCTAATCCAAGTTGATCATTTTAAAAGGCTAATTGATCATTAGAAAACCCTTTTGAAGTTTTAGCTGGAAACTATTGTAGCTGGAAACGGCTGGAAACACTAGTCTCAACGTCAGCAGTGAAGAGGCTAGATGCTGGCCTTCTAAGCAATGTTTCTCTGTCCAGTGTCTATGTTCTTTTGCCCATATTAATCTTATATTTTTATTGGCCAGTCTGAGATATGGCTTTATCTTTGTAACTCTGCCTAGAAGGCCAACATCCCGGAGTCGCCTCTTCACTGTTGATGTTGAGACTGGTGTATTGCGGGTACTGTTTAATGAAGCTGCCAGTTGAGGACTTGTGATGCGTACGTTTCTCAAACTAGACACTCTAATGTACTTGTCCTCTTGCTCAGGTGTGCACCGGGGCCTCCCACTCCTCTTTCTATTCTGCTTAGAGCCAGTTTGCGCTATTCTGTGAAGGGAGTAGTTCACAGCGGTGCACAAGATCTTCCTCAGTTTCCAGCTACAATAGTCATTTACAACATTAACAATGTCTACACTGTATTTCTGATCAATTTGATGTTATTTTCATGGATGAAAAATGTGCTTTTCTTTCAAAAACAAGGAGATTTCTAAGTGACCCCAAACTTTTGAACAGTAGTGTAGATCCTGGATGGCAGGAAGCTTGGCCCCCGTGATGTACTTGGCCGTACGCACTACCCGATGTAGCGTCTTACAGTTGGATGCCAAACATTTGAAATACCAGGCGGTGATGCAACCATTCAGGATGCTCTCGATGGTGCAGCTGTAGACCCTTTTGAGTATCTGAGGTCCCATGCCAAATCTTTTCAGTCTCCTGAGGGGGAAAAGGCATTGTCGTACCCTCTTCACGACTTTCTTGGTGTGTTTGGACCATGATCTTTTGTTGGTGATGTGGACACCAAGGAACTTGAAACTCTCGACCTGCTCAACTACAGCCCCGTCAATGTGAATGGGGGCGTGTCCGGCCCTACTTTTCCTGTCGTCCACGATCATCTGCTTTGTCTTGCTTACTTTGAGAGGTTGTTGTTCTGGCACCACACTGCCAGGTCTCTGACCTCCTCCCTATAGACTGTCTCGTCGTTGATCAGGCCTACCACTGTTGTGTCGTCAGCAAACTTAATGATGGTGTTGGAGCCGTGCTTGACCACGCAGTCGTGGGTGAACAGGGAGTATAGGAGGGGACAAAGCACGCACCCCTGAGGGGCCCCTGGATTTAAGTTTGGCTGCGTTAATGCCACTGGCCATTAAGAGCGCCTCTTCTGGATGAGCATTTTCTTGTTCACTTATGGCCTTATAGAGCTCGCTGAGTGAGGTTTTAGTGCCAGCGTCGGTTTGTGGTGGTAAATAGACGTCTACGAAAAATAGAGATATAAACTCTCTTGATAGATAGTGTGGTCTACAGCTTATCATGAGGTAGTCTACGTCAGGCGAGCAATACCTCGAGACTATCTTAATTTTAGACATTACAGCTGTTATTGACAAATAGACACACAACCCCACGCCTCATTTTAATGGACGAAGCTGTTCTGCCGATGCACGGAATACCCAGTCAGCTGTATATTATCCATGTCGTCATTCAGCAACGACTCGGTGAAGCATACAATATCACAGTTTTTAATGTCCAGTTGGCAGGATAGTCTTGAACGGAGCTCATCCAGTTTATTCTCCAGTGATTGCACGTTGGCTAATAGAACGGATGGTAGAGGCGGGTTACCCACTCGCCAACGAATTCTCACAAGGTATCCTGATCTCCGCCCCCCTGTTTTTCCTTATTTTCTTCATGTGAATGACGGGGATTTGGGCCTTGTCTGGGAGCAACATTATATCCTTCGCGTCAGACTCATTAAAGAAAAATCTTCATCCAGGGGTCAAGGTGAGAAATCACTGTTCTGATATCCAGAATCTCATTTTGGGCATAAGAGACGGTAGCATAAACATTATGTACAAAACAAGTTACAAACAATGCGACAAAACACACAAAAAAAGCACAATTGTTTAGGAGCCTGTAAAATGGCAGCCATCTCCTCCGACGCCATTCTTTACAGCAATAGAACTTTGAAGAAAATTCAAGCCTGCTTCACCTTTGAACCTTTTTATGCCTAGAGGTTGGGGATTTAGGTAGCCCACCTTTATGTTGCAATAGGTAGTTCTCATTATTACACAAAACATTAGGAAATAATATCATGAAATTGCTATTTCTACACATGTGTTGTGTGCCAAATGTGTGCAATTGCTCCGTTGAACTATATGATGAGAATAAACATGCTATTGATACCTGTACCTATTTGGTTTGTAAATGCTTTTAGAAGACATAAGAGTGTCACAAGTATTAGTATTTTTAGTTATTATGGATCCCCATTAGGGGGTCCAGCAAAATGAAGGCAGTTTATAACAAGTACTCTGACCTCTGAGACTACCTGTGCCAATGAAATAAAAGCACTGGCCTCTCTTGCCCTACTTGACCTAATTTGTGAATATGTGCTGACATGTAGTGGTTAAACTTAAAATTGCATGCTGCAAGTCAGTATGCAAAACTATAGTTTCGGAAAGTCTACTTTGTGCATGACACAAGTGATTTTCCCACCAATTGCTAAAAGAAAGTTTATTTCACTTAAGATTCACTGTATCACAATTCCAGTGGGTCAGAAGTTTACATACACTGTACATTGACTGTGCCTGTAAACAGCTTGGAAAATTCCAGAAATGATGTGCAAACAATAGTACACAAGTAAAAACACGATGGGACCACGCAGCCATCATACCGCTCAGGGAGGAAACGCATTCTGTCTCCTGGAGATGAACGTACTTTGGTGCGAAAAGTGCAAATCATCCCCAGAACAACAGCAAAGGACCTTGTGAAGATGCTGGAGGAAACAGGTACAAAATATCTATATCCACAGTAAAACGAGTCCTATATCGACATAACCTGAAAGGCCCCTCAGGCAGGAAGAAGCCACTGATCCAAAACCAAGTTTGGAACTGCAGCTGATTCCTCTCTGAGCATCCGTTTGACTATTTCTTGTTGCTCTTGGCTCAAGTGCTGAACCTCTACCGGCAGGTCCCATCACTCTATTTGACAGTTGTCATGGCTATGCTCCAGTGGGGATCTGTCCTGAACCTGTGCTACAGTAACCTTTTCTCCACTGGGCACAGGAACCAGGTGACACGCTACTAATCTCTGTAAAGACCCTATCACTGTTTGTCTTGGTAAGGTGATGTCATATGTTGGTAGTATTCACTGCTGTAATGTCAACTTTTCGAGATGGCCGTTTTGATGTTTTCACGACCTAACTTTGTAGGTCCAGGCCCCAGATCACTCTCACGTCCGGTTCAAATAACACCATTTCCTTGTGTAGAGTCTTTGCCTTTCCTTGTCCTAGCTTAAGTGCACTTCTAAGCATCTTTACTGTACACGTCAGCTCTGAGGGCTCCTTGTTACTTTTTGTTTTAACTATCTCTTCAATTACATTAAACCCAATGATTGGTTTCTCCAGTCTTTCATTTGTGACTAATATCATAACCCTCAACTGTTTCCCTGCAATGAACTCAGCTTTGGAATCAAGCAAACTAAAAGCAAATGTCCATATAACCCAGAAAGGTGAATTTCGGTGCAATTGGCTGCCCTCCGATCCAGTTTCTCTGTATTGCCCATGATTTCTGCCAGAGGTCTAATTTGTGTGCGTGGCAAATTACGTTTTCTCCATTCCTCACTTACGATGGACACCTGAGCCCCTGTGTCTTTACACCCTCCATATAACACCACACTTGACTTCTTTTTTTTTTTTACCAACGAGCTGTGCTATATTATAATGTCCTGTGGTAGCTGGGGTAGTTGGCCCCCACTCTCTCTGTGTCATGGGACAAGGGGAGTTGTGGTCAGTCTTGTGGGCAATCTTACATGTAGGTTGGTGGTGTTTCCAATGATCCTGTTGGCACACTTTGGAACAATAGGCAGCTTTATGACACAATGAACACAACTTCAACTCTGACATTCTCTCTACCTTTGAACTGCAGCCACTGCAACACTGGATGGATCTAGATGTATCGGAGGTCACTCCCGGTTCCATGGTTGTGACCCCCCAGGCGTTTCCCGGTGGATGTGCGTTGCCCCTGATCCTACATCCTACTGCCCAATGGCTATCACTGCCACATTTGTAGCAATGATGGCAAGTCTGTTGACCAGTCTCATAACAACTTTTAGATTTTCTTTTCTCCCTGTTGGTTGGACTTCTGTTTTCTGTTGGAGTGATTCCTAACTGAACGGTCACCCAGGCCCTGCACTGACTGTACTAATGAGGCAACCTGACGGGTCAGTTCTTTGACTGCTTTACTCAGGAGAGGAATATGTTTATTTTGTTTTCGGACTGTGGTCTGTGAGGGCTCTACCTTGTGCACATTCCTCTCTGCTATCCCCGTTATCCTCACTCTTCTGTACTGCGTTCACTCGTGTGGGTGTGAACTTACGGGAAATCCTGGCCTTTTGCATGCGTTCGCTTTCAATTGCCCTGGGCAATTTGCATTTTCTCAAGTAACAGTTCATCACTGGTGTTAATATTCTGGAGATGTACTCTCATCCCTGCCCTGACATGATCATTTATTAATCCTGTAACAATGGCCTGCAGGCATTGACTCTTGACTAACTGTGCCATATTTCAGTCCTGATTGGGCACGAGCTGTGGCTGATAACACTTTCTGTCTCAGGTCAAAAACTCGGACTAGGAAGCCCAAGACTGACTCTCCCGGCTCCTGTGTTGTTTTAGTCAACTTGTGATACAGTTCCCTCTCTGCATAATGTGTCCTCAAGATTTGCCTTAGTGTGTAGAGTGTCATGTCTGTTTTTCCCTCCAGATAACTCCTCATCTTAAGCCCTGGGCTCACAGCTCCGATTACTGCTTCGAGGATTTCTAATTCATGGTACCCTTTTCTCCGTCCATTTTCAATCTGATGTTCTAGGCTGCTGAAGCTGAGCTTATCTTTTTGATTCTGATCTCCGATCTGTCCATGAATTTTAAAGTCTTTATAACTGGACATACTCACTCCATTCTCTCTCTGTGGCGGGTGCCTTTCTGGAGCTGAGACCACTTCTCTGCTGGGCTGAGGAGCCCCTCCCTCTTCTTGTCGTTCTGCCGCAGCTCCCGTCCCACCGCTGGGTTCGCTGTCCACTTGCCTCGTTGGCGCCGACTGGCTGAGACTTGTAGACAGACTTTTCACAGTATCCTCAGAGTCCGATATTAGTTTGATTTCGTCTTTCAGTTGAAGCAGCCAAGACATTCCCTCATCCTCTGATTCCATTAAATACTCCTTCTCACAGTAATCTTCTATCAATCTTTCCTTTTACTTCAGCCATCTACACCTCCTATTCCACAGCTACACACAAGTGCTGTAAATTGTCCTCAGTTAAAGTCCATAAACTCTTTTCGATTTCATCCAACAACGTTTCTCTCTCTCGACTCATATTGTCCTTCTCACGTGGCAACAACGACAATGCAGGCAATAGCAAGATAACTACACTCCGTTAGGTGGTTAGCCTGCTAACGTTAGCTAGCTAGCTACTCTCCCAATGTCTCTCACTCGTTGTCCGTTCCAGGAATATGGGCCGGTGCTCACATGAAAATAAATCTCAGCGGAGCCTCCAAATTTGTTACCCTTCCAATGAGCTTATCATATAAACTACAAAGCGAAGAGTACTGTAACGACCCTGTGTTTATAAGCGCGGAAATCGACTCTGCACAGTCGCGGCACAGTCGATAGCGTGCCGGACCTCGGGCTCGAAGGTCGAGGGTTTGAGACCTGCTCCCTGCTGTTTCATTACAGTACTTTTTATCATGTCAGCACAGGTCACAGCCATTTACAGTCTTTCTTTAGTTTTTCATTCTTACTCCTCCCAATTCACTTAAACTACATTTCTTTATTTCCCATGGGCTTCACCAGAGTACCCCCTAGTGGCTGGAACTGTATTAAGCCCCTTACATTTAATTGCTACCTGATTCAAAAGTTGTGGACAGAAATGTGGGCATACTACAATACAAGTTAAAATAAAATAATGACAAACGCATCTTGTTCTTTTTGAATTCAGGTTTTATTAAGTCAGGGTAGCTTGGTGATCATGGCTACGTGTAACAGCATTGAGGTCCCCTCTGGTACCAGAACTGAATTGAGTATTACTATACCAATATACCCTCAACTATACAGAAACACAGCAATGTAGTGCTGCTGACCTGGGTTCAGGACCCACTAGGGGAATCACCCTACAATCTAAGGGGCAATCTAGCCTCAAGATTAGATCATTGGGCCAGTTACCGAAAGGTTGCTGGCTCAAATACCGGAGCCGTCAACGTGGGAAAATAAATAATGATGTTGCTGTGCCCTTGAGCAAGGCACTTGTGGGTGTCTCAGAGGGGGTTGGGGTATGCAAAAAAAATGTTTCCATTGCACAATTGTGTGTAAATGTAAGTGTTCCATCATTCTTGCCAATGCAGGTTCGTAGTGTTGTAATACTGTTGTAATACTGTAGCTACTATTTGACTGGAGTTGGGTCTTGATAGGAGAGACTGAGTAAGGAGTAGTAAAGCCCCTGCCAACCAGGGCCTCTCAACCCTCCAGCTCTAAGTCCTCTGTGAACTTCCTGACCTTGAACAAGACCTCCATGTTGACTGTGGGTTGCGTGGTGGATAGTGAGCACAGCATGTCAGACTGGAGGGCAGAGGGACACACGCAGAAGACACAAAATCATGAGCATGGTTCAGAAATGACACAAATGTGAGAGTCAGTTTGCAATGCCTGGATGTGTATGTTGAAACAGCATGTTCCAGTATGTTTGTGAGCAGTGAATGTGAGTATGTCTGTGCTGTGAATGTGTGTTTCTCACCATGCAGATGATGGGCTCCAGCAGCTTGTCGCTAGGCACATCCATCCAGGTCAATTATATGGCACCCGGGTCACCTGGCGAGCACGGGGTCAGAAGGTCATCCACCATCAATTGACTGGTGGCACAGGATGGCCCTCGCACCTAGAGTACCATCACAAACAACAAAATATCTTAAAATCTCCTAAATTGTAGAGAAAGAGATACACATTTAGTGTGCTGTACAAGAGTGGACTTATAGAGTATAGATAGAGTTACCAATACAATAGAGTTACCATACAGTCTTCGTAGAAAAGTTTTAAATGAATCACAAATGACTGAAATTACAGTACAGACAGAGAGATAGTCCTATGTGTTCATCTTATTATATTTCTACAATGCCAAAACAGTGTGTATTATTTGCAACGAAACTGTCCCTGTTTGTAAATAATTATGTCTGAGACGTCCGTAGGGATCTGAGCATGGTATTTTCAAGTTAGGCCTACCTTTCCACCCCAGACCGAGTAGGCCTACTGACGCAGAAAAATGTAAGCTTCAACTGCTGGCTAATCTTCTTCCTTGGCTTAACCCAATGAGAGGTCACAAGTGTTTCCCTAAAAGCTGTCTGGGTTTAAATGTATTTTATTGTACAGAATGTGAATAGCTTAATCAATTGATAGTGACAGAATTCGATTATTTCCAAATGAAACAACAATATCCCCATATGCATCAGAGTCACGTCTTTCCCAGTTATTCCTATTTTACAGCTTGTTTCTAGCATTAAGTATCGCGGACCAAAGCGTTGTTATAGATAACTGTATATAATCACATCTGTTTGATTTTCTTCAAAAATCTTAAACTAACAGTGTACTTTTTGCCCTTTTCTTTAAGAAAAGGTAGGCCTATGGCATACCCTCTCATACGAACTTAACTTCAAGTCTTAACAGACACAGAGGTGGGCTATTTAAAGAGTGCATGGCGGGTGGAGGAATTGACTAACATACCTATGGATATAGCAGCTTATAGCCTAATTTCATCTGTCAAACAGGTAGGCCTACCTCTCATTTCTTAAATAGGAAGATATAGGCTCCAACACATATCCCTAATTAAAATGAAGACGTTTAAAATGAATAATGTTTACTCCAATTGGCATACTTTCAGCACCATGAGCTGTCCATTTCCGATTGCTTGTGCCGTGGCTGCTGCTTAAAGTTTCAGCACCACAATGTAAGTTACTCGAATCTGACTTCTTGTGAGGTCAATAACTCTGATAAATCTTTTTTGATATCCTCAGAGGACCGTTATTAGCATGTTTTAACCACTCCTTCATTATTACTGAAACACGATTCAAAGTGGTAAATATAAAGATCCAGTCCCTAAAAAAATTGGAGGCCCCTTACACTTCAGTGTTGTGATGCAAAAATGCTAGCAAAATGTATAGCGCATAGAATTAAAAATGTATTGTCGGACATTATTAATTCTAATCAGACAGGCTTTTTACATGGACAATATATTGGAGATAATTTTTGAGGCCCATGTTGACAAGATGTTGGGGAATCACTGGAGGGGAATATTGACCAACTGAGCATCTCCGTGTACATCTCAGTATACACAATAGGTGTTTTGTTACATTTCAGTCTTCTGTGAAATATTTCAATTGTCATATTGGGGTGCAAACTCAACAATGAATACATTTAAACTATATCTGACATGTTACTCTTGTCTTCTTTTTTAAGCCACTGACCATCTGTGTGAGGTGTTAACAGGATGTACATAAATGGGCATAAAAACGTGACACAGATAGTAAAAATATTGACATTTAGAAATTCAAAATGCATCTAAATATATTTAGATGTGTCTATGGAATACATTTAAAAAAATGTTTAAAAAATATATATATGTGTTAAAATATATTTGTCTGTACAGTGAGTAAAGGTAGGAAATCCAAAATGCATTTCTAAAATAAAATATATGTGTATAATATACAGTTGTCTGTAACGTAAAGCAATGCAGAAGCAATAAGCATTGTAAACGATGATAGAACACATCAAATTACATGAGGACACAAAGGAGAGATTTAATTAAAAAATAATATTTTAATATTTTTTAATGCTGAAGTTTTTTAACACTGAAAAAATATATGTTTGGCAAATCCACTCTGGTTAATTGGCCTGTTGGACAAAACAAAAAATAGTTAACATTCTTTCTATCTCAGCCATTTGCTATGTTCAAGTAAAATCTCAGTTAATGATGAATGGATACAATTTGGAAGTATTTTCCAGAGTCATACCTCAGTAGGGTAGAATGTCAGGTGGCACAACCATTGGTGCCATGAGGTCAAAGTGTGAAGGAGGGAGCAAGCCAGAGAGCTGTCTAGTAAGCAGTCCAGGCCCATGGCTTGGAGGCTTTGAGTTGGTCCCATCATTGAAATGCATTGTAGGGTATGTGCAGCCCCATAGACCTGCTGGTAGTGGGAAAGGTGTTAGCAGGAGATCACCAGGGAGGGACATCTATGATTGGCTGACACAGTTTTGGTTAAACCCCATGTATTCTAAAGCAATATTCACCTGCTTTCATAGAGTAGGGATTCACTCCTTTGGGGACACTGCCAGTGTTCCCCTGATATCCATATGTCCCCATCGGTGGAGGTGGTGGTACACACTTGTTGTGTAAAACACATCAACAATTTTTCCAAATTGTTAGTAATATTATCACAGTTGAAATACAATGGATGTTCACTGTTTTTAATTTAATTGAATTTAAGTGTGTACCTCAGCCTTGGGCTCAGTTTTGTTAACCCATCTGTGCAGAGTTGGATCCCAGACAATCTGAGGAAGAAGATATTAGCAATGTGAAGCAAGCCACAATTTTCTTTAAACAAAATCCACTCAATTGTCTCTACATAGAATATAGTGATAAGAACCAGTTCCTAACAGATCTGTCTTTGTCCTCAGGTAGATGAACCTCCTTCTTATTAGCTCTTCCACTCCCAAAGAACCAGCTGTGCCAGCCTCCACTGTTATTGTGAACAGCAGGGGTCTCGGGCTCAGCCACCGGCCAGGTACCAGTCTGGAACTGAGGGTTGGCATCGGAGTGTTCCGGCTTGGTGATGGACATCATAGCAGGATGCTCAACATATCTAAGTCGGACATCTGTAATAAGTGGGAGAAGTCAGGCCACTCTGCTCATGTCACCATACAGAACTATTATTAGCAGACAGATAGGAACGTCTCGCTCTGATACTCTGTTACAACCCAATCTTAACCTACACGCAGTCACAGGGATTACTGGGAGGTTACTCCAGGAATCTGCGATCGCATTGTTTTGATTGCAAAAATCAACAATTCCCTGCATATTATGTGAGGGCTTACAAATTTGACCAATCACCAAACTATTTCTGCATAAAATAGTCACATCATCACAATATTATCATCGCATAGAACTGACCCATTACCACAGTACAAAAAGAGGGCTCGCAATTTCAACCAATCACCGCACATTTACTGCATAATATGGTTTAATCAAGCCACACCTCAACACAGTTTTTTCCTTTGTCAGTGCATTTTTGCAACAAATGGACAAAACAATTGCACATTGCAATGCAAAATGTCATAATTGTTGCTGCAAAATCTAGCATATTTATCTGCCAATATCAAAAAATGAAGTATGAAAATGTATACTCACTACTGTAAGTCGCTCTGGATAAGAGCTTCTGCTAAATGACTAAAATGTCAAAGTAAAATGTAGCTAAACCTGTTTTATGTAGAAAATGCATGAAAGTATTACAGATATACACTCACATGAGCCGTACATTTAACCTATCACAACTTATTCTTACGCTATCACAATGGTCATTTCTTTACAAATTAGGTAAGGTTAAGTGACCTCTTCTCTTGGAATAGAAATCCACAGGTGGAATACACGCTCCACCATCCCATTTCCACAGTGGTGCCACCATGGGGATGATGGGAGGTGGTTGTGGGTGATTGTTTTCATTCTTCACAGGGACACTAGCTGTGAGGAGGATCTCCTCCCTCTCTGCAGGGACACTTGCCTTTGGGATGATCCACTCCCTGTGCGCAGGGACGCTGGCCTTTGGGAAGATTCCCTTTCTCTGCGCAGTGACACTGGTCATCAGGAGGATCAACTCCCTTTGTGCAGGGGTGAGTTGTGATGCTCTGAGGATATTATTCTTCTGTGCAGTGATAGAAGCTGCTGGAAGAATCCCCTCCCTCTTTGTAGGGATGGGGACTGGTGCTCGGAGGATCCCCTCCCTATGTGCAGGGATGAGGCCTGATACTCTGAGGATCTCCTCCCTCTGTGCATTGATGCTGGAGGCTGAGAGAATCCCCTCCCTCTGTGAAGGGACACTGGCTGTTTGTAGGATACCCTTCCTCTGTGACGGGATGAGGCTTAATGCTCGGACGATCTCCTCCCTCTGCACAGCAACTTCGGCTGGTGTGATGATCTGAAGGTATAATATAGAGCATATTGTCATTCCCTAAAAAATCAACTCAATAGGAAGGTGTTCTTAATGTTTTGGTCACTCAGTGTAGATCAATCCCTAGCATATACTTTCATTTGTATGTGTACTGACACTGCAAATACACAAATTATATTAATGTTATCTACAATATATTATAATACCATAAAACCTCCCTGCTGCAGGGGCATTTCCTACCACAATGTTAAACTGATTTTCTTCACTTTAGCAATATTTTGTATCTTTGTTCATTTTCACATTTATTGTGTTTGGAATAGCACTGTTACTACAGCATTTGATGTAAGTATGTAGGATAATTACCCATAATGCTCACTGACTGAACATTCAAAATGACCATGGCAATTATTGACGCATTCACATGCCATCGGAAAATTGGAACCTCTGAGTTAAAATGAATGTAAGTTATTAGCGTAGAGCTTCCTACTGGTTGATTCTGATACTCCACAAGTGGGAAACTTTAAATCATCATTCCATAATGAGTTAACGAGTCAGAATTTCCTAGTTCCATGAAGGGCCTTCTATGATGTAGGGCAGGTCAGTAAACCAAATTATTTTTGGCATTATTATAATCACCATCTCAATCATTATCACCATACCATCATAGGCACATTATTCGGAGACTCATCTGCACATGGGGACAAAGATCATACTTTTTGGAGAAACAAAAATAGAACTGTTTGGCCATAATGACCATTGTTATGTTTGGAGGAGAAAGGGGGAGGCTTGCAAGCCGAAGAACACCATCTAAACCGTGAAGCACAGGGGTGGCAGCATCATGTTGTGGGGGTGCTTTGCTGCAGAAGGGACTGGTGCACTATATATTGAAGCAACATCTCAAGACATCAGTTAAAGCTTGGTCGCAAATGGGTCTTCCAAATGGACAATGACCCCCAAGCATCTTCCAAAGTTGTGGCAAAATGGCTTAAGGACAACAATGTCAAGGTATTGGAGTGGCCATCACAAAGCTCTGACCTCAATCCTCTAGAACATTTGTGGGCAGAACTGAAAAAGAGTGTGTGAACAAGGAGGCCTACAAACCTGACTCAGTTACACCAGCTCTGTCAGGAGGAATGTGCCAAAATTCACCCAACTTATTATGGGAAGCTTGTGGAAGGCTACCCGAAACGTTTGACCAAAGTTAAAGAATGTAAAGGCAATGCTACCAAATATTATTTGTGTATGTAAACTTCTGACCCACTGGGAATGTGATGAAAGAAATAAAAGCTGAAATAAATAATTTCACAGTCTTAAAATAAAGTGGTGATCCTAACTGATCTAAAGCAGGGAATTTTTACTAGGATTAAATGTCAGGAATTGTGAAAAACTGAGTTTAAATGTATTTGGCTAAGGTGTATGTAAACTTCCGACTTCAACTGTACCTGCAAATACTTACACAGCACTGTTCAACACAACCACAAACCCACCATGCAATCTGAGTGACGTAAAATATAGAATTAAAATAAATGTACACTTCACGAGGTGACTCGTCTCTTTAGGAAAGAAAGTACAAGGCAAACGTTAGCTTGCCTTTAGCATCACACAATGTGTACATTTTGTAAATGTCTCTAAAATGATAAATGCATAACACAGTTCTCTAACACGATCACACAACGTGTCAACATCTAATGATTATAAAACTATATGGTTTCTGCCTAACATGTATAAGATATCATTTGAATTGTACATGCATAACCTGACTGCATAATTGTGACAACTCATAGATTGTCTATTTCAACCCTGTTACATAGGCACCCCTGTATTTCCTTTATTTTCTTCATGCGAATGATGGGGATTTGGGCCTTGTCTGGGAGCAACATTATATCCTTCGCTTCAGACTCATTGAAGGAAAAACTCATTGTCCAGTTCGAGGTGAGTAATCCCTGTTCTGATATCCAGAAGCTCTTTTCTCATTTGCAACTGTTGGACTAATGATTACACCTTAGATTAACTAGATGCAAGGCGGTATTGAATGTGTCACCGTCTTTTTTTTGTGTTTTTTTTCCCACCTTTATTTAAACCGGTAGGTTAGTTGAGAACAAGTTCTCATTTGCAACTGCGACCTGGCCAAGATAAAGCAAAGCAGTTTGACACATACAACAACACAGTTACACATGGAATAAACAAAACATACAGTCAATAATACTGTCACCTTGATTACTCAAGAGATGGTAGCATCAACATTATGTTCAAAATAAGTTACAAATGATGCGAAAAAACACAAAAATAGCACAGTTGGTTTGGAGTCTGTGAAATGACAGCCATCCCCTCTGGCACCATTCTTTCAATCCACTCTCTGACTCAATGTATCATCGATAGGTTTAGGCTACTAAATGATACTCAAATTTTCCCTGTACCCATTATGAGATTGCTACAACCTTGCCTATGAATGCAAGTTTACAATGTAGGTTGAGAGAATGCTGAGTAATCAAGGTGACAGACTGTGACCCATTCAATACTGCCTTGCATCTAGTTAATCTAGGGGTAATCATTTGTTTAACAGTTGCAAATGAGAGTTTCTATTGGACCAATTCAGGTATGTTTATCCCAGTTTCTTTCCATTTGCTTCAGTTTAAGAAACATTTTATCAATTGGTGGAATGAATACACCCCTGATCACAAGCAAGCACACTTCACTTTCATAGCAGTCACACTAATTATCACTTTGCTCATAGTTTTACATACAATCTACGCACAATCAAATGTGACTAGCTCTCTTGCTTCTCCTTAACTACTCTCCACATTTTATGCACCGCAGTGCTAGCTACTTTTTGTCTTATTTTTTCAGTATATATCCATGGCTGTAGGTTTATCACAACTTCCATGCTTGCTTTTTATTCCTCTTAGACATAACTAAGCCAGGGAAATACTGGTAACTGAGTTATTCACCATCAATTAACCCATCCTCTTTATACAATGCATTCTGAAAGTATTTCGTTACCTTACAGGCTTATTCTAAAATTGATTAAATTGTTGTTCTTTTTTTTTCAATCTACACACAACACCCCATAATGGCAATGATGATGAGTGGAAACAGGGTGCGCCTGGGCTCAATTTCGAGAGAGAGAGAGACTTTCTTAGGCAGTTGGTATGTACTATGCTAGTTGTAGATGGGAGCAGCTTGGTTGTTCTGTGAGTTTGTTGCTCAGTCAGATCCTATTTGATATCCTGTGTTTCTCAGTGTGTTTGTGAAATTGTTAATATTATTCTGTTTAATTTGTTCCCAGGGGGGAAGGCACCTAGGGAGTGCTTAGGGAAGAGGCCTGCGGGCATACATATATATATACCTGTAGTATATTCACTGTCTAGGCACACTAGGTAAGACCTGGACGGACCACCCCCTGTATTTTGGTTAGTGCACTAGGTGGTGCTAAATTAGTTAAGTAGTGGTTAGGCAGGTAAGATAGGAGAAGGGGCGTTGATATTTACTTTCTTTGCTTTGGTTACGTCCAGCCCCTTTACCCCATATTACCGTGTGAAGGAATAAATTCCTAGTAAACAGTAAATTCTCTGCCTTTTGTCATCCTTACTCACACCTACAGTCCATAACTCTTTCGCTTCACGGAGAGTTGAGTTGTAGCAGGGTGTTGCGTTCCCTCTTCTTAGAGGCGTGCGTAACAATCACGTGTTGAAAGTCTTATGTAATGTGATTTTAGTTGGATAGTGATTCCTGTACCTCTTTCCGGTAGTCAAATGAACTAGTGGCCTCATGGGTGGAATGTTATTCATATTTTTCACAATTTAAAAAAATGTTTAAACATTACAGAGAAAATCCGGTCTTTCTATGTCAAGTGGTTTCATTATATTTCAGTCTTCTGTGATGGATATAAAGTAATATTGGGATGCAAACTGAAAATGTAATACATATCTGACATGGTACAGGTGTCTTTTAAAGCCCATGACAATGTGTGTGAGGTGTACACTTTTGTTTCAAAGTAAATTGGTTTAAGACTACAAAGTAGATTTAAGACTACCGCTCTGTGACCCTGATTTAGCCCACTTGCAGTAAAAGATTATAACCTGTATTCATATGCTTCTTAAATACATAGAACCTTCAAACTAAATAACCTTTTCTTATTTTCAAAACCACATTTCATAAGACTTTCAACGAAAGTGATGACAAAAGAAATCTAAATAGTGTCACAAGTAAACAGCATATGAAGATGGGAGCGTTTCAATAATTTAGAAATTGTGTTCTGATTGAAAAGGAAAGAGGAAACCACAGAACCCCTGGTGGCACAGAGGGTTAAAAGAGCTGGCTATGAAACCAAACATTGTGTGTTCAAACCCAACATTTGCAGGTTGTTAAAAGCTGTCCTATGAACAAAGTTAAAATGCCTTGTCTCTATCACCTACAATGCTGGCCATTAAATCTGTGGGAAACTTCATGGGGATGTGTTCCAATATACTCATGTTTTAAGGAGCTACACATTTGCATGCTGAGAATGTTGTACTGTTAGGTAAAGCTTAAATATACCTTTTTTTTTTAATTTTTTTTTAATGTTCTTAGGAACTCCAAGATGAGGTAAACTGTATATTGGAACATAAATTGACTGATGTTAAACCTAAAACAAATATGCTATGAATGTAATAACACTTATTTCTTTCTTACAACATTAAGGGAATCCTGTGCAACCTAACTTATTAAACAATGTATGAATGTCATCACAATTGAGAATGTTTTGAGAACCTATCGTTTGTAATGTACCCACACTATTCCCACAACCTAATTAAATGTCCTGGGAACCTTTTTTAAAGAGCTCAGAAAGGCTGTTCAGTCAACATTCTTGCAACATCAAAGGAATGTTTTGTGCACGCTGATACAAACCTTATCTGACTGTCAAGCACAACTGGACAGCTTTAATTGTTTCGAGAACCTGTTTCTTGTCATATCCCCACAATGCTCCCACAACTTAATTAAGTGTTTTAGGAACTCTTTATCTAATGCCTGATGATATCTCATGAACATAGTATTTCTTGCAGGGCAAACGGCATATGCAAAGTAATTGAATACAGTTTGACGAGCACCCCAATAGATCGATTGAGAATGACACATTGGTTAAAAAAAAAGTAACATGAAATGTATTTATTTTTGTTTTAAGAGAACAGGTCAGTTAAGCTGGCACTTGCTGTTATATTATATCGTATCTGGTCCTTTTCGACCCCTTACACAGTAGTACGCTGAACCACTGCATGAGGCCCAGTATAGATGTATATGTATATATATATATATATATATATATATATAATTTTTCCCACCCCGGTGGTTTGAGCGTTGGTTCAGTAACCGAAAGGTTGCTGGATCGAATCCCCAACCTGACAATGTAAAAATATCTGTTCTGCCCCTGAACAACCCACTGTTCCCTGGTAGCCCGGTATTGTAAATAAGAATGTATTATTAACTGGCTTGTCTAGTTAAATAAAGGTTCAAATAACTTGATTTTTCTGGTTCATTAAGAAACCTAAACTTATATGTGTTTTTGGTTTGAGTCAAGTAGACCATGTCCATTTCATGCATATCTTTCTAAAAAAAATTATGTTATTTCAGGATAAGTCATTGATCTTGCTTTGAAGTAGATCCCTATGGACACTATTGTCTCAGGCCCATTAGCTTGCATTTACACAGGTAGCCCAGTTCTGATCTTTTTCCCAATTATTGGCAAATGATGATCTGATTGGTTAAAATACCAATTAGTGGAAAAAGATCAGAATGTCGCTGCCTGTGTAACACAGCCATTGTGTGTGTTGCTGCCTATGATGGTGCTAATGGCTGTGCTAGATGCCATATTTGGCCAGCAGGTGGAATGGTAGGCCAAATGATGTGTCCAGATTATAGTCTCTTGTCACTTAGCTCTCCAGCCCCCAGGAGCACTTACATCCAGCAGTTTATGGCCAGCATGGGGATCTAGTAATAAAAAACATACAATTAGTTGATTTATTAACTTAACAGCCAAACCTAGACAATCTTTTACATTTTTTTGTGATCACAATTTGATTTAATTTCCATTGACAGAGGAGTACAGAAAGACAATAATGAGTCACACTAACCATCTGTCATCCCCTCCCTTCCCCTGCCCACACTCAGTCATGAACTTGAATGCAGAAGAACGACAAGAGAAGAAGTGTAACGCTCAGTAAATGAGACACAATTGAACTAGCTTAAACGTGTTGAAACAGTTCTGTAGATAGTATCACTCTTTATGCGTTATGTGTATATGAAATGCCTCACTGAACCACCAGGTGGTGGTACTGTATTTCCATGGCATTTCGGTGTATGCTGTAGACTTGTAGATGATCTGATAACTAAAAGTGTTCTCAGATATACACACTGCTAGTGAATGAACGAGACATAAATACTAATAGTGAATGCGACTAGCTTTAGCTAGATAAACAGAGCGGGGGGTGTAACGCCAGGTGCTATACATACATTTTTGTAATATAATTGAGCATGAATTGATGTAAGCCTGAGAGACATGAGAGACCTGCTGCTTTGTTGGCTTTGTAACACATTTCAGAATCGCCGTGACCCCAACCAACCTCACTACTCACTGGACCCTTATGATCACTCGACTAAGCATGCCTCTCCTTAATTAATGTCAATATGCCTTGTCCATTGCTGTTCTGGTTATTGTTTATTGGCTTATTTCACTGTAGAGCCTCTAGCCCTGCTCACAAAACCTTATCCAACCTTTCAGTTCCACCACCCACACATGCGATGACATAACCTGGTTTCAATTATGTTTCTAGAGACAATATCTCTCTCATCATCACTCAATACCTAGGTTTACCTCCACTTTATTCACATCCTACCATACCTTTTGTCTGTACATTATACCTTGGAAGCTATTTTTTTCGCCCCCAGAAACCTCCTTTTACTCTCTGTTCCAGACGTTCTAGACGACCAATTCTTATTGCTTTTAGCCGTACCCTTATCCTACTCCTCCTCTGTTCCTCTGGTGATGTAGAGGTGGATTCAAATCCTGCAGTGCCAAGCTCCACTCCTATTCCCCAGGTGCTCTCTTTTGAAGACTTCTAAATGAGAACTTGATCTCAACTTGCCTACCTGGTTAAATAAAGGTGATTTAAAAAATAAAAAAAAATCAATTATTTTTTATTATGGAATTCATCAGGCCAACTGCATATAATATAGCTTGACAGCACCTGTTTGTGTCTATTAATTTGGACCCCATATTGTGAGGTATTTCACACTATCATTATAGGGCCAAAAGCAAATGGGAACAAACACAGAAGCAGATTACCAGACCCTCACTTTGCAGGGAGCAAGCAACCCAGCATGCTGACTGGATCACAGGCACACACACAAACACATGCATGCATGCACACAGAGACACTCAGACACACACACACACACACACACACACACACACACACACAGTTTCAATACAGAACCTGCCGCTGTTTATAATGTAGTAGTTTCCTCTTGAACCATTTGGCTGTAGTTTTGCTCCTGTTTACAACAGCCTATATACAGAGCATTCGGAAGGTATTCAGACCCCTTGATTCTTTTTTTACACATTTTGTTACATTACAACCTTATTCTAAAATGTATGAAATACATTTTTTTCCCTCCTCAATCTAGACACAATACCCCATAATGACAAAGCGAAAATAGGTTTTTAGAAACGTTTGCAAATGTATTAAAAATTAAAAAACAGAAATACCTTATTTATATAAGTACTCAGACCCATTGCTATGACACTCGAAATTGAGTTCAGGTGCATCCTGTTTCCATTGATCATTCTTGAGATGTTTCTACAACTTGATTGGAGTCCACCTGTGGTACATTCAATTGATTGGACATAATTTGGAAAGGCACACACCTTCTTATATAAGATATGGAGAAGGGTACCAAAAAATGTCTGCAGCATTGAAGGTCCCCAAGAACACAGTGGTCTCCATCATTCTTAAATGGAAGAAGTTTGGAACCACCAAGACTACTCCTAGAGCCAAACTGAGCAATCGGGGGAGAAGGGCCTTGGTCAGGGAGTTAACCAAGATCCTGATGGTTACTCTGACAGAGCTCCAGAGTTCCTCTGTGGAGATGGTTGTCCTTCTGGAAGGTTCTCCCATCTCTGCAGTACGCCACAAATTAGGCCTTTATGGTAGAGTGGCCAGGCGGAAGCCACTCCTCAGTAAAAGGCTCACGAAAGGCCGCTTGGAGTTTGCCAAAAGCCACCTTAAGGACTATCAGACGATGAGAAACAAGAATCTCTGGTCTGATTAAACCAGGAAACCTGGCACCATCCATACAGTGACGCATGGTGGTGGCAGCATCATGCTGTGGGGATGTTTTTCAGCAGCAGGGAATGGGAGACTAGTCAGGATCGAGGGAAAGATGAATGGAGCAAAGTACAGAGCGAACCTTGATGAAAACCTGCTCCAGAGCGCTCAGGGCCTCAGACTGAGGTGAAGGTTTTCCTTCCAACAGGACAACGACACTAAGCACACCGCCAAGACAACGCAGGCGTGGCTTCGGGAAAAGACTCTGAATGTCCTTGAGTGGCCCAACTAGACCCCGGAGAAACCTGAAAATATCTGTGCAGCAATGCTCCCCATCCAACCTGACAGAGCTTGAGAGAATTTGCAGAGAAGAATGGGAGAAACTCTCCAAACACAGGTGTGGCAAACTTGTAGCGTCATACCCAAGAAGACTCAAGGCTGTAATCGCTGCCAGAGGTGCTTCAACAAAGTACTGAGTAAAGGGTCTGAATACTTATGCAAATGTAATATTTCAGTTTTATAAAAATGTAGAAAAACCTGTTTTTGCTTTTTCATTATGGTGTGGTATTGCGTGTAAATTGATGAGCTGTAATGTAACAAAATGTAGAAAAAGTAAATCGGTCTGAGTACTTTCCAAATGCACTGGAGGAGTTTCACCACATGCATGGGAAAATCACTGCAGTGTGTCTGCCAACTACAGCAGGCTAGATGTATGCACAATTAGCTAATTATACAAACACATCGCCAAGGCCATTATCAACTCGTTGATGTGAGTTGCCCATTTCTCAACACATTTGTCTCACTGTATTTATTGAGCGCTGTAAAGCCAACTCCTATGGACTTTGCCATGTTCATCATGACAATGAGTATAGGAGATGTCAGGACAGAACAAAGATCTGGGATCAGACTAGACTAGCAATAGGACTTCATGTGAAATTTGCAGTATAATGAAGAGGGGTATTCCTGTGTCATATCTGGAGGCTTGAGGGGGTCAATCGGGAGTGGGGGGTGGGCATGTCTTCAAGGAATGATTCCTTTTCTCTTTGTGAACTAGTGAGCAGCAGATGTCATTTGAAATTAACATCTTTATCCTCAAATTGCTCACATAGAACTTCACTTGATTGTTTTATTGATTTATACACTGTTTACTAAAAGGAAGGCTGATTTGATTCAGATGAGTTTTTCTTACAATGAGATATTATGAGAGGGGTCTATAATAACATCAGGGTTGACTAGGCCTACATAATTGTACTCTATAGAGAAGAAATAAAATAATATTTAGATGCATTTGCTCCTCATGTCGTACTGCTTATCAGGTTATAAAAGCAAAAAAGTTATTATTTAACATTTTTGATTCGAAATGGCTAAATTTGTCCCTAAAATGACCTCACATAGACATACTTACTATTCCTTTAAGGCTGGGTACGCCCCGCGCCAACTGTTTTATGCAAATATCTACGTAATGTAACAATTGAATTCGCTGTGGACCAATCAAAGATGCGCTCTAACCGCGGGAGATCCAAATTTCGCGGGACGAAATTTGGCGCTAAAAAGCTGTTCTTCCGAACTCCAATTCCCTTGTGTCAAGAGCTAAGCTTTTGAGCTGGACAGAGAACCCGACCGTGGCAGTAACCTCTCTACGGAACATCTGAAGAATACTCCTTAACCTTGTATTTCTGAAGGATTCTGCTTCTCAAGACGTAAACGTCGAAGTTTGCCCATTCTGGACTTGCAAATATACTTGTTGTTTATTTATTTAGCTATTAAATCATTAGCTAGCTCGGCAAAGTCTACGTTTTCTCTCAACTGGACACATCACGGATAATATCGGTTGCAATGCAAGTCGTTTAATTTCAGAAACTACTCAAGCAAAGGATATCTCTGGTGATTACCTATTTCAACTTAAGCATTTTGCACATCATTAACTAAATAGTATTTTTATGAAATTCTTCGGACATTTGTCAAACTAGCTACGAATTGTGAGACATCGCTTCCACGTCGTATCGGAAACTCCAACTCCTTTCATTCACTGTCGTGAATACAGTTTTCTGGAATATTTGAGTTTTGCTAGTAGCTAAACGTATTTTAATTTGAACACAGTCGTTATTTAAATTTACTAAAATGATGCGGCTGCCCAAAGGCGTTTCTCCTGCGTCTGGCCGAGGTGCTGTAGGAGGAGGACTGTCGTGTTCACAGAATAAAGTTTTGTCTGGAGTGAAAACAGAATTCTTCAGCACCGGGTTATGCAGTTCACCGATGAACTCGGTACCGGCAGGATACTTCACCCAAATCTGCAACACGACAGCGGCCGAACAAAGGGTGAACTGCCTCTATGCAACTCCCCATGGACCTGAAGCTAAACCCATCAGATCATCCTCCGGCAGACTCCCGGTAAGACTTTTAAAAAGTTAAGAAACGTACCAACAATCGATATTACTGTTATCTACTTGATAATTGACGTTACTGACTATACAATACCTCAAGTTATGGGCAAAATATTCTTAAATTCCACCGGTATGAATATATTTTTGTCGGAGTTGTGCTTAACATTTAAAAACTGTCAAGCACAGGGTGATTTCTTATTCTAAATGTCAATTTATGGTTCAAAAAGTAAGAGAAGAATAACAAATAATTAAATGCAGCAGTAAATAACAATAGCGGGGAGGAGGAGGAGGAGGAGGTACCGGTACAGAGTCAATGTGCAGGGGAGCTTGTGTCCAGGTAATTATGTACATGTAGGTAGAGTTATTAGTTAAGAGAGTAGCAGCAGTGTAGGGGGGTAAAAGCTTTTTAGGAGCCTCTTGGACCTAGACTTGATGCTCCGGTACCGCTTCCAGTGTGGTAGCAGAGAGAACATTCCATGACTAGGATGGCAGGAGTCTTTGACCATTTTTAGGGCCTTCCTCTGACACCGCCTGGATGGCAGGAAGCTTGGCCCCGGTGATGTACTGGGCCGTACACCCTACCCTCTGTAGCACCTTGCGGTCAGATTTGAGGATCTGAGGACCCATGCCAAATCTTTTCGGTCTCCTGAGGGGGAATAGGTTTTGTCGGGCCCTCTTCACGACTGTCTTGGTGTACTTGGACCATGTTTGTTAAACCTTACATGAATGGGGAGATGCACCATCTGGACAGGGAACTTGTTTCATAATGCCCAATCAGCCAATGCAAGTCATTTGCTGAAAAATGCGATTTAGCTTAACACATTGTTTAGCCATAGCCCCCAGCTGTCACTAACCAACCAAGCCAGGTCATATACACACCCGGTTCAACCTGTTTGTGTCCATCCACAAAGGTCACAGGTCACAGCTGGACAACCACTCACTTTTCTTGGGAGTTGACATAATTTGTATGTTCACACATACACACACACACACACACACACACACACACACACACACACACACACACACACACACACACACACACACACACACACACACACACACACACACACACACACAGACAGGGTTCAGTGTGTGTGTCCAGGCTGATATTGTCTTCAGGACTAAATATTGAGGGGAGCACTACTCCTGTGCTTTGCGTTAATACAATGGCATTAACTTGGCTCGTCACATGTCTGAGCTACTGCAATTTCCATTGTGTATTACTCGCCATTGTCCTAATGTCTACTTCCCATTCTAGGCCAAGTCTGACCAAGATGCTAGGTCAGGCGATCAGGGTATTCATCGCCCTCTCTATCCTACTGTTAGGATTAGGACCATGAGCTTTTAATGACCAGGAACATTTTGTTATAAAACGAGTTACTGCTAGATTACAACTAGTTATAGCCTATAACTGGGGCCCAGAGTTTTTCCTTGTTGGGTCAATTAGTGGTCAGAACTAGGGTCACGGGGTTATGGTAAACAATAACTATCCTGACACTAGTTATGATTAACAACAGAATGTCAGCCTCAGCAGGCAATACTTTCCTTATATTGTCCGTAAAGCACAGTGGGCAGAGAGGCTATACTTGCCCTGGAGACATGGTAATGATAATTGTGTCAGAAGAAGTGGTAGAGCAGGACATCCTCTTGCCATGCCCTGTTACTTGTAAACACTTTGAGTTACACTGAATGAGCCATTATTCTTCTCCCTGCTGAAGTCATTCCCATTGAGAAAATGGGAGTAGAATTAATCTCAAATTTGGGTCACGCACAGATACTTATATAATATATGTCATTTAGCAGACACTTTTATCTAAAGCAACTTACAGTCATGCTTGCATACACTTTATATATGGGTGGCCCCGGGAATTGAACCCACAACCCTGGCAGTACAAGCAGCATGCTCGATCAACTGTGCCATACAGGACCACTTCACAGATTGTCATGGATACTTACAACTTGGCAGAGACTAACAACTGGTCAAATGGCATACTAGTCATATTCACCTTGATATTGTATTAGGGCACTCCTACTCCTATTGTATTAGGGCACTCAAGTGGAAGAAAAATCTAGAGTTAATTAATAGTTCATTATAGATAACCTGAGATGATATATCCCCACTGTGTCATATTTATAGTGGTTGCTGCTATGATGTTTGAATGATTGGCGAGCTGTGAAATACTGTGTTTTCTGTGAGGATGATGCTACAACTAACTCGTAAATGTTTGACAGAGTTTTACTCCCGATTTGGAAAAACAAGACAGAAGGTCAAGGTGTGCTCTCTGGTTTCAGTTTGACACATACAGTACCAGTCAAAAGTTTGGACACACTTACTCATTCAAGGGTTTTTCTTTATTTTCACTATTTTCTGCATTGTAGAATATAGTGAAGACATCAAAGTTGTGAAATTACACATGGAATCATGTAGTAACCAAAAAAGTGTTAAACAAATCTTCAAAGTAGCCACCCTTTGCCTTGATGACAGCTTTGCACACTCTTGGCATTCTCTCAACCAGCTTCAGCTGTAATGATTTTCTAACAGTCTTGAAGGAGTTCCCACATATGCTGAGCACTTGTTGGCTGCTTTTCCATCACTCTGCGGTCCAACTCATCCCAAACCATCCCAATTGGGTTAAGGTCGGGTAATTGTACTGTACTTTTGTTTGTACTTCTGTTTCTCCCTTGTGTAACTCTGTGTTGTTTTTGTATCACTGCTTTGCTTTATCTTGACCAGGTCGCAGTTGTAAATGAGAACTTGTTCTCAACTGGCCTACCTGGTTAAATAAAGGTGAAATAATTAAAACAAAAACATATAGATTTTTTTGTGGAGGCCAGGTCATCCGATGCAGCACTCTGTCACTCTCCCTCTTGGTCACATAGCTCTTACACAGCCTGGAGGTGTGTTGGGTCATTGTCCTGTTGGAAAAACAAATTATAGTCGGACTAAGCGCAAACCAGATGAGATGGCATATCGTTGCAGAATGCTGTGGTAGCCATGCTGGTTAAGTGTCCCTTGAATTCTAAATAAATCACTGACAGTATCACCAGTAAAACAGCATCACACCTCCTCCTCCATGCTTCACGGTGGGAACTACACATGCGGAGATCATCCGTTCATGTACTCTGCGTCATGGCGGTTGGAACCAAAAATCTGAAATTTGGACTCATCAGACCAAAGGACAGATTTCCACCAGTCTGTCTATTGCTTGTGTTTCTTGGCCCAAGCAAGTCTCTTCTTCTTATTGGTGTCCTTTAGTAGTGGTTTCTTTGCAGCAATACGACCATGAAGGCCAGATTCATGCAGTCTCTTCTGAACAGTTGACACTGTAAATCATTTATTTGGGCTGTAATTTCTGAGGCTGGTAACTCTAATGAACTTATCCTCTGCAGCAGAGGTAACTCTGGTTCTTCCTTTCCTTTGGCGGTCCTCATTAGAGCCAGTTTCATCATAGCGCTTGATGGTTTTTGTGACTGCAATTGAAGAAACTTTCAAAGTTCTTGAAATTTTCCAGATTGACTGACCTTTATGTCTTAAAGTAATGATGGACTGTTGTTCCTCTTTGCTTATTTGAGCTGTTCTTGCCATAATAAGGACTTAGCCCTATTTGGTAAAAGACCATCTTCTGGCCTAGTGGTTAGAGCGTTGGACTAGTAAACGAAAGGTTGCAAGTTCGAATCCCTGAGCTGACAAGGTACAAATTTGTCGTTCTGCCCCTGAACAGGCAGTTAACCCACTGTTCTTAGGCTGTCATTGAAAATAAGAATTTGTTCTTAACTGACTTGCCTAGTAAAATAAAGGTCAAATAAAAAAATTAAAACAACACAACTGATTGGCTGAAACGCATCTATCTTCAGAGTTCGTACTGTTAGGTGACCTAAACTGGCATATGTTTAGCACCCCGGCCGTACAACAAACTAAACTAGATGCCCTCAATCTCACACAAATTATCAAGGAACCTACCAGGTACAACCCTAAATCTGTAAACATGGGCACCCTCATCGATATCATCCTGACCAAATTGCCCTCTATATGCACCTCTGCTGTCTTCAACCAGGATCTCAGCGCTTACTGCCTCATTGCCTGCATCCGTAAGGGGCCCGCAGTCAAATGACCGCCCCTCATTACTGTTAAACGCTCCCTAAAACACTTCAGCGAGCAGGCCTTTCTAATCGACCTGGCCCGTGTATCCTAGAAGGATATTGACCTCATCCCGTCAGTAGAGAATGCCTGGTTGTTCTTTAAAAGTGCTTTCCTCACCATCTTAAATAAGCATGCCCCATTCAAAATATTTTAGAACTAAGAACAGATATAGCCCTTGGTTCACTCCAGACTTCACTGCCCTTGACCAGCACAAAAACATCCTGTGGCGTACAGCATTAGCATTGAATAGCCCACGCAATATGCAACTTTTCAGGGAAGTCAGGAACCAATATACACAGTCAGTTAGGAAAGCAAAGGCTAGCTTTTTCAAACAAATTTGCATCCAGTAGCACTAATTCCAAAAAGTTGAGACACTGTAAAGTCTATGGAGAATAAGAGCACCTCCTCCCAGCTGCCCACTACACTGAGGCTCGGAAATACTGTCAGCACCGATAAATCTACGATAATCGAGAATTTCAATAAGCATTTTTCTACTGCTGGCCATGCTTTCCACCTAGCTACCCCTACCAACCGCTCTGCACCCCACGCAGCAACTCAGTCAGGATCACCACTTTTATTGTAAGAATGTGAAATGTCAGAATAATAGTAGAGTGATATATTTCAGCTTTTATTTCTTTCATCACATTTCCAGTGGGTCAGAAGTTTAAATACACTCAATTAGTATTTGGTAGCATTGCCTTTAATTGTTTAACTTGGGTCAAATGTTTCGGGTAGCCTTCCACAAGCTTCCTACAATAAGTTGCGTGAATTGTCCCATTCTTCCTGACAGAGCTGGTGTAACTGAGTCAGGTTTGTAGGCCTCCTTGCTTGCACCAGCTTTTTCAGTTCTGCCCAAAAATGTTCTATAGGATTGAGGTCAGGGCTTTTTGATGGCCACTCCAATACCTTGACTTTGTTCTCCTTAACCTGTTACTCCTACCCCCTACCTTTTCAAACATTCTGTTAAAAATCGCGCAACATTTCAGCACCCTGCTACTCATGCCAGGAATATAGTATATGCATGTGATTAGTATGTGTGGATAGAAAACACTCAGACGTTTATAAAACTGGTTAAATCACGGCTGTGACTATAACAGAACGTGCGTTTCATCGAAAAGTGCAGGAAAATCTGATGACTGAAAATGGACAAATATATCCATGCACCACTTCAACCGATTGATAAAGGTGAACCACATTAAATGGGGCCGAGGTTGCAATACCTACAGCTTCCACACAATGTCAACAGTCTTGTCATTTGCCTAGGCTTTGTTTCTTGGTCAAACGAACAAGAGACAGCCCATTTCTTCAGGTCTCCGACCGGATATTTTGGTTGAGATTTACCCGGGCATTATTTCCAGACGTACAGCTATAGAATATACATCGCCTCGTGATCAATTTGATCGCTTATTAACGTTTACTAATACCTAAAGTTGCATTACAAAAGTATTTCGAAGTGTCTTGTGAAAGTTTATCGTCAACTTTTTTAATAAAAAAAAATGACGTTACGTTATAAAACGCAATTTTTTTTGTTGATCACACAGTCTTCATAGATCGATATCTAGGCTATATATGGACCGATTTAATAAAAAAAAAGACCCAATAGTGTTTATGGGACATCTAGGAGTGCCAACAAAGAAGATGGTCAAAGGTAATGAATGTTTTATATTTTATTTTGCGTTTTGTGTAACGCCGTCTATGCTAATTATTTTGTTTACGTCCCCTGCGGGTCTTTTGGGGTGTTACATGCTATCAGATAATAGCTTCTCATGCTTTCGCCGAAAAGCATTTTAAAAATCTGACTTGTTGCCTGGATTCACAACGAGTGTAGCTTTAATTCAATACCCTGCATGTGTATTTTAATGAACGTTTGAGTTTTAACGAGTGCTATTAGCATTTAGCGTAGCGCATTTGCATTTGCAGATGTCTAGATGGGACGCCTGCGTGTCAGGTAGGAGCAAGAGGTTAAGCCATTTTGCCACAACTTTGGAAGATGCTTGGGGGTCATTTTCCATTTGGAAGACCCATTTGCAAACAAGCTTTAACTTCCTGACTGATGTCTTGAGATGTTGCTTCAATATATCCACAATTTCCATTCTTCTTATGCCATCTATTTTGTGAAGAGCACCAGTCCCTCCTGCAACAAAGCACCCCCACAACATTTTTTATTTTTTTATTTTTTTATTTCACCATTATTTAACCAGGTAGGCTAGTTGAGAACAAGGTCTCATTTGCAACTGCGACCTGGCCAAGATAAAGCATAGCAGTGTGAACAGACAACACAGAGTTACACATGGAGTAAACAATTAACAAGTCAATAACACAGTAGAAAAAAGGGGGAGTCTATATACAATGTGTGCAAAAGGCATGAGGTAGGCGAATAATTACAATTTTGCAGATTAGCACTGGAGTGATAAATGATCAGATGGTCATGTACAGGTAGAGATATTGGTGTGCAAAAGAGCAGAAAAGTAAATAAATACAGTATGTGAATGAGGTAGGTGAAAATGGGTGGGCTATTTACCAATAGACTATGTACAGCTGCAGCGATCGGTTATCTGCTCAGATAGCTGATGTTTGAAGTTGGTGAGGGAGATAAAAGTCTCCAACTTCAGTGATTTTTGCAGTTCGTTCCAGTCACACGCAGCAGAGTACTGGAATGAAAGGCGGCCAAATGAGGTGTTTGCTTTAGGGATGATCAGTGAGATACACCTGCTGGAGCGCGTGCTACGGATGGGTCTTGCCATCGTGACCAGTGAACTGAGATAAGCCGGAGCTTTACCTAGCATGGACTTGTAGATGACCTGGAGCCAGTGGGTCTGGCGACGAATATGTAGCGAGGGCCAGCCGACTAGAGCATACAGGTCGCAGTGGTGGGTGGTATAAGGTGCTTTAGTGACAAAACGGATGGCACTGTGATAAACTGCATCCAGTTTGCTGAGTAGAGTGTTGGAAGCCATTTTGTAGATGACATCGCCGAAGTCGAGGATCGGTAGGATAGTCAGTTTTACTAGGGTAAGCTTGGCGGCGTGAGTGAAGGAGGCTTTGTTGCGGAATAGAAAGCCGACTCTTGATTTGATTTTCGATTGGAGATGTTTGATATGAGTCTGGAAGGAGAGTTTGCAGTCTAGCCAGACACCTAGGTACTTATAGATGTCCACATATTCAAGGTCGGAACCATCCAGGGTGGTGATGCTAGTCGGGCATGCGGTTGGAGGCCACGGAAGGAGTGTTGTATGGCATTGAAGCTCGTTTGGAGGTTAGATAGCACAGTGTCCAATGACGGGCCGAAAGTATATAGAATGGTGTCGTCTGCGTAGAGGTGGATCAGGGAATCGCCCGCAGCAAGAGCAACATCATTGATATATACAGAGAAAAGAGTCGGCCTGAGAATTGAACCCTGTGGCACCCCCATAGAGACTGCCAGAGGACCTGTCTGCAAAGTAATTGGTGAACCAGGCAAGGCAGTCATCCGAAAAACCGAGGCTGTTGAGTCTGCCGATAAGAATATGGTGATTGACAGAGTCGAAGGCCTTGGCAAGGTCGATGAAGACTGCTGCACAGTACTGTATTTTATCGATGGCGGTTATGATATCGTTTAGTACCTTGAGTGTGGCTGAGGTGCACCCGTGACCGGCTCGGAAACCAGATTGCACAGCGGAGAAGGTACGGTGGTATTCGAGATGGTCAGTGACCTGTTTGTTGACTTGGCTTTCGAAGACCTTAGATAGGCAGGGCAGGATGGATATAGGTCTGTAACAGTTTGGGTCCAGGGTTTCTCCCCCTTTGAAGAGGGGGATGACTGGGGCAGCTTTCCAATCCTTGGGGATCTCAGACGATATGAAAGAGAGGTTGAACAATCTCTGTAGATTCACAAATATAAAATCTATTTAGATTTGTTTAGCACTTTTTTTGGTTACTACATGATTCCATATTTGTTATTTCATAGTTTTGATGTCTTCACTATTATTCTACAATGTAGAAAATAGTAAAAAATAAAGTACTGTAGGTTTCGGTGACGTGCTATTTACCCCCTGATCTCTCTCACCCCCACACATCACTACCTCATGTCATCATTGCCTATGCCCTCACCTCTCTCTGGGACTCCCATGGTGAGCTTCTATTCAGGCTAGGGCTCAGGGTGCTGGGCTGTGAGATTGCCCACTTTGCCCCTTGTTTACACTCAGGCCAAAAGCTCTCTTTCTCTGTTATCTTGAGTTCCCTCTTCTCTTTTCGGTCTGCTCCCTTCCCCAGTAGCATGGGGAATGGGACTGTCTTTTTTTTTTTATGTGTGAGGGACATAGGCTAGCTTTGTGTTGAATGGGTCTTTTTGTCACACATATTGAAACTCTTCCCTGTCTTGGAAGGTAGGTTCTACTTAACTGAACCGGTGTTTGAAGAGCGAGAAGGTTTACACACACACACACACACATACACACGCCAACGCCAGCACACACACCAGTAGCTAGAAGTGAGTCTGTTGAAAGCATTTGGTTCATGTGACACAGATTTGTGAAATGCCTCTGGAGGGGAAAATCCAGTCATATCTGTTGAAATGGCGTGAGTTAGAGGGGTGGAAGGACAGCCGAACTTGCATGCACGTCTAGGGTGAGGACGCTTAGTCGCCGTCTTAGAATGAGGCAATAACGGCTGTGGGTTGCGACATTGTGACGCAATGTGTCATGGAGATAAAGAACAGGGTTGTGAAGGAGGAACTGTGTATTTTAAATATGTTTATGTAATTTGGCAGACACTCTTGTCAATGTAAGTGCATACATTTTCATACATATTTCTCGTACCGGTCCCCTGTGGGAATCAAACCCGCCACCCGTGCAAACGCCATGCTCTACCAACTGAGCCACACGGGGGACCATGTAAATGTACTTAAGTAGAGCGCCAGCAATGCTAATGTTTTGAAAATTGCTGTAGTTAGATGTTCACTCACTATGTTTGAGCGTGACATTGTTTTAGCTTGATGTATTGCGTGTGTGTGTGTGTGTGTGTGTGTGACGTTATGTTCTGTATCTCTCTGTACATAACTTTGCGTTGGAATTTGGTGGTTGAGTGAATGTTTTTTTTCCCTTCCTTTTTCTCTCGCCTGTGGTATGCTAGCTGACATAGGCCTTGTATTTTCACACGCCAAAAGGCAAAGCACTGACTCCCCGGTCAAAACCTCACTACAAACACAAATTCACAGGCCTAAGCCGAGCCCCTGCAAAACTGTGGTAAAATGTTCAAGGGGAGGCCCATTTGAGTCAGATACAATGCAAGGCGGCCATTTTAACCACCACATGACAGCTTGCATTTAGACTCGTCTCCAGAAGATGACACGGGTTACATTTTAATCCCTGAGGTGGTGGTGGTGGGGGGAGATTTTAAGGGTGTGATCGGTGCTATCTTTTCCTCAATCGCTCCTCTGGTTTGCCACTGAGGCATTTCCTTCCTCTTTATTGGTCAAAAGGAGAAGTCATGCCTTAATGCAGGTTGAACACGTTAGAGGTAAACATTTTATATTTTTATTACAAATGTATTGTTTTGTATTTACCATAGGTAGTAGGCTTACTAGTAAACTACTGTCTGCTTTACCTCCAAGTTGGCGTAACGAAAATCTTAACCGATGCGATTGTGTGTGAAAGACAAGTACAGTAATTAGACTATAATCTAGCCTAGGCCTAGTAATAGCAATATATAGTAGCCCCTGAAATGAACGTGTGCGCGCGTGTGTGTGTGTGTGACGGGTTAGACAGGTTCTCTTGTTGTCATTCCCTGCCACCTGCTGTGTGTGGCTGTGCCATATGTCACTGACAGACAGGTGGACATGTGGTGGAGGACAGAGGGACAATGTCATTCTCTCTCTCTCTCTCTCTCTCTCTCGCTCTCTCTCGCTCTCTCTCTCTCTCTCGCTCTCTCTCTCTCTCTCGCTCTCTCTCGCTCTCTCTCTCTCTCTCAAATCTACTCTCTCTCTCTCAAATCTACTCTCTCTCTCTCAAATCTACTCTAGTAAAGTATGTTTTACTAAGGGATAGGAGTTTAATTTTTATTTATTTAACCAGGCAAGTCCGTTAAGAACAAACCCGGACGACGCTGGGCCAATTGTGTACCCCCCCCCTTAGAAAAAAAGAGAACCAGTGCAATTAAAACCATAGGTGATAGTTAAAACGACAGTAGTTAAAACTACACATTTGTTTAATTCTACCCTGTAGTCTGTGTGTCGAGTTGTACTGTAATGACTTTACTTAGTACATCAGGTCCATTGCAGCGTCAGATCATGACATGCGTCACAGGTTATGCCGTGGTTTGATTTGAAGCTTGTGGACATGTGGCCTTCGCGGCACATGCTGGGTTGTGTCTGTAGCCACACTGAAGCAGAGCAGAGTCTGATTTGACAGGCCCTCTCTCCAACTGTGATCTGGCGTGTGTGTGATTTGTAAAACAAGAGATTATGGGGATATGGAGGTGTGTATGTGTGCGTACACACATCTGTGGGGGGGGTAACACCACTTCCCTCTCTGTCTTCAACCAGCAGTACATGCGGTACCCCAGGGCAGATGTTAAATGTTCTGCTTGGTTTCCCCCACTGCCACTGAGCTGATTATAAGGGGGGCAAAGGAGGAGTGAGGGAAAGGGGGAGGGAGGGGGAGGAAAGGGAGGGAGGAAAGGGGGGAGTAAGGGGAGGAAAGGGAGGAGTGAGGGGTCATGGGGGGGGAGTTAGGGGTCATGGGGGGAAGGAGGAGTGAGGGGGTCATGGGGGGGGGGTGAGGGGGAAAAGGGAGGAGTGAGGGGGTCATGGGGTGAGGGGGAAAAGGGAGGAGTGAGGGGGTCATGTGGGGGGAGGAGGGAGGGGGTCATGTGGGGGGAAGGGAGGGTGAGGGGGTCATGGGGGGGGTGAGGGGGAAAAGGGAGGAGTGAGGGGTCATGGGGGGGAAGGGAGGAGTGAGGGGGTCATGGGGGGAAAGGGAGGGGGAAGGGGGTCATGTGAGGGGGGGTGGGGGGAAAGGGAGGAGTGAGGGGGTCATGTGAGGGGTGGGGGGGGGAAAAGGGAGGAGTGAGGGGGTCATGGGGGGGAAGGGAGGAGGGGTGAGGGGGGGGGGGGGTTGGAGATGTATAGTGCAAGACTCTCTAGCCCATGCCTACGTTGTCGAATCCAGTGATTTGAAATGTGTGGGGAGTAGTGAACGAGTGCAAACTTCAGGAGAAAGAAGATATTATTGGGACACGTAGCTTGAGAAGGAGTGTCTTTAACCCCTTTTTCCCCCTCTTCTTTGTGCCTCCCCCCAGGCCAAGAGGAAGCTGGACCTGGAGGACCCTCTCTACCTCCCAGACTTCAGGACCCCCACAGCCAGAATCCCTAGTCCCAAAAGTGAGTGTCTGCATCAGTGGGAAAAAAGACCCCCCCCTGTCTCCATTACCAAATTAGTGCATAAAGCCAGACAACATAATCATCCATCCTTTATACTTAAAACACACAAGCTACATGTAGATCTTTTCCAATCCATAATATTGAGTTCACATATGTCTATTCCACATATTATTGAATACGTAGACCGTGCACAAATCCACTCTCTTACCCCATCCCTTGTATGACCCTTGACCCTCAGCGCCCAAGTCCCCCGGTGAGCGGACGCGCTACGACACCTCCCTGGGTCTGCTGACCAAGAAGTTTGTTGGCCTGCTGAGCGAGTCACCTGACGGCGTGCTGGACCTCAACTGGGCCACCGAGGTCCTCGAGGTGCAGAAGAGACGCATCTATGACATCACTAACGTGCTGGAGGGCGTGCAGCTGATCCGCAAGAAGTCCAAGAACAACATCCAGTGGATGTGAGTAGGACACTTAGGACAAGTACATTTAAGGACAAGTCCACACTTAGGACAAGTAACTTCTCATTCTTCGGCCGTAGGAGGTGGGCCCAATTCCATTGTCAACTCCTTAGCGCAATATTGATAGGTCCACCTTGCTCTGTAATCTAAAGACAATCGTTTTTTAAAGTTTTTTTAAAATATTTTTTACGTGTTGATAGTTCCAACTTCACCTGACCATGATCTATCTATCTATACCATGATGTACAATGTATGTACTCTGTGGTGGCTCATCATAAAAATCAAAACCATTTTATTAGGGTGGGTGGCGTGTTCGAGGGCTCGGCCAGCAGCGGGGAGAAGTCTCGCGCCCTGAGGAAGGAGCTGGGAGAGCTGGAGAGTGCAGAGAAGGCCCTGGAAGACCTGATCACGTCCAGCAGCACCCAGCTCAAGGAGTTGACCGAGCACGGGGACAACCAGGGACAACTAGGTTACGTCACCTACCAGGACATCAGGTCTATAGCCAGCCTGCAGGACCAGACGGTCATCGCCGTCAAGGCCCCGTCAGAAACCAAGCTGGAGGTGCCCGAGTCCTCGGAGGTGAGTGGTCATCTAGTCGTCATAGATGGAGAGCTGGGTAGTGTTCATTTGGGCACACCGTACTGGACAAGTTCAGTTAGTACCTGACCGTTTGGGAAAAAAACTATACAGCTGAAGTACAGCTTAAACAGACATGGAAAAAGGACACAGTGACCGTTCCAAGGATTGCCTTATGTGTAACCTTTATTTAACTAGGCAAGTCAGAGGAGATCAAATTCTTACTTAGTCTGACGGCCTACCGGGGAACAGCGGGTTAACTGCGTTGTTCAGGGGCAGAACGACAGATTATTTTACCTTGTCAGCTCGGGGATTCGATCCAGCGACCTTTGTGGTTGACTGCCTACCGGGGAACAGTGGCCCGACGCTCTGACCACTAGGCTACCCGCCACCCCTATTACTTGGAGCAAGTGACATGGGTGTGCACGTTGTGCCTGCTCTGTGGACAAGTGATATTCCATTGGTGATAACCACCAAAATTACAAAGAATTCCAGTAGTCTTTACATTTCTGGGCAGGTCATCATAACCCAAAAAACTCCTGACCTGCCCAATGGGCGAGAGCCTTTCAGCCAATCCTCTTGTATAACAAAAGACAGACTCTTTACCCTTCTGACATTTTGAAACCGAGCCCATTCATTTACCAATCCTGCCCACTATCCCTCGCTTCCCTGTAGTGCGTCATTGTTACAGCTCCCTGTTGTCCTGTACCCACAGGGCTCCCAACAGATCTACCTGAAAAGTAAGAACGGGCCCATTGAGGTGTACCTCTGTTCCGAGGAGGGCCTGGAGGATGCCAGCCCCATCAAGAACACCACCACCCCCAGGAAAGACGACCCTCATCACCCCCTGGGTCACATTGTCTCCCCCTCCCTCGCCATGGCACCACCACAGTACACCACTATCAAACAGGAGCCCCAATACACTGACGTCAAGCAGGAGCCCATGGAAGGTAATCTGAACTGGGGGGGGACTGTCTTGTCTGATACAGCTGAGGTCTATTCAATGATGTGAAAAGTTCTGAATGTTGCAGATAGCAACAGAATTGAATAGACCTGATACGATTTCCAATTCTACATGACAGACAGTCGTAGCTGTTCTGCACAATACCTTTCTATCTGAGCGTCCTGTACCGTTGCAGCCTCCTCTAAACAGTCCTGTGTGTTGTAAGGGGTGTCCAGTCACTAACACACCCTCTCTCCCTCTCCGCCCTCCCTACAGCTGAACTCTCCAGACCTGCACCAGTATCCCTCCCCAACACCACCAACCCCACCACCCTCCTGGACGTAGAGGGCCTCCTGGGCCTGCACCCCAGCTTGCTCCAGATGACCGAGGACCAGCTCCCGGGCCCCGGGTTCACCCCCGACCCCAACACCCCCTTCGTCAGCTTCTCGCCGCACCTCGACCACGACGACTACCTCTGGGGGCTGGAGGATGGCGAGGGCGTATCCGACTTCTTCGACACCTACGACCTGGGAGACCTGCTCCAGAGCTGAGGGAGGGAGAGAGCTGATGGGATTATAGCCTAGTTACGACCACGTTGCTTGACCTTAAGCAACTCTGAGCCCTAGTTATAATAGCTAGGGCTCAGAATATATATATAATATAGGCTATAACTGGTCGAGGGGAAAACTCCTGTCCCTATTCATGAAGGAGTAGTGTCCTCTGTAGAGGGATGGGGTGAAGGGGAAATGCTACACTATGAAGCCATCAACTTTGCTTTAGCCATGTCTGTTCGGCGTTAATGATTTGTCTAAAAAAAAACGGGCCCTTTTGTGTCTGTTTATTTGTATATACATGTGTATAGTTTTTGAGTTTGGATTTAGGTTAGTGCCTGGATTGACACTGGTCTGTGTGTTTTGTGTGCGCTGTGTGTGTCCAGCTTATGAAGCTCTCAGCGTTGCGGTTTGTTTTATTGGTATAGTGGACAGTTTGTTGTCCGTCTCGTTTCTATTCCGTGTGCTGTGTGAAAAATGCTATGTGCTGTTTGAAAATATAGACACAGCACTTTTTTTAAAAATGCATATCTGATGACCAGCAAAAAAATCGACTCGGGCATTTTGGGTTGGGGGTGTTATTATTAATAACTCTCAGGATTTCTTTGTGACTTCCAACAGTCAAAATGTTTATAGTGCGCATCTTTGGCC
The DNA here is from genome assembly GCF_023373465.1 of Oncorhynchus keta. NCBI lineage: Eukaryota > Metazoa > Chordata > Actinopteri > Salmoniformes > Salmonidae > Oncorhynchus > Oncorhynchus keta. The sequence continues at coordinate 43,863,125 of NC_068455.1, forward strand.
ATTAGGGGGCAGCATTGTATTATGTCAGCTGTAAACGTGCCAGCTTTAGAAGGTTGAATCACTCACTGTACGTTTTAAAAACCGAAGTGAAACGGGGAGGTACTACTGAATGTCGCCAATAAAGAACACAGATTTCATTTGTCCGCTGCAAAACGTATTCAAATATTATGCCCTTACTGATCACGACCCAGGTACCAAACATGGAGTCTGTGGCGCTAACGTAACGTGCCGTTTCAACGAGGTGTTAGGAAGTATGGTTAGAGTGTAGTTTGTCCGGGTATTCCCAAGACATCTGTTTTACATTGGCGACCTGACCTGGTCACTACATCTAGCCTCAAGCTTTATGGAAGGTCAGGTGGTGAAGTATTCTGTCTCCCATGCCAGAATGTGTCCACATATAATCATAGAGCACAGGTGTCAAACTCATTCCCTGGCAAATCTGCAGGTTTTTGCTCCTCCCTTGTACTTGATTGATGAGTTAAGGTCATTAGTTAGGAACTCCCCTCACCTGGTTGTCTAGGTCTTAATTGGACACAAATTGAAAGGCAACAACTGAAACCAACAGACACTCGGGGCCTCCATGAAACGAGTTTGACACCCCTGTCATAGAGGTTAGTTAGAAGCAGTTCTGGACCCATAGCCAAAAGACACAGAAGTTACATCCCAAATTGTGCCCTATACAGCGCACTGCTTTTGACCAGAGGTCATAGGGGATAGTGTGCAATTTTTGGGACGTAGTCAAGTGTCTTTTTTTTTGGTGACCTGATTATCGATCGACATATTGATCCCTAGTCTATATGTGACTGGCTAGAGTATCACGCTTTGCTCTTGTGAATCGGCAGCTAGGTTTCACATCGGGAAGCTTCTCTATATCAAGATGCATTTGATAGTGTTTCTGTAGTATCTAGAATTCGTAGTAACAAATGACCTTATATTTCCAAGGAAATAATAATCTAGTAAGGATGATGATGATGATGATAATACGCCACAACATCTGGGTGTTTTGACTTAGGCAGTAATAAAAATGAACTAGATGAAGTCTTTGATTTAAATGGTGGATTGTGTGTTGAAACGCTCGCCATGCACCCATAATAGGGAACAAAGAGCACTTTGTGTCTTTTCCTGTTTTTATATATATATTTTTAAATGAAGGCTCGGCCCCACGTGTGTGTGGTACTTTAAACCTGGGAGAAAGAGCTGAAATTACACGCCAAGGTCAAATTTCTCTGTCTTTTAGACTGGGCTGTGTTCGCACCGAACTGAACAAAACACATCTCAAGATGTTTTTTGAGCATGAATTCCGTGTTGGTGCATTTTCTGCCTCTTCCCCAATGCGGGTTAAGTCAATTGTCCTGTCCTAACAAACTTGAATATTTTGTGTGGGTGTGGTTTTATTTGTTTGTGTGTGTGTGGAAGGTTGCGAAATGGGTGTTTTTTTTAAAAGTTGTAGATTTGTAGACAATTTTTTTATTTTTTTAATGTTTTATTGTGCATAATTTTTTTGTAACTGTACAGAATTGAATTTGTATTTATAATTCCTGAAATAATTTGTTTTTAATACTGACCATTGTAAAAGAGCAAACGTCTCTGTTTGACATGCGGCACTTAATATTTTGTATTATTGTGGTTGGTTTGAAAAGAGTAAAGTATTAAAGCCATGGTTTAAACTTGCAATTCTGTCCATTTCCTATGACATCATTCGTTGATTCCTCATGGCAAGCAGCAGTTCTCCAATGTAGGTCAATGGTAGATACCTCCATTGTTCTCTTCTGTCTGGAAATCGGCAAACCCCGTGCCAGGGTGTGCTTGGTCAAGTCCGATCGTAAACCAAACTGTTTTCTTAAGAGTGAATTTATTAGAACCACTTATAAAAATTTAAAAAAACAATTCGGGTTTATGAACAAATAATCCTGTTCAGACTTGCTTCAAATTAATCCTCAAAGCAGAGAATTCTGGCTAATATGGTAACAGATTCAAACACAAACCTCTGTGTCAGACTTGAATACAAATGTACCACAATAATTCTGCAACATATACAGTATAGCTTTCTTAGCTAGATTCTAGTTGGGAATCCCTATCCAATCCGACCTGTGTTTAGAATCTGGCACAAGGACTGGGGACATGTCGAGGCACATTGATGCAATGAATTGTGACATTCCCATGGCTTGACTGAACAAAGCAACGTGAGCAATGACAATCACACCGACTGCAGCTATAAACTTACACCACCCCGACAGGTGGACAAAAAAACAAACACAAAAAGCCACGGTCCTTCTTTGGACTTTGACGGTTGTCAGGGGCGACCTGCAGACAATAGGTAGTGGATGAAGCTAAAGGTCAGGGGTTAGGGGTCACGATGGAACTGGACACAATGGAATTCTCCAGCCACGGTAGCCAAGTAAACCTCAGGCCAATAAACCTTTCTTTCACGGCAAAAGAAAGCGCTAAGACGTCGTGTGTATTTGATTGGTGTCGTTCTAAGTGGGCAGAGACCTAACCGCTGTCGTTCTCTCTCCGAAGATGATGAAAAGCGTCAAAGGATAGAAGTTCAACTTAAATGCTTTGTTTCTCTTGAAAGGGAAGCACAATCTAGCCTGAGCCACCTGCCCAATTGCATGGCTGGCAGCTAGTCGGCCAGCTAACGAAACAAGTCCTGGCGTGTCTGTCCCATTGGTGTGCAATGAAGAGGATGAAGGGAGAAGGAAAAGCCCCCAGAAATAAACAGTGATTCTGGAAGGAAACTTATTTCTGGTGGTTTCATTCACCAGTCGTGTCTTCTGGGCCTTTGTGAGTATGAGAGGATTAGTAGGAGAGGCTAGAAAGCTAGGCTGGCATCGGAGGCCAGATAACTCGGGGGAAAGTGCCCTTCAAGCGTGTGTAGATAGAATCTTGGATTCAACGGCTCTATTTTGACATGAAGACGGATCAGAGTAACTGGAAGAATGGGAATATCACACAGTTTCCCACAAGTACTGTATGTATCATTATTAATAGTTGAATCCCAACCAGACAAGTATTCGCCCGCAGCCTTGGTGTCTATGATTAGGTTGTGGCTGGTGAATACTGAGTGTAACTCTACGTGTTTAACAGGTTGTCAAGACACCGCAAAACCCACAGGCTCGTCTGACATACAACATGCCTCTGTTCTCCCTATGCCCCTGGTAACCTGCTCTGTAAGCCGTTAAAATAAACAGGGTTTCCCGCAGGCCTGTCACAGGTCACACTTTAAAGGCTGAGTCTGATTTTTTTGTGTTTTTAATTTAACCTTTATTTAACTAGGCAAGTCAGTTAAGAACAAGTTCTTATTTGCAATGACGGCCTACCCCGGCCGAACCCAGACGATGCTGGGCCAATTGTACTCCGCCCTATGGGACTCCCAATCCCGGCCAGATGTGATACTCACAGCCGTAAATTGAGGAATGTGCCTTTAATTCTGCTACATGCTCGGAAAGATGGGTCCTCAAATATGGACATACTTTTTTTGAATTCTGAACCTAAACGAAAGCCTTGAATTTTCATGTGAAATATGTGGATGTGACCAATAAAATGTGATTTTAAAAAACAAAACATGTTTTTTTTGTCACAAGCCAGACTTTAGCCGCAACCCAAAAGGGACTTTCTTTCAGACTGCTACTAGGGCATATCTAGACGTAATTTAATTTATAAACATCAACATTGTCTGGTTTAAAATGACATTGGCAGCCATCGTTGAAAGTGTCAGGTGTGTGAGGATCGAGACTCACTCAGGTTGGGTGTTGATTTCCTTGAGACAGTGACTGACAGTGACTGACAGTGACACGACTTAATCGGATTATTACTACGTCCATTAATAAGTTTAACTTCTAAGCGCCATTCATAACATGCAGGTGTTGCCATGCTAACATGAGCGAAAGACAAGTCACGTGATGTCATGTCTGTCACAGTATTTGGGAGGGTGGGGAGACAACAAAAAAAAGTTTGAGTGTGACACCACCAACAGGAGAGGAATGCTGCACACAGTGAGTCATACTCATAGACGGTTTACACGTTAAGACCAAAACAGTGGTAGACACTCACATCAAACTAAGACCTTATTATTGGTACCGTGCCATATTAGAAGCTATTCTCAGTAAGTGCTTTAAAACAAATACTTGAAATGGACACCAGTTCAGTTGATTCTCAGCCATTTTTTTTTGTTCTCTCAAGAAAAGAGTCCACATGAAATGAGTCCACATGAAATTTTCCCTGAAGTAACAGTGTCTTAAATATTGCTGCACCCTCTCCTCTCCTCTCTCTATCTCTCTCGTCTCTCGCTCTCGTATATGGTAAACCTGGGAATATGGGGGGGGGGGTTCTGTCTTGGAAGTAACCTTAATAAGGAGGAGAGGGAGAAAGAGAAAGGGTAAAGATAGAGGCAGTTTGGATATGAACACAAAAGAAGACTATGAACTTCTGTAAGTGTTTTCTAAATGGTCTCCTTTCTCTCTTCTAGTCTCTAACTCGATCACTCTCACACACACTCACTTACTCTCTCTATCTCATGCACACAAACTTTTCTCTCTCCTTTCTCACCCAATCCCTCCCCCTCTCTCTCTGTGTTCTCTCTCTCCTATAGTCCTATATGGCTGTTGTGTGTGTGTGTGTGTGTGTGTGTGTGTGTGTGTGTGTGTGTGTGTGTGTGTGTGTGTGTGTGGCTGAACAGACCAGCTTGCTCAGTCCTAGTCTCAAAAAAAGGACCCCAACAAACATAGCAGCAGGCACACAAAGGCCCTGCTTCATCCAGTAGCCCTGCTTGGTAACTGAAGGAGGGTATTGTTATAGGCAGGCAGGGAGTCTCTGAAATGTCTGCATTACATCAACCCTAACGCACAGAGCCAACACAGGCCACAGAAAACAATTTTGGAAAACAAGAGTGTAGCTAATTGGGTCACCGAACCAATTTGTTATGCTCACCAGTACATGGGGCATGTTATTTAGGCCAGGGGTTCTTAGATTTCTTGAGGTCGGGGCCCCTTTTTTTTATGATAAAAGAATTAATCAGGGACCGCCTCAAAATCAGGACACAACTCGAAATAGATAAAACATATGCCATCGGGACGAACCAAGTCTGGCACCTTGGGAAGGAACATTTTAAAAGGCCCATCTCTTGGCATCGGAGAGATCATTTTGCAGTTTTCAATCTAATGTCCTGCAATTCTACACATTTCGTCATGGTGCAGAGAGATTTTTGTTATTGTTGCAGCAGAGAAAACGTTGCAGTTTTAAAGTTGAAATGACAAGAAGTATGGAGTTGAAAAAAATGGATTATTGGTAGAGCACTGTGGATAACAATATCCCTGTGAGCCTACCAGGCCCATGTTGTCCAGGTGTAAGAACACACACTAAATGACCAAAAGTATGTGGACACCTGCTCGTCAAACTTCTCATTTCAAAATTATGGACATCAATATGGAGTTGGTCCCCCGTTTGCTGCCATAACAGCCTCCACTTTTCTGGGAAGGCTTTCCTCTAGATGTTGTAATATTGCCGCGGGGAACTTGCTTCCATTCAGTCACAAGAGCATGAGTGAGGTCAGGCACTGATGTTGGGCGATTAGGCCTGGCTCGCAGTCGATGTTCCAATTCCTCCCAAAGGTGTTCGATGGGGTTGAAGTCATGGTTCTATGCAGGCCAGTCAAGTTCTTCCACAACAATCTCGACAAACTGATTCTGCATGGACCTCGCTTTGTGCACAGGGGCATTGTCATGCTGAAACAGGAAAGGGCCTTCGCCAAACTGTTGCCACAAAGTTGGAAGCACAGAATAGTCTTCAATGTCATTGTATGCAGTAGCGCTACGATTTCCCTTCACTGGAACTAAGGGGCCTGGCCCGAACCATGAAAAACAGCCCCAGACCATTATTCCTTCTCGACCAAACTTTACAGTTGGCACTGTGCATTCGGGCAGGTAGCGTTCTTCTGGCATCAGCCAAAACCAGATTAGTCCGTCAGACTACCAGACGGTTAAGTGTGATTCATCACTCCAGAGAACTCCAGTTTCCACTGCTCCATGGTGATTTTAGGCTTGTGTGCGGCTTCTCTGCCATGGAAACCCATTTCACGAAGCTCCAGACGAACATTTATTGTGCTGACATTGCTTCCAGAGGCAGTCTGGAACTCGGTAGTGAGTGCTGCAACCGAGGACAGACGATTTTTGGCCGTGCTACGTGCTCCAGCACTTGGCGCTCCCCTTCTGTGAGCGGTCCGCATTGGTTTGTTATGAAAAAGAATGCTATTAAACATTTGCATTTAAAGTGTAACTTTTTAACGTATATAAACAAAATGCATATAAATGTAACAATTCAAAACGAATACAACTCACCATCACATACTTTTAAAGTGGGGCTATGACAGTCCATTTCAATTTAGTCTGACTTCATGTATTTTATCTCACCACCGCTAATGAGGTGGGTGTGCTTGGTGCATGTCGCGTCAGAGCTTCTCAAAGTCAGGGGGCGTGGTCGACAATCTGCTAACACATCCAACCTGTATCGGTATTTGGTTTTAATGCAGACAAGAGCACTGAATCCAGCTTCACACAGGTAAGATCTGGCAAAGTTTTATGGTGCTTTCAAGACAACTGGAAACTCGTACAAATCATCTTCAGGTCGGCAAGTTAGCGCTCTAGAAAGAGGCCAGAGTTCCCTAGTTGGAATTCCAAGATGGATGACCGTTCAAAACAAGTTTTCCCGGAGCCAGTTTTTTTTCAGAGTTCCCAGTTGTCTTGAACGCAATGAATTCGGAAGATGGAGATTCCCGAGTTCCCGAGTCCTCAGTTGTTTTGAATGCGGCATTAATGCTCACAGGGACACGGCAAGGTACTTATTCCCTTTGAATCAGGAACCAAAACTCATCCGTATTGAGCTGTTGATGCATTTGGTCACATGACAGCTCGATCAGCTGTTCAATTTTACTCACCGGCGTGTCAACTGAGCCAGGATCACAGTCAAACGGATTGGGAAGTAAGGCCCCAAAGTCCTCTTCCAAGCATTGGAGGTGAGCAGTCATCACTCGTGTGGGACACTTACTGATGCTATTTTTTTCTGTTAGATGCTGTTTTCTGTCAGCCTAGGGAAGGGGGCACGGTTCGCTTTTGAAAGACTCCAATAAGAATTCTTTCCTCTGAATCAGTCACTCAGCTGTATAATGTTTTTGTATTTCCCTTGCATGCTTGAGTTCATTCAGTTTCCCAAATATGTCTGTTTACATTTACTTTTAATTACACAGAAAGTCAACCAAGTCTCCTCTCAATGCAAAAAAAAAAAAAAAAATCAACACTCCCCTCAACCACCAAGCCTCAGTGTGAAATAGAACATGGTCACGCTCTGATCTCATGATGTCCACATAGTTTTGCGAAAAAGGCACGCGCACAGTGGATGTGGATTGGTGTAGTTTACAATCGAAGTTACCTGCTGCAGTATATCGGAGTTCTGTGCTCAGCTCTTTTGCCCATTCATAACGAGAGTGCAGAGGCCTGCCCGCCTTCCCACCGTAGATGGAGCCCCATCTATGCAAAAGCCCACCATTCGATCCCACGGAAAATCCTCTGTGCCGTTTCATGCTCGGGAATCGTGAAACAGAACAATGTGTACTCGTGAATAGCATCCCCAAACATGTATAGCGAACAAAAGTCAATGCATGGGCATCTTGGCCCTCACAGCTAACATCCATTTGGAGAGCATAAACTGGGGAGTTATTGAGTCATTCAGTCAGAGTTTCCTCTTGATTGCTAGCAATAGCATACATTCTTTGTTTAAAAGTGTTATCTGACAAAGGTATTGATGTGTGTTGCTGTGCCTCTGCCTCCCCACACATTGTTTTCACCATATCAATTGCGGCCGGTAATATCAAAGTCTCTGCAATAGTGTGGTGTTTCAGAGCATAGCAGGCCTAGCCGTTCACCATGGGAATGATTCAAGTGCAAGTGTGGCCTTTCCCCATATCCAAGGGCACTCTCTGGTTCCATTTTATCTTTTAGATTATAATCATTTGTATTTCCTAATTTTAAAGGTTAACCACATTACAATGATTTTGAGATTCAAAGACGACATTATATACAGTGGGGCAAAAAATATTTAGTCAGCCAACAATTGTGCAAGTTCTCCCACTTAAAAAGATGAGAGGCCTGTAATTTTCATCATAGGTACACTTCAACTATGACAGACAAAATGAGAGAAAAAAATCCAGAAAATCACATTGTAGGATTTTTAAATTAATTTATTTGCAAATTATGGTGGAAAATAAGTAGTTGGTCACCTACAAACAAGCAAGATTTCTGTCTCTCGCAGACCTGTAACTTCTTCTTTAAGAGGCTCCTCTGTCCTCCACTCGTTACCTGTGTTAATGGCACCTGTTTGAATTTGTTATCAGTATAAAAGACACCTGTCCACAACCTCAAACAGTCACACTCCACTCCACTATGGCCAAGACCAAAGAGCTGTCAAAGGACACCAGAAACATAATTGTAGACCTGCACCAGGCTGGGAAGACTGAATCTGCAATAGGTAAGCAGCTTGGTTTGAAGAAATCAACTGTGGGAGCAATTATTAGGAAATGGAAGACATACAAGACCACTGATATTATATCGATGTGGATCTCCACGCAAGATCTCACTCCGTGGGGTCAAAATTTTCACAAGAACGGTGAGAAAAAATCCCAGAACCACACGGGGGGACCTAGTGAATGACCTGCAGAGAGCTGGGACCAAAGTAACAAAGCCTACCATCAGTAACACACTACGCCGCCAGGGACTCAAATCCTGCAGTGCCAGACGTGTCCCCCTGCTTAAGCCAGTACATGTCCAGGCCCGTCTGAAGTTTGCTAGAGAGCATTTGGATGATCCAGAACAAGATTGGGAGAATGGCATATGGTCAGATGAAACCAAAATATAACTTTTTGTTAAAAACTCAACTCGTCGTGTTGAGGACAAAGAATGCTGAGTTGCATCCAAAGAACACCATACCTACTGTGAAGCATGGGGGTGGAAACATCATGCTTTGGGGCTGTTTTTCTGCAAAGGGGCCAGGACTGATCCGTGTAAAGGAATGAATGAATGGGGCCATGTATCGTGAGATTTTGAGTGAAAACCTCCTTCCATCAGCAAGGGCTTTGAAGATGAAACGTGGCTGGGTCTTTCAGCATGACAATGATCCCAAACACACTGCCTGGGCCAACGAAGGAGTGGCTTTGTAAGAAGAATTTCAAGGTCCTGGAGTGGCCTAGCCAGTCTCCAGATCTCAACCCCATAGAAAATCTTTGGAGGGAGTTGAAAGTCTGTGTTGCCCAGCAGCAGCCCCAAAACATCACTGCTCTAGAGGAGATCTGCATGGAGGAATGGGCCAAAATACCAGCAACAGTGTGTGAAAACCTTGTGAAGACTTACAGAAAACATTTGACCTCTGTCATTGCCAACAAAGGGTATATAACAAACTATTGAGAAACTTTTGTTATTGACCAAATACTTATTTTCCACCATAATTTGAAAATAAATTCATTACAAATCCTACAATGTGATTTAGAGCCATGCATTTTGTCTGTCATAGTTGAAGTGTACCTATGATGACAATTACAGGCCTCTCATCTTTTTAAGTGGGAGAACTTGCACAATTGGTGGCTGACTAAATACTTTTTTGCCCCACTGTATATATATATTTCAGAGACGCAGAGTAGGTGAACGGATGACCTCCACGTGTGTTAACCACCGTGATGCATGGAGGAGGAGATGTGATGATGCTTTGCCGGTGACACTGTCTGTGATTTATTTAGAATTCAATGCACACTAAAGCAGCATGGCTACCACAGCAATATGCAACCATCTGGTTTGCACCTTTTTACATTTTTTATTTTTAACTAGGCAAGCCAGTTAAGAACAAATTAATATTTACAATGACAGCCTAGGAACATTGGGTTAACTACCATGTTCAGGGGAAGAACGACAGATGTTTACCTTGTCAGCTCGGGGATTCAATCTAGCAACCTTTCGGTTACTGGCCCAGGGCTCTAACCACTAGGCTACCTGCCGCCCCATGCGCTTAATGGGACTATCATTTGTTTTTCAACAGGACAATAACCCAACACAACACAAGGCTGTGTAAAGGCTATTTGACCAAGAAGGTGAGTGACAGAGTACTGCATCAGATGACCTGGCCTCCACAATCACTTTACCTCAACCCAATTGTGTGGTTCGGGATGAGTTGGACCGCAGAGTGAAGGAAAAGCAGACGAGTGCTCAGCATATGTGGGAACTCATTCAAGACTGTTGGAAAAACATTCCAGGTGAAGCTGGTTGAGAGAATGACAAGAGTGTGCAAAGCTGTCATCAAGGCAAAGGCTACTTTGAAGAACCCCAATATAAAATATATTTTGATTTTAACACTTTTTTGGTTACTACATTACTCCATATGTGGTATTTCACAGCTTCACTATTATTTTACAATGCAGAAAATAGTAAGAATAAAGAAAAACCCTTAAATTAGTTAGTGTGTCCAAAATGTTGTTTGACTGGTACTGTGTAAAGTTGAAGTTGGAAATTTTCCATACACCTTAGCCAAATCCATTTAAACTCAAGTTTCACAATTCCTGACATTTAATCCAAGTAAAAATTCCCTGTTTTGGGTCAGTTAGGATCACACCTTTATTGTAAGAATGTGAAATGTCAGAATAATAGTAGAGTGATTTATTTCAGCTTTCATTTCTTTCATCACATTCTCAGTGGGTTAGAAGTTGACATACACTCAATTAGTATTTGGTAGCATTGCCTTTAAATTGTTTAACTTGGGTCAAATGTTTTGGGTAGCCTTCCACAAGCTTCCCACAATAAGTTGGGTGAATTTTATAATAATAATAATATATGCCATTTAGCAGACGCTTTTATCCAAAGCGACTTACAGTCATGTGTGCATACATTCTACGTATGGGTGGTCCCGGGGATCGAACCCACTACCCTGGCGTTACAAGCGCCATGCTCTACCAACTGAGCTACAGAAGGACCAATTTTGTCCCATTTCTCCTGGCAGAGCTGGTGTAACTGAGTCTAGTTTGTAGGCCTCCTTGCTTGCACACACTTTCTCAGTTATGCCCACAAATGTTCTATAGGATGGAGGTCAGGGCTTTGTGATGGCCACTCCAATACCTTGACTTTGTCATTTTGCCACAACTTTGGAAGTATGCTTAGGGTCATTGGAATGGAAGACCCATTTGTGAACAAGCTTTAACTTCCTGACTGATGTCTTGAGATGTTGCTTCAATATATCCACATAATTTCCCCTCCTCATGATGCTATCTATTTTCTGAAGTGCACCAGTCCCTCCTGCAGCAAAGCACCCCCACAACATGATGCTGCCAACCCTGTGCTTCACGGTTGGGATGGTGTTCTTTGGCTTGCAAGCCTCCCTTTTTTCCTCCAAACATAACAATGGTCATTATGGCCAAACAGTTATATTTTTGTTTCGTCAGACCACAGGACATTTCTCCAAAAAGTACGATCTTTGTCCCCATGTGCAGTTGCAAACCGTAGTCAGGCTTTTTTATGGCGGTTTTGGAGCAGTGGCTTCTTCCTTGCTGAGCGGCGTTTCAGGTTATGTCGATATAGGACTCCTTTTACTGTGGATATAGATACTTTTGTACCTGTTTCCTTCAGCATCTTCACAAGGTCCTTTGCTGTTGTTCTGGGATTGATTTGCACTTTTCAAACCAAAGTACGTTAATCTCTAGGAGACAGTACGCATCTCCTTCCTGAGCGGTATGACGGCTGCGTGGTCCCATGGTGTTTATACTTGCGTACTATTGTTTGTACAGATGAACGTGGTACCTTCAGACGTTTGGAAATTGCTCCCAAGGATGAACCAGAATTTTTTTCTTCTGAGGTCTTGGTTGATTTTTTTTTTTCTTTCTCTCCCCCCATGATGTCAAGCAAAGAGGCAGTGAGTTTGAAGGTAGGCCTTGAAATACATCCAGAGGTACACCTCCAATGAACTCAAATGATGTCAATTAGCATATCAGAAGTTTCTAAAGCCATGACATAATTTTCTGGAATTTTCCAAGCTGTTTAAAGGCACCGTCAACTAAGTGTATGTACATTTCTGACCCACTGGAATTGTGATACAGTGAATTATAATTGAAATAATCTGTCTGTGAACAATTGTTGGAAAGATTACTTGTGTCGTGCACAAAGTAGATTTCCTAACCGACTTGCCAGAACTATAGTTTGTTAACAAGACATTTGTGGAGTGGTTGGAAAAACAGGTTTTAATGACTCCAAACTAAGTGTGTGGAAACTTCCGACTTCAACTGTACTTGAACATCCATGGCAAGACCTGAAAATGGCTCTAGCATTTTTTTCAACAACGAATTTGACAGAGCTTGAATAATTTTTATAAGAATAACTGCCAAATGTTGCACAATCCAGGTGTGGAAATCTTTTAGACTTACCCATAAATTCTAACAGCTGTAATCGCTGCAAAAGTTGCTTCTACAATGTACTGACTCAGAGATGTGAATACTTATGTAAATCAGATAATTCTGTATTTAATTTTCAATAAATTTGCTAACATTTCTTAAAACATGTTTTCACTTTTTCATTATGAGGTATTGTGTGTAGATGGGTGAGAAAAAAATGTATTCAATCCCTTTTGAATTCAGGCTGAAACACAACAAAATGTGGAATAAAAGTACGAATGCTTTCTGAAGGCACTGCATATGCCATAACAGATTGGGAAAATATGATATTAATGGGCATGGTTTTGGTTCACCTCTGGTTATTTACACCAAAAGTTGGTTATTTTACGTTACTGGTTGTTAATTTTTACGGTGTTAATTTAACTCCTGATTGCAGAACTTTGTCTGCAAGGGAATTGCCTTCACTTTGAAGACTAAACAGACACAGTTATAAATAATCACAGACTTTCCAACTCCGAGCCTTCCTATTCCATTCTCTCACTTTGCTTAGTGGAGACCTATTGTCCTGACTGAGTTTGCTAAGGACAAAGCCTTGGTGAAAGCTAGTGGACCAAAGTGAGAGAACAGGTGACTAGATTTCTGTGGAGAAAGTCAAAGATGATGAATAACACTACAGAAAGTGGAGCGCAGCGACAGCAGACACCAAAGGGCGCCTGAAGGAGAGAGAGAGAGAGATTAGATGCCAACTTCAAAAGAGCCGTTCCACCTCAAAAAGCACAAGAAAGAGGTTTTCGACACCCGCCATCACATATTGTTTCTATGGTCAGAAACCGATAAGATTAGCATTCCTGCAACATTATTTTGTTTAAATATAAGTTGATCCCTGAGATATTAAGATAATTGATTGCACCCAAATTGGTCATTTTGAATTTATAGGATTCATCTAATATTCAAATAATTTGGACCAAACTTTTTCTAACAATGAGTAAGACATGAGGAATCCAAAAGAAATGGTTAAAAGCCCCCCATGAACCCCCTCCACACCCCAGCACCATCTAGTGGTCAGAACCTGGAAATATCAGGATGTATACTGGGACATAAACCAAACAAACAAAAAACATCACCAAATTCACTGAGAAGAGATTATATAGGGTGAAGAAACAATACTTCGAGCCGCAGTTCCATATTACTTGTCAGACATAGAGAACTGATACTGTATACTTGTTGTTGGGGTGGGATTGATGTGGGGTGTTGTGGGTGGCTTTTGCCCATTTCTTTGTCTTACTCATAGCTAAATAAAAGTTAGGTCCAAATTGGATGTTAGGCAGGGGTGCAACATTCACTGGGGATGGGGGGGGGACATGAACATATGTGATTTTGAGGTCAAACCATACTCAATATGGTTGCAATGGGCTTGGGAAACAGGCAAACCTGGAGTATATTGCACCCAAAGGTTTTCCATCTGAAACGTAGCTTCCTTCTGGAAAAGTGCTTTGATATCATTCCTTTCAAATGTTGGCAGATTGTATAATGGCTGGAACTAGGAGTCGGATATTCCAAAACACACATGTAAGATGAAACATTCATGTCAAGGGCAGCTATATAGGGGTTTACTACTAGTGTATAACCTGCACTGGGGCCCAACATAGTTATACTATAACTATACCCGGCAGGGAATTGGAGGGGCAGAGATAAAGGGTTTTCCAGTGAAGAGACAAGGTTTACCATATAATATGACAGCTATAATTAGACTTATTTGGTGAAATACACCAATGAAAGCATTGAAATAGGTGCTTAATAGGTATATAGGCTAAAAGTTAGTTTGACCTTTAAAAGTAAAATGTTGCTTTGCTTTCACACAGGGCCATAGCGACATATGAGGACACCGCTGTCATTTTTTCACTTTTAAAAAGCAAAAAACAAAACAAAACATTTTTTTTTGTGGGAGAACTCTGAGTTTCAATTTACTGTTGAGTTAGAATAGTAGAATGAACAAAGTGCATTTTCGAAACTTGGTTGTACATCAGCAGTTCTTTTGTTATGTGTCTCTCACTGACAGTCACTCAAATAGTTTTAAAAAATAGATTGGAAAATTATTCTAGTTAGTCTAGCAAGCTATCGAAATTTGTAGTAATCTTGAACAAATTACTGACTGGGCACACTCGGGGCATGTGATCAGGGGCCCTGACCTCCAGGGGGCTCCCATTGATTTTGGTAGTCACTCTCACTCAGATATCATATTAAAGGTAAATATATATTTGTTTTACTTCATATTCATCATCTCCAGCACCACCCCAACATCAACATATGTAAAAATGGCACATTTCTATGTTTTGTGGGGAAAAAATAGAGGAAGATAAAGTGTTTCCAATGAAATTGGTGTGCATCGGTGGGATTTTAACCAATTATGTGTAGGAATTACCTACTGTCTACTAATTGGTTGATGACAGTGGAAACACTTATCTTCCTCTATCTTATTTACTACAGAACATAGAAACGTGCTATTTTTCACATATGTTGATGTTGAGGTAGTGCTGGAGATGATGAATATGAAGTTGACATTTTTTTTTAAATGTTCCTTTAACATGGCATAATTTGTAGAATTGCAGGAAATTAACTGTAAAACTGCAACAAAAAAGTTATGTAAAGGTAAACAAATGTAAAGGTATTTGTTTACCTTTTGTTAATAAAATACTTGTTCTGTTAATAGATCACTCTGTACGTATTAAATTATAGTTTGATCTCGGAGCTGAGTTAATTTGAGCTAATGTGTAGCGGCTAATTGTATAGCTAATAGGCTATGTGTTTGTAGATTGATTGAGGTGAATGACGCTACAACAACTGGGTCATTTTTGCTTGTATTTTCTTGCTCTCCAAATAGCATTTTAGAGTTTTTAAATTGTAATGAAATGCAGTAAATGAGCATCAACTTTCTTATTAAATCCTGACCCTGCCCCATTCACTTTTAGCATAACACCCAGCACGCTTTCATTGGAATTTATTGAGTGTGACGCCCTATTAATCTGTGTCGTCCACTGTTTTCACTGCACACTAGCGTTTGCATGGAGTTGAGAGGAAATGAGATGGCAGAAGACTGCAGGTCCATTCTTTACGAGTCTCATTCAGAATGCCAGAAAGCACAAACATTTCCACGTGATGATGGAATTACTCCCTCCCTAATAGCACGCACAGAGCCAGCAGTGGATTACCGTTCTTCTGGCAGCAGGATATTATGCTGGCAGCACAAAACGCAGATTTGTTTCTCCTTCAAAACAAGAGTCGCCCGACAGACATGCTACATTTTTTCTCACTTCAGTGCAGTACAACAATTTTTCACAGCATTGCTATATATATAATTTAACGTACTGTTATATTTAATATTGTATTACATACACCAGCATTTATTTTGAAAGTTTACACCAATGTTGAAAGCTAAGGCTATGTAAAGAAATGCACTTTTAATAAAATACAAATATATGTAATTGGAATTACTCAAAGTATACAAAAATGTAATTGGTCTATTCTGTTGGGCAATGGGTTTAATACAGAGTGCTGGTGAGTCCTTACTCCACCCACTTCATTCACTGCAATGCAATACACTGCATATGAATTACATATTGGTTTATAGAGAGAGAAAAAAACGACTATGTGCCGATGTAAAAGTGGGGTTTGGATTACTCAGTAGGTCTGTAGAATGTATATATGGTGTCGTTTCATGGGGCTCTGAATAATACGGAGTGTTGCTGGCCTTTTACGACACCCATTCCATAGGCCATGATGCAGATCACTGTATTCTGAACTCCCAACCCCACTTTTACATCGACAGAAATAATATATTTTTCATTATAAGCCAATATGTATTTCATATTAAAAGTGATTTGCGTTGTGGCCTATGGAATGGGTGTAGACTAGCAACACTGCGTATTCTTCAGCGTCCCCATGACATGACACCATATGTAGATTCTACAGACCCTACCGACTGCTCCCAACCCCGCATTTACATCTGCACAAATAAACGTTTTTTTCGCTATAAACCCAATATTGTCAATACCAGTCTCGACATTGTATTTTTTTAAATTATGTACATTTTTTGCATTCACAACTAAATCGACATTGATAAAAATGTAATATCTTTTGAAACAGTTATCCACTTTGCAATGTTTTGAAATGCGGGCTTTTTATTTGGAAGGTTTTTCTTAAAGCCATTTGAAAGTGACGTCATCTTTAGTGCTGCTATCATACTGTAGTCAGCAGTGGACCTCACTCGAATTGCACCGCAGTGTGAGAAAAATCGGACAACCATCAACTTTCACTCATATAGTTGTGAGCGTGGGAATGCTGTCGAGGGTAAATTTGACCTTTTCCACAAAGGAGAACCAGTGCATTTCCCGCGGAAACATGCGTGTTTGAAACTTTAACGACCTTTTAAATGTCTTCAGTTGGACCTTTTTACTTGGAGAGCAACATGCCGGAGCATATCAGCATTTCGGACTTTGTTGCTCTGACAAACGAGGACTTGGTATCACCGACTACCTCGATTTTTCAGTCCAAAATGAGTGAATGTCGGAACACTGTTTCGGCAGTCGAAGAGGTGAGCTGGGGGTTTCAGTGCGCACTATTGTTTACCTGTCCACAGGTAACTTGTTGTTGACAGTTAGTGGTGGGAGGTGAACCGATAGGTAGACGAACCTCCAGTGAGTAAACTAGCCAAGCGAAACAGTTTTGCCAAGTTCACTTTGTCATTTATAAAAGTAGACTGTATAAATATATTTTACCCGTACGCAACACCGCTGATTCAAATAACCAACTCACTTTAACTTGTATTATTTGAATCGGGGGCAGGACCAACGTTTGGGAACCCTGAACTAAGCTCCCGAGTGGCGCAGCCATCTAAGGCACTGCATCTCAGTGCTAGAGGCGTTCGCTACAGACACCCTGGTTCGAATCCAGGCTGTATCGCAACCGGCCGTAATTTGGAGTCCCATAGGGCGGCGCACAATTGGCCCAGCGTCGTCCGAGGTTTGGTCGGTGTAGGTCGTCATTGTAAATAAGAATTTGTTCTTAACTGACTGACTTGCGTAGTTGAAGGTTAAGTAACACAAATTCATTCAAAACCATTGGGTATAACCTTAGCCCAAAGGCCAGCAGATGGCGAAATTGACTCATCATTTCCCGTCCAAATGAATTATATGCAGCTGGCAATACATTTGCATGCCTCGTTAAACGGTTCGTACCTAAAACTTTATACATTCAGGCTGCATAGGCTTCGATTTCCTCTACACCGCCAAGATTGGGGCCTCTCTAAAATGTTGCTAGGCTGACACACACACACACACACACGCGCATACAGACATGGAGTACGGATGCACACAGTCACACACCCATAAAGGCACTTAGTGCACACACACACACCAAAGCCGGGAACTGCTATAATGATCGTGACGTGTCCAAGGTTTGCGAAACATACAATAGAATAGAGGAAAGATGGCATTGTTTGCTGAGCATACACCCAGTCAGTGTCAATGGTAACCGTTTTATTTATGGGTGTAACCGTTTTGCTCTTCTCAAAGAGTATAGGGAAATGTTGTGAATGTGTGTGTGTGTGTATTCAATGCTGCAGACAGGCCACAGCAGGGGTGAATGACAGGGTCTGATCTTCAGGATCTCAGGTTTTATGCTATATGCACACTAGGGCAGTGTTTCCCAACCCTGGTCCTCGAGTAACCCCAACAGTACACGTTGTAGCCCTGGACAAACACACCTCATTCAACTCATTGAGGACTTGAAGATTAATAGAACAAAGTTGAATCAGGTGTGCTTTTGTCTAGGGCTACAATTAAAATGTGTACTGTTGTTGGGGGGGGGGGTACTCTAGGACCAGGGTCGGAAAACACTGCACTGGGGGTTAGGCAGCGTAACAAGCCTTTGATTGAGCCTAAACAGGGTGTGCTGGAACTGCACCGCGGTGGTCTGACCTGGACATGGACACTGTGTACAAGGAGAGGTTTCAATAAGGTTATTCCTTTTGTTAGATGGTGACATGACCTCATTGGAATGGAGCCATCACCTTAACCCTTTTACATTTAAGTCAACAGATTTGACATCGACGTGTAATAGGTTGACATTAATTTTTCACTTTGACCACAGTCTTGCCCTGACTCCAGCTTGGCCCCGCCCACTTGCTCGGAAGTTGACTGTGAAACGTTGGAAAGTACGGGAGGAGTCACTCCATTTTCTAAGCCTCTCCATGCATTTCCATACATGTTTACAGTCCCATGCACTTTTTTCATTAGACAAATAAGACAAGAGAAGGGCTGTTGTTAGGCTATATAAACACTAACCACGACTGGTCCAGTCAGCTGTAATATATAAACTATTTTGGTGTCAAAGGAGTGTCATGTAGCTAGCTAGGTTCTTCAAAATTCACGTCTGTAAGTCAAAGCCAGTTCAACTGCCCCCCCCACT
The DNA here is from genome assembly GCF_023373465.1 of Oncorhynchus keta. Classification (NCBI taxonomy): domain Eukaryota; kingdom Metazoa; phylum Chordata; class Actinopteri; order Salmoniformes; family Salmonidae; genus Oncorhynchus; species Oncorhynchus keta. The sequence continues at coordinate 43,882,002 of NC_068455.1, forward strand.
CTTCCCCCTCAGGGACTGATTTAGACCTGGGCCACCAGGTGGGTATAATCAACGATCAGGTAGAACCGGTCATCAGCAGTACTCCAGACCTCGTAGGGTAAGATTTGAATACCCCCTGTTCTTAAGCAAACAGAGTAGAGTGAAGCTACATGTTGACGCACGTCGGGGTGGTGAACCTGAAAAACGACAGGTGTGGTTGGTGCCTGAGAGACATCATCAGCCCAATGATGACAAGCGTGGTGGTGCTAGACGGATTAACCACTGATTCACCTGTTAATGCAAAGTTAGTCACGGCGTGGGAACTTCTGGGTCACCATGACCGCTGCTAGACAGTCAAAGAATTGTGGTTTTTCTATAGACGGTCCAACAGGTTACATTTCTTTCACTGTTACCCTTTGTCAGTTCTACTAGGTGAAATTCCAACTTGAAGTCTGTGGCGTAATGTTGACATTTTTGCTCCGATCTCCCATTGACATCAATGCATCTGTCTGCCCATGTAACTATGTCAAAGCCAGATTGGCATGCATAGGCAGATCTCAAGTTAGGATTTACCCCATAGGGAAGGATCTGCCTTTGTCTTCCTAAAACCTTCTGCTACTAATGGACGGGAGTCAATATGACACTATACACTGTGCAAAACATTGACTTTGCACCCCCTTTTGCCCTCAGCGCAGCCTCCATTCATATGGGTGTGGAAAGTGTTCCACAGGGATGCTGGCCCATGTTAACTCCAATGCTTCCCACAGTTGTGTCAAGTTGGCTGGATGTCCTTTGAGTTTTGGACTAGAGGTCGACCGATTAATCGGAATGGCCGATTTCAAGTTGATTTATTTATACCTTATTTAACTAGGCAAGTCAGTTAAGAACACATTCTTATTTTCATTGACGGCCTAGGAACGGTGGGTTAACTGCCTTGTTCAGGGGCAGAATGACAGATTTTCACCTTGTCAGCTCGGGGGATCCAATCTTGCAACCTTACAGTTAACCTCTTGCTCCTACCTGGCACGCAGGTGTCCCATCTAGAGCTCTGGAAATGCAAATGCGCTACGCTAAATGCTAATAGTATTAGTTAAAACTCAAACGTTCATTAAAATACACATGCAGGGTATTGAATTAAAGCTACACTCGTTGTGAATCCAGTCAACAAGTCAGATTTTTAAAATGCTTTTCGGCGAAAGCATGAGAAGCTATTATCTGATAGCATGTAACACCCCAAAAGACCCGCAGGGGACGTAAACAAAATAATTAGCATAGTTGTCGCTACACAAACCACACAAATAAAACATTCATTACCTTTGACCATCTTCTTTGTTGGCACTCCTAGATGTCCCATAATCACTATTGGGTCTTTTTTTCGATTAAATCGGTCCATATATAGCCTAGATATCGATCTATGAAGACTGTGTGATAAACGGGAAAAAAATAGCGTTTCATAACGTAACGTCATTTTTTAAAATTCAAAAAGTCGACGATAAACTTTCACAAAACACTTCGAAATACTTTTGTAATGCAACTTTAGGTATTAGTACACGTTAGTAAGCGATAAAATTCATCAGGAGGCGATGTCAATTCTATAGGTGTCCGTCTCGAAAAAATGTCTGGAGAGAGCTCGACCAAAACATCCGGTCAGAGACCGGAGGGAATCGGTTCCCTTGATTCGGTTTGACCAAGAATCAAAGCTGAATCAAATGACAAGACTCTAGACAACGTGTGGAAGCTGTAGGCACTGCAACCTCGGCCTCATTTAATTCGGTTCACTTTGAATAATTCCTGGAAATAGCGCAAGGATATTTATTTCCATTTTCAGTGATCAGATTTTCCTGCACTTTTTGATGAAACGCACATTCTGTTATAGTCACAGCTGTGATTTAACCAGTTTTATAAACGTCTGAGTGTTTTCTATCCACACATACTAATCATATGCATATACTATATTCCTGGCCTGAGTAGCAGGGCGCTGAAATGTTGCGCGATTTTTAACAGAATGTTCGAAAAAGTAGAGGGTCGACTTAACAGGTTAACTAGTCCAACGCTATAACCACCTGCCTCTCGTTGCACTCCACGAGGAGACTGCCTGTTATGCGAATGCAGTAAGCCAAGGTAAGTTGCAAGCTAGCATTAAACTTATCTTTTAAAAATCAATCAATCAATCATAATCACTAGTTCTAACTACACATGGTTGATATTACTAGTTTATATCTAGCGTGTCCTGCGTTGCATATAATCGATGCAACGCAGGGGGATGATTTAGCGCATTTTTGAAAAAAGCACATTTGTTATCATTGGACGACTGTACCTAACCATAACCACCAATGCCTTTCTTAAAATCAATACACAGAAGTATATATTTTTAAACCTGCATATTTAGCTAAAATAAATCCAGGTTAGCAGGCAATATTAACCAGGTTAAATTGTAAATTATTTTCCATGCAGAGTCGGGGTATAGTTTAGGCAGCCTGGCTCATTGCAAACTAATTTGCCAGAATTTTACGTAATTATGACATAACATAATTAAGTCTATGTTTTGATAGAGCAGTCTGACTGAGCGATGGTAGGCAGCAGCAGGCTCGTAAGCATTCATTGAAACAGCACTTTCGTGCGTTTTGCCAGCAGCTCTTCGCAGCACAGGGCTGTTTATGACTTCAAGCCTAATGGCTGGTGTACCTGATGTGAAATTGCTAGCTAATTAGCGGGGTGCTCGCTAATAGCGTTTCAAACGTCACTCACTCTCAGACTTGGAGTAGTTGTTCCCCTTGCTCTGCATGGGTAACACTGCTTCGAGTGTGGCTGTTGTCGATGTGTTCCTGGTTCGAGCCCAGGTAGGAGAGAGGAGAGGGATGGAAGAAATACTGTTACACTGGCAATACTATAGTGCCTATATGAACATCCAATAGTCAAAGGTATATTAATTACAAATGGTAGAGAGAAATAGTCCTAAAAATACTATATTAACTACAACCTAAAACCTCTTACCTTGGAATATTGAAGTCTCATGTTAAAAGGAACCACCAACTTTCATATGTTCTCATGTTCTGAGCAAGGAACTCAAACATTAGCTTTTTTACATGACACATATTGTACTTTTACTTCTCCAACACTTTGTTTTTGCATTATTTAAACCAAATTGAACATGTTTCATTATTTATTTGAGGCTAAATTGATATTTATTGATGTATTATATTAAGTTAAAAAGTGTTCATTCAGTATTGTTGTAATTGTCATTATCACAAATAAATAAATACAAATCGGCCGATTAATCGGTATCGGCTCTTTTTTTTGATCCTCCAATAATCGGTATCGGCGTTGAAAAATCATAATCGGTCGACCTCTATTGTGGACTATTCTTGATACACACAGGAAACCGTTGAGTGTGGAAAAACCCAGGAGCGTTGCAGTTCTTGATACAAACCGGTGCACCTGGCACCTACCATATCCCGTTCAAATGCACTTAAATATTTAGTCTTCCCATTCACGCTCTGAATGGCAATACATACACAATCCATGTCTCAATTGTCTAGAGGATTTAAAAATCCTTCTTTAACCTGTCATCTACGCTGATTGAAGTGGATTTAGCAAGTGACATTAAGGGATCATATCTTTCACCTGGTCAGTCTGTCATGGAAAGTGTGTTTCATTAACTCTCTTCTTCTCTCTCTGTGTTGCAGTCAATGGAGATGGACCAGAACACCTTACAGAGGATGAAGAAGATGGTCAAGGCTATTCACAGCTCTGGAATCAGTAAGTGGCTCCTCGCCACACACACACACACACACACACACACACACTGTATTACAAACACCCAATGCATATTAAAACATAACTGCAGGCTTTAATAAGAGACTTGGGTGTGGGATGAGGTCTCATTATGGTTCACATGTTTGTTGATGAAACCCGAGGCTGACATTGTATGGGACGTGTTAGCTGAGCCACTCCTGTCTGTCTGAGACACAGGAGGTTGGTGGCACCTTAATTGGGGCGAACGGGCTTGTGCTTATAACTGGAGCGGAATTTATGGAATGGTAACGATTACGTCCAACGCTTGGTTTCCAAGTGTTTGATGCCATTCCAGCCATTATTATCAGCAGCCTCCTGTGGTCTGAGACTAATGACAGTGTGTGTTTGACAATGGGCTCAATGTTAGCTGTTTGACTGACACCGTTTAGTTCAGACACCAGACTCCAGAGGTCAAGTAGGGCGCCCCCGTGTGTGTGTTTGTGTGCACACAAGTGTGTGTGCCCCACTGTCCACCTACCACACACTTTGGCTTATAATATAGTTGCTTTGTTGGCAGGATGGTTATAATGATCAAGTCGCCCACCAGTTTGGCATGCTGATATTGTCTAAGTCCAGCTATGAAGAATACTGTAGAAGCTTCTATGTCCGATTCTGGCACCTTTTTGAAGAAACTTTGCCTCATACTTTGATGTGACCAAACAATTACTCACCAGTTTCGCAATGCTAACATGAAGTTGAACAGCAGAATCAGTAAACTTGGATGGAGTTTCGATTTCAAAATGAGTCTTGGATGCCAATCTAAAAAATTACTTGTTTTTCAACTTTTCTAAACTCTGAAATATTCTGGTTTCCATTTTGGGGGTTTAACTGACAGATGTGAGTCAGTGAGCCAAAGTTGGGAGATGTTTGTCAGTTCAGCAGTTGAGACCCCCAACTCCACTTTTCTCCCCCACCCCATCTCAACACCCACTTTCTCTCCCCCTCTTTAATGTGGCACTCCAGTCTCATTTTCACCTAATTTACTCAATCAAAGGCTCATCTCAATAGGTGGTCTAGGTATGTCATGACATGGCACAAGTGGGGGGGACTTTCCTCTTTTTCTCTGGCTCTTCTATTGTTCCTCAAGCAAAGGTGGAGGCTGACGACATCACAACTTCCAATCAGACCAACTCCGTGAAGGCCTTACTCTTTGAATGTGTGAAATTTTGCTCAACCTCGCGCGCCTGGTCAAGTCATGACTTGATCTTCAGGTCTGAATGTCTGAGCTCTAGAAAGATGCCAGAGTTTCCGACTTGGAATGCCACAGCTTCAGTGTGTGTACTTTAATATATTTATACTTGGGATATCTCTTTTCAACAGTAAAAGTTCAAACATCGGTGGAGGACTTCATTAACTGGATACTTATGGGGATGTTCCATACCACTAAGGCTAAGGGAGGTCCCCCTCTTCCTTTTCGTTGTTAGTGGCTGGCTGATTCAGAACTGCTCAATCAGCCATGATGTTCACGTGTGATGTGTTGATTAACTCAGCAAAAAAAGAAACGTCCTCTCGCTGTCAACTGTGTTTATTTTCCGCAAACTTAACATTTGTAAATATTTGTATGAACATAACAAGATTCATCAACTGAGACACAAACTGAACAAGTTCCACAGACATGTGACTAACAAATGGAATAATGTGTCCCTGAACAAAGTGGGGGAATCAAAATCAAAAGTAACACTCAGTATTTGGTGTGGCCACCAGCTGCATTAAGTAATGCTGTGCATCTCCTCCTCATGGACTGCACCAGATTTGCCAGTTCTTGCTGTGAGATGTTACCCCATTCTTCCACCAAGCACCTGCAAGTTCCCAGACATTTCTGGGGGGGAATGACCCTAGCCCTCACCCTCCGATCCAACAGGTCCCAGACGTGCTCAATAGGAATGAGATCCGGGCTCTTCGCTGGACATGGCAGAACACTGACATTACTGCTCGTTCTGTGCGTGATTTCCTGCAAGACAGGATGTCTGGTGGTCATGCTGGAGGGTCATGTCAGGATGAGCCTGCAGGAAGGGTACCACATGAGGGAGGAGGATGTCTTCCCTGTAAGGCACAGCGTTGAGATTGCCTGCAATGACAACAAGCTCAGTCTGATGATGCTGTGACACACCGCCCCCCAGACCATAACGGACCCTCCACCTCCAAATTGATCCCGCTCCAGAGTACAGGCCTCGGTGTAACGCTCATTCCTTCAACGATAAATGTGAATCCGACCATCACCCCTGGTGAGACAAAACCGTGACTCGTCAGCGAAGAGCACTTCTTGCCAGTTCTGTCTGGTCCAGCGACGGTGGGTTTGTGCCCGTAGGTGACGTTGTTGCTGGTGATGTCTGGTGAGGACCTGCCTTACAACAGGCCTACAAGCCCTCAGTCCAGCCTCTCTCGGATTATTGCGGACAGTCTGAGCACTGATGGAGGGATTGTGCGTTCCTGGTGTGTTCCTGATGTAACTCGGGCAGCTGTTGTTGCCATCCCGCAGGTGTGATGTTCGGATGTGCCAATCCTGTGCAGGTGTTGTTATACGTGGTCTGCCACTACGAGGACGATCACCTGTCCGTCCTGTCTCCCTGTAGCGCTGTCTTAGGCGCCTCGCAGTACGGACATTGCAATTTATTGCCCTGGCCACATCTGCAGTCCTCATGCCTCCTTGCAGCATGCCTAAGGCACGTTCACGCAGATGAGCAGGGACCCTGGGCATTTTTCTTTTGGTGTTTTTTTCCCAGTCAGTCGAAGGCCTCTCTTCGTATCCTAAGTTTTCTACAACTGTGACTTTAATTGCCTACCGTCTGTAAGCTGTTAGTGCCTTAACCTCTAGCGTAGGTGAGACGCCAACGTCCCACCAGCACAAACATCCGGTGAAACTGCAGAGCGCTAACATTCTAAATACACCATTTGTTATAGTAAACATTCTTGTAAATACATATATCTTACATCATTTAAAAGATGAACATCTTATTAATCCAGCCTCTATGTCAGATTTCAAAAAGGCTTTACTGCGAAAGCAAACAATGCGATTTTCTGAGGACAGCTCCCCGCACACACAAGTATTACTAGCATTTTCCAACCAAGCATTAGTGTCACAAAAGTCAGAAATAACAATAAAATAAATTGCTTACCATTGAAGATCTTCCTCTGGTGGCAATGCCAACTGTCCTAACTACACAGTGAATGTTCATTTTGTTTGATAACATCTATTTTTATAGCCTAACACGAAACATTTGTAAACTGCTTGTGTTGTGATTTCTGTCTCATTTAACTTTGGACAACGCGTTCGTGGTAATTACACACACTAAACAAACGAAAACAACCATGACTGGATAAACATTACAATCCTCTGGTTGTTACTAACACAACCATACGTGATGGTTCTTTTCCCGGGACGTATTGACCGAAACAAACCGATTTGAAGAGACCGGACCGGTGTATCATTGATTGACTGTATTTTGGCCCAATGACCATGGGTCATCTTGAAATCTAGTTTGTAAGATAGCCAATGAGCTGAGGTAAATGGCAATATGTAATGGTTATACGTTCGAAGACCAGCCTTTGTCGTGAACTCTGGCGTAAGAGAGGTTCATTCGCCATTGCAAATCCTACTTGACGGAGCCATGTTACGCATAGCAGTACATAGTCAATAGCATTTTCAGCAAGTTTATATATTTTAAATTATGGCGAATAAATCAGGAAAAGCTAAAAACAGTCTAGGTATACAGATTTAACCCAAATTATAGAGGAAATTGATAAAGCGAGACCGAGTAAATAGTAACCCCTTGTTTTTTTGTTTTTGTTTGTTATATATTTTTTGGTGTGCGTTAGAATAGCATTTATGTATTTTGTATATAGTTCTTCAAAATGTATCACTACCAATTCGGCCACGGGTACATTTGGTTACATTTGTGTGGGACCCTGGGTGACTTCATGCTCAATGTCATGTAGCGTGCTCATTTTTGAAGTTATCTGTCCAAAACCTTGCTCAGCTATTGTTTCCATCTTATGTTCTTCATTCAAATCATCCACAGCATCCTATCTGAATGTTTGGCCGTTCTTGGTCATTTGAAATATGATGCAGCAACAATACAAAACAGAAAATGTATGTTTATTTCCTTGTATTTTCTTCTACCAGATCTATTGTTATATTCTCCTACATTCAATTCACATTTCCACAAAATTCAGAGTGTTTCCTTTCAAATGATACCAAGAATATGCATATTCTTGCTTCTGGGCCTGAGCTACAGGCAGTTAGATTAGGGTATGTCTTTAGGTGGAAATTGAGAAGAAGTACCCCAAAGAAGTTTAACAACTGTTCCACAGGTGCATGTTCATTAATTGTTTATGGTTCATTGAACAAGCATGGGAAATGGTGTTTAAACCCTTGACAATGAGGATCTGTGAAGTTATTTGGATTTTTACGAATTCTTTGAAAGACAGGGTTCTGAAAAAGGGACGTTTTCTTTTTTTGCTGAGTTTGTGGTTGGTTAGGCGGACTCTCCATCCTCTTTCCATTCCTTTTTTTTCTCTCCTATCTATTTTTCCTCTCTCTCACCCCCCCTTTACCCCATCCACCAAGAATGGCCTATTCCTCTCAGCTCTTGCCAGGATGCAGTGGTTTGTGTATGTTGGGAAGAGATGGGGTTGCTGGAGTTTTAAAGCTCATTAATTATCTTCCCCAGGGACATTAGTCAGCATTCTGTTGCTTGTTAGATGTTTGTTATTGGCTCACACACACACAGGGACACAAACTCCCATGCACACGTTTTCTATTACCCATTTCAGACTATTGTGCTGTCAAACTACACTATGCTGGCTTTGATCAATACTGTTCCAGCAGCTAGTATAGCTGTGCTTGGCTCCGTAGTATGAAAGGGCATATGGGGTCACTTTCTTTTGGGTCATGACCTAATAACATCTCTTTATGAGCCCTGGCACCACTGGGTTAGGCTAGACCCTACACTGGACGAAGTGACCCTGAAGACTAAACAGACGCAGTTATAAATAATCAGACTTTCCAACTCCAAGCTTTTCCACTCCGTTCTCTCACTTTGGTCCTTTTGCTTAGTGTAGAATTAGTGTCCTGACTAGGGCTGTTACGGTGACCTTACCGCCACACCGGCAGTAATGAGTCTTGATCGCAGTCATATTCCATGTGACCATTGAGTCACGGTAACTAGGCTCCTCCAAAACTGTGCTCTGATGCTGTTGATGGTTAGTAGCCTACCAAACTTGCTAACGGCTAATCGATAATGGCCTGGTACTCAGTGCTCTAGTAACATTTTAGTGGTCACATATGCATGTTCAGCAGATGTTATTGTGGGTGTGGCAAAATGCTTGTCTTTCTAGCTCCGACAGTGCAGTAATATCTAACAATTGCACAACATGTACCCAATACACACAAATCTAAGTACAGGAATTTAATTACGAATATATAAATGTATGGATGAGCAATGTCAGGCATAGAATACGGTATAAACAGATGAGACGAGGAATGCAAGATATGTAAACATTATTAACGTGACTAGTGTTCCATTAATTAGTGGCTGGTGATTTCAAGTCTGTATATATGCAGCAGCCTCTAATGTGATAGTGATGGCTATTTAACGGTCAGATGGCCTTGAGATAGAAGCTGTTTTTCAGTCTCTCCGTCCCAGCTTTGATGAACCTGTACTGACCTAGCCTTCTGGATGATAGTGGGTGAACAGGCAGTGGCTTGGGTGGTTGTTGTCCTTTTGATCTTTTTGGCCTTCCTGTGACATCAGGTGAGGAACTTGAAGCTTTCCTCTTCTCCACTGCGGTCCCGTTGACGTGGCTAGGGGGGTGGTCCCTCTGCTGTTTTCTGAAGTCCACGATCACCTTTGAGATCGAGGTTATTTTCCTGGCACCACACTCTCAGAGCCATCCCCTCCTCCTTGTAGGCTGTCTCGTCATTGTTGGTAATCAAGCCCACTACTGTTGTCGTCTGCAAACTTGGTGATTGAGTTGGAGGTGTGCTCGGCCATGGGTGAACAGGGAGTACAGGAGGGGGCTGAGCACGCACCCTTGTGGGGCTCCAGTGTTGAGGATCTGCAAAGTGGAGGTGATGATTCCTACCTTCACCACTTGGAGGACTGTCTGGAAGTCCACGACCCAGTTGCGCAGGGCGGTGTTCAGACCTAGGGCCTCGAGCTTAATAATGAACTTGCAGGGTACTATGGTGTTGAATGCTGAGCTGTTGTCAATTAACATAATTCTTACATAGGAATTCCTCTTGTCCAGATGGGATAGGACAGTGTGATGGCGATTGCATCATCTGTGGATCCATTGGGACGGTAAGCAAATTTAGGTGAGTCTAGGGTGACCGGTAAGGTGACATAATCCTTGACTAGTCTCTCCAAGCACTTCATGAAGTGAGTGTTACGGGTCGATAGTAATTTAGTTCAGTTACCTTTGCTTTCTTGGGTACAGGAACAGTGGGGGCCATCTTGAAGCATGTGGGGACAGCGGACTGGGATGGGGAGAGATTGAATATGTCCGTAAACACACCAGCTAGCTGGTCTGTGCATTTTACTTTTTAAAATTTGATTTAACCTTTATTTAACTAGGCAATGCTCTAAGGATGTGTCTAAGGATTCTGTCAGAGTTGGCAGCCTTGCGAGGGTTAACGCGCTTAAATGGCTTACTCACGCAAGCCACGGCGAAGGAGAGCCCGCATTCCCTTGGTCGTGGGCTGTGTCGGTGGCACTTTGTTATCCTCAAAGCGGGTTAAGGTGTTTAGCTTATCCGGAAGCTAGATGTCGGTGTTCACGATCTGGCTGGTTTTCCTTTTGTAGTCTGTGGTTGTCTGTAGACCCAGCTACAAACGCCTCGTGTCTGAGCCATTGAATTGCGACTCCACTTTGTTTCTACTGACATTTTGCCTGTTTGATTGCCTTGCGGAGGGAACGACTACATTGTTTGTTTTCTGCAATATTCCCAGTCACCTTGCCATGGTTAAATGCGGTGGTTCGCACTTTCAGTTTTGCGCGAGTGCTGCCATCTATCCACGGTTTCTGGTTAAGTTAGGTTTTAATAGTCGTAGTGGGTACAACTTCAAATTCTAGGTCAGGTGAACAAAAGGACTTGAATTCCTGTATGTTGTTACAATTACACCATGAGTCATTAATCATGAAACATACACCCCCACCCTTCCCGGAGAGATATTTATTCCTGTCTGCGCGATGAACTGAGAACGTTATTGGCTGGACCGACTCAGACAGTATATCACGAGAGAGCCATGTTTACGAGAAACAGTATGTTATAATAATCCCTGATGTATTGCTGGAAAGAGGCCCTCGCCCTGAGCTCGTCAACTTTGTTTTCCAGAGACTGAACATTTGCGAGTACTATACCCTGAAGCGGTGGGTGGTTTGCGCGCCTCCTAAGTCGGACTACAAGACCACTCTGAGTACCTGTCCTCCTCCGGAGTTGTTTTTGGACGGCTTCTGGAATCAGTTCAATCACTCTGGGGGGTGCAAACAAAGGATTCGCTTCAGGAAAGTCATAGTGCTGGTGCGTTACCGCCGCTCTGATATCCAATCGTTCTCCCCGGGCCGCATGTAATAACACACAACATTTTGTGGGCGAACAAGATAAGATATAATACATAAAAAAATAGTTTCTTAAGAGCTAGAAGTGAGGCAGCCCTCTGTCGGCACATTTTTTTCAGCCCTCTAATCACTCTGACATCAATGCAAATCAAATTGAAAATCAAATCAAACACTTCACGAGAGCCCTGGTATTCAGAGTTTTTTCGAAAGAAGATCCCCTATTGCACAGCGAGAGACTGCTCCTCATACATAGCTTGTTGATGCATGGAATGAAGTAAGTGTTCCTATAAGCCCATGTTGCGCAACATTTCTATATGCTATGTTATTGCGTAAGAAAGTTTTTTTAATTTTTTTAAATGGCCTCTATTAAAAAGGGTCTCATCAGCTTTTTATAGGCTAGGCCTACTATTTATTTTTCAACTTTCCAAAATATTAAGCACATTGCTTCACTTTACAACCATAGTAGCCTACCTGGCTGATATGAAAATTAACTGTGGGAAAAATGTCCTCCATTCGCTATTCAAGGGCATACAGATTACGTATCCTGCCCCCGTCCCTGGTCCAACAGGTGCATGATAATGGCCCATTCTAAATCAAAACAAATTTCTCACACATACTAAATAATATACAGTACCAGTAAAAGGTTTGGACACCTACTCATTCAAGGGTTTTTATTTATTTAGACTATTTTCTACATTGTAGAATAATGGTGAAGACATCAACTATGAAATAACACATTGTATCATGTCGTAAAAAAGTGTTAAACAAATCAACATATATATTTTAGGTTCTTCAAAGTAGCCACCCTTGGCTCCCGAGTGGCACAGTGGTCTAAGACGCCATCTCGGTGCAAGAGGCGTCACTGCAGTACCTGATTCAAATCCAGGCTCCATCACATCCGGCCGTGATTGGGAGTCCCGTAAGGCGGCGCACATTTGGCCCAACGTCGTCCGGGTCTGTTGCTGCTACTGCCACCTCACCCTTTTATCTATTTTGCTGGTCTTTTGCTCCTGAAGAAAATATTTTGCATGTGGTCATCCTTACAATTCAAACCAGTCCTCCATTTTTAAATACATTCAGTTTGTCCTTCTCTTAGGCTTGAGGCCTTTGCAGATTGTATGTCACATTGTCTTTTTTATGATTGTCACAGTGTTACCAATTTTTTTTAGTCTTGATATCAACCTGGCCAGATTGTAGGATTTACTTCAGTTCTGTAGTGACATTCTGCGTTTGGCTTAAGAGGCTACGTCAACTGACTCGGGCTACGTCAACTGACTCGGGCTACGTCAACTGACTCGGGCTACGTCAACTGACTCGGGCTACGTCAACTGACTCGGGCTACGTCAACTGACTCGGGCTACGTCAACTGACTCGGGCTACGTCAACTGACTCGGGCTACGTCAACTGACTCGGGCTACGTCAACTGACTCGGGCTACGTCAACTGACTCGGGCTACGTCAACTGACACAGGCTACGTCTGTGCAGCGGTGTATTCGATCTGTGCATGTGCCAGCACAGATGCTTATGTGTGAGTGAAGTGAGCTCAAATTTTTTCCACATCTTTTTTTTATATGCCTGAACTTACAATTAAATAGGCTTCCCCAAAATAACATGTTGGCTTAGGTAGAACGTTAAATTTTAATTGCCGATTTTTGTGCATTTATCATAATCCCATCAGCCTGATTTGGTGTATGTAGCCTAAACACGATTTAAGGAAATTGTTCTTACACAGCATGTAAATGTTTAAATCTAACCTATTGTATTAATCTGGCTAGTCACAATAATCATATAATTGTGTGCATTACTCCGTGCCAGCCGCGTTCCTATTGGTCAGTTACCGGGTCGGCTTGTAACACCAGCCACGCTATACGATAAAGGCAAAGAAAATCTGACACTGACAGATTTTCGTCAGAGCCTATGACCATACGTAGCAGCAGACCTAGACCCTGTCACATTGGAAGAGCCAAGACGTCTGACAATCATTTCCGACCTAGGATTTTGCCTACGACGTGGAAATTTTGTCCTGGGCAGTAATATCGTGGCATATGACGGCTAATATCATAGTCTGCAAAGGCTTTTAATTAGTGTCCAGGAAATGGCCCCTCTGTGGTTTATATTCCCTTAAAGGGTATGGATTAGTTAGATCAGGGTTTCTTAAACCTTTTGACGGTGTAGAGAAATGTACATTTCCTGGAATTCTACTTATTTTGCCGGGGGGGGCATTTTTCTCCAATTTTAGTTCGACTAGTAGAGAAATGTTAATATATCCGAGTGAGAGCTTCTAATCAATCAATGGGGGTGCCCTGGAGGTGCCCTGCATGCCTGGTTGGAATTCGGGCCTTGATAGCTGACTAGACTAACTTAACAATAAAAAAAAAAAATGTATTGTGAAACATACAACTGGATTGCAATGGTTCATAATTGTATTTTATTAGAATTGTCTGGCCCATTTCTCCATCAAAGTTTTGGGCTTGTAGAAAAATGTCTAATTTCTCTGAACGGGGGGGAATCCTCATGTCTTACTCAATCGTAGGAAGAAATTTAGTCCAATTTGGATTCTGGGTAATTAACAGGGTCAATTTGGGTGCAATCAATTAGCTTAATTTCTCAGCTCTAATTACATTTCAACAAAATAAAGTTTCAGGGCCTCCCGAGTGGCGCAGCTGGCCCATGTTACCAAAGATCCTGGTGCGATACCGGGCTGTGTCGCGACCGGGAGAACCATGAGGCAACGCACAATTGCCCAGCGTTGTCCAGATTGTATTATTTATTGAACCATTTATTTAACTAGGCGAGTCAGTTAAGAACAAATTCTTATTTACAATGACTGCCGACACCGGCCAAACCCTAACCCGGTTGGCCGTGGGCCAATTGTGCACCGTCCTATGGGACTCCCAATCACGGCCGGTTGTGATGCAGCCTGGAATCGAACCAGGGTCTGTAGTGACACCTCTAGCACTGAGCAGCAGTGCCTTAGACCACTGTGCCACTCGGGAAGGGTTTGGCCGGCCGGGATGTCCTTATCCCATCGCACGCTAGCAACTTTGGCGGGCTGGGCGCATGCACGCTGACACGGCCGGCAGGTTTACGGTGTTTCCTCTGACACACTGGTGCGGCTGGCTTCCGGGTTAAGCGTGCATTGTGTGAAGAAGCAGTGTGGCTTGGCAGGGTTGTGTTTCGGAGGAAGTATGGCTCTTGACCTTCACCTCTCCCGAGTCTGTACGGGAGTTGCAGCGATGGAACGAGACTGTAACTACCAATTTAGCTATGATGGACATGCATGCATACATACATACATATACATATGTATGTATGTATTTTTTATTTATTAAAAAAAATATGAATAAATCAGTTACAGGAATGCTAATCGTGTCAGTTTCTAACTACCGAAAAGATTTCAGAACAATCTGAGATGGTGGGTGTCATGGCTTGCTAAAATGACATGGAATGACTCCAAAGGCAGCATAGGATGGAAACAACAATTAAGTGTGTTTGTGGTTCTAGGTCACGCAGAGAACAAGGAGCAGTACATCGACGTGCTGGAGAACCTGGGGAACAGTCACCTGACCCAGGACAACAACGAGGTGTCTACTGGGTTCCTGAACCTGGCTGTCTTCACCAGGGAGGTCACCGCACTCTTCAAGAACCTGGTGAGAGTAGGGGGGAGGGATAGGGTGCACGTTTGAGGGAAGACTTTTGGGAGGTGGAGGAGAGAAGAAATGGGTGCAAAACATCAAGAGTTTTGAGTGATGGAGGGGAAACATTTTTAGGGGATGGGGCTAAGAGTCTGGGAGAGGTAAGGCACTTTGGAAACGGATGAGAGAAACTTTGGGAAGGGGTAGGAAATGGGTAGGGAGAGGATGCGGAAATAACCTTTTTTGTATCTGGGGGAGGGGCAATGGCTGCAGAGTTTGGAGTGATGGGTGTTAATGGTGTTGAGAGGGGGAAGAGGAGTGTATAGTTAAAAGAGGAAACGATGCTTTTGAGAAGAGACAGATTTTATTGATTTTATTTTATTGGATGTGGGTGTTGACAGAACAGATGTGGTAAAGTTGGGCTGTAGTCATTAGTTGGCCACTGTTGCAAAACTATTATTCCAAACGGAAAACATGTTACAACGAAAACGGGAGTTTCTATTGGACAAATTCAGGTATGTACCTCACCGTTTCTACGGTTTGGTTCCTAGTGAGTACACCCCTGGGTGACGTTCTAGAGGTGACAATAGGGTGTTGCTAACTCCATTGCAGTATTCAGTCAGATCATAAACATTTGAAGTTTAGCGCCAATGACCTAAGGTAGATGTACAAATATTCACTGAGTGTACAAAACATTAGGAACACCTTCCTAATATTGAGTTGTACCCCCTTTTGCCCTCAGAACAGCCTCAATTCACCAGGGCATGGGGCGCTCTACAAGGAGTCAAATCACAATTTTATTGGTCACAATACACATATTTAGCAGATGTTATTGCGGGTGTAGCGAAATGCTTGTGTTCCTAGCTCCAACAGTGTAGTAGGATCTAACAACACACTCATCTAAAAGTAAAAGAATGTAATTAGGAAATATTTGGACGAACAATGTCGGAGTGGTATTGACTAAAATAAAGTATAGTAGAATACAGTATATAGATATGAGATCAGTAAAGCAGTATGTAAACATGAATAATCGAACACTTGTCACTTTAATAAAGTGGCCAGTGATTCCGTAAACGTTTGGAGTCGAGCGCCATCAATGATCTAAGGCAGTGTACAAAAGCATTCCACACGGATGCTGTCCCATGTTGACTCCTTTGTGTGTGTGGACTGTTCTTGATACACACGGACTGTTGAGCGTCAAAAGCCCATCAGCGTTGTAGTTCTTGACACAGCCAAACTGGCGCGTCTGGCATCCGCTACCATACCCTGTTCAAAGGCACTTAAACATTTTGTCTTGCCCATTCACCCTCTGAATGGCAATTCATACACAATCAATGTCTCACGGCTTAAAACTCCTTCTTTTTAACCTGTCTCCTCCCCTTCATCAACACTGATTTTGAAGTGGATTTAACAGGTGACATCAATAAGGGATCTTAGCTCTCAACTGGATTCACCTGGTCAGTCTGTCATGGAAAGAAGAGGTGTTTTGTACACTCTTGTGTAGAATAATCCTAATCTGTCATTGTGAACTCAATCTATTTCTGGCGTAAATCTTCTCCATCACACAACCGATAGGACTTCATGTCTGCAGCTCTACACATGAATGGTGCTGAGTGGTCCTAGCGCCATCACTAAGCTGTGACTTAACCAAGCCATGAGCTCATTAATCGTGTGCCCGCTCTCGTACGTGGTCCGAGGGGTTATTTATGAATGAGTTGCAGTGTGGTTACAGCTGGAGGGTCAAAGGGCCCCTGTTGAGGGAGAGGGATGAGGAAAGACCCCGTTCTTGTCGCAGCAGTGTGCTTGAAGGAGTGAGTTGTGTGTGCATGCATTGTGTTGGGTGGGATACAACAGCTGCAGGAGAGCACCTCTTCCCCCCTCCAAGAACTGGAACCCCACCCCTACTGATAGTCGTGTTAATTCATCCCAGACCTTTGTGTGTTGGGAGTGGACAAGGCAACTCCTCCTTTCTCCCCCCTCCCAGCTGTCAAAGTCCCCCTCAGGACCTTGATGAAGTGCTAGAGGAAACTGAGGAAACTAATCTAAAACACGACCACTGCTTGATTTAGGGGCTTTAACAGAAAACTGTGTGTGGGGGGCTGGCTGTGTGTCTGAGGGCGAGGGTTGTTTCACTGTTACACAGAACACAGGGCCTTCTTTCCATTTCTTCAATTCTCGGAAGGAAATCAAAACAAAGACAACTTTTTAAAAAGTTCAAGTTTGCATCAATTTTTCAAGGTGAACCAAAGTGTGAACTCAGAAGGGGGAAATGGTTGTCTTTTTTATTTACCTACAGAGCTGCTTCAGTACAGTAGGATCTACAAAATGGGTCAGATGTTTTGGTTCTCCATTTGCGTGTCATCAGCATGTATTACACTGAACAGGAATATAACTGCAACGAGTTACGGTCATATTTGTATTTTATTTGTCCCGTGTTTTACCAGGTACGTTGACTGAGAACCTTCTCATTTACAGAAACAACCTTGGGAATAGTTACAGGGGATGAATGAGCCAATTGTAAGCTGGGGATGATATGAAGGCCAGAATGGGAATTTAGCCCGGACATCGTGGTTAACACTCCTACGATTACGATGCCATGGGATCTTTAGTGACCACAGAGTCAGGACACCTGTTTAATTCACGTCCCATGGGCCTCAGGATCTTGTCACAGTATTTCTGTGTATTCAAATTGCAATTGGATCAAATAAAATTGTGTTCATTGTCCGCAGCGTATGCCTGCCCATACCATAACCCCGCCACCATGGGGCATGCATTGACATCAGCAAACCGCTTGCCCACACAATGTCATAAACACTGTCTGCTAGTTGAAACCGGTATTGATCCGTTAAGAGCACACTTCGGCGTGCCAGTGGCCATAGAAGTTGAGCATTTGCCCACTGAAGTCAGTTACGATGCCGAACTGCAGTCAGGTCAAGACCCTGGTGAGGACAACAAGCACGCAGATAAGCTTCCCTGAGACGGTTTGTGACAGAAATTCTATGGTTGTGCAAACCCACAGTTTCATCAGCTGTCTGGGTGGCGTATCTCAGACAATCCCGCAGGTGAAGAAGCCGGATGTGGTCCTGGGCTTGTGGGGGGTCGTTACATGTGGTTGCCAGGCCAGTTGGACGGAATTAACATTCAAGAGAAATTAACATTAGATTCTCTGGCAACAGCTCTGGTGGACATTCCTGTAGTTAAGCAAGCCAATTGCACGATCCCTCAACTTGAGACATCTGTGGCATTGTGTTGTGACAAAACAGCAATTTCTTTTTGTGCCATTTTGTCCCCAGCACAAGGTGCACCTGTTTTTATGATCACGCTGTTTAATCGGCTTCTTGATATGCCACACGTGGTGGATGGATTACCTTGGCAAAGGAGAAATGCTCACTAACATGGATGTAAATGTATTTGTGCACAACATTGATCTCTTGTTTCAGCTCATGAAACATGGGACCAACACTTTACATGTCGCCTTTCTATTTTGTTCAATATAGATTTGCAAGAAGAGCTTAAATGGATACAGACCTCTACATTGCTAAACTGTTTTGAGGTCTTCCTATTAAAACAATGTTGCTTGTTTTCCGGCAGAGTAGAAAACGGCGTTTTGAATCGCTCTATTTTAGGGACACTATGGTGCAGTTGCCCTTGTCTTATTAATATGCATCGTTTTACATTTTTTTTATCGCGTGTTGGTCATCGTTGTGTGTCCTGCCCTTGTAAGTCATTGATGCATACTGTGGATAAAACAATTTCCCAAATTGGAATTAATAAAGTAATACTCTCTACTCTATAGAGGTACTGTATGTACTGTGATGCCAGAAGTGGATGGGGTAGGAAGTTGTGTGTGCGAACAGGAATAGACCCTGCGTTGGTCCCAAGCCAAGTCTGCACCATGATAAGAGTGAGGGAGGGGATTGCAGGGCGCCATGTCCTTCCTGGGTGGTGGTGTTTTATATTATGTTTCAACCCCTTAAAGAGCAGAGCTTTCATGTGTATGGTGTACATTTTAGGACACGTCCTTGTTCCTGGGTTAGGGTTCAGGTGGCGGTGTAGCATGTATCGGCCTGTAAAAGAGCAGAGGTGGAGGAGGACCGGACTGACTGACTTTACGACAACTTTTATCTGTACGGTGTATGTTTTCGGACATTCATCTGTTGTGGATGTCCTAACATGTGCACCGTTAATCTGTAGTCCAATTCGATGCACGACGGGAAGGATCTCGGCACAAGTAACCAGAACACAGTATGCAATACACTTATTCCGTCTGAGTCTCATTTGATTTGGTTGTTGTGGTGCACCCGGAGCCATCCCATCCCTTGAAAATGTGACTCAATAAAAAAAAAACTGGAACAACATATGAACCAATACAGGTTTTTGTTATTTCATCATTGTAAATCAAAAATGGGTGTCTGTGTAGCTATGTGACTCATTTGTTTCTGTCTTCCAGGTCCAGAACCTGAACAACATCATCTCCTTCCCCCTGGAGAACATCCTGAAGAGTGAGCTCAGAGACAGCAGACTGGTGAGTATCTAGGGTTGTAAGATTCCAGTAACTTTCCCAATATTGCCTTTGGTTTCCAGAAAGCCCGGTTGGTAGGGTCCCCGAATTTCCTGCATATCCCCTCCTTATTCCAGGAATCTTCCAATTGGGAATTTTGGGAAAGTTTCTGGAATTTTGCCACCCTGCGATTTACCGTAATTGCTGGACTATTAAGCGCACCTGAATATAAACCGCACCCACTGAATTATTAAAAAATATGTATTTTGTACATAAATAAGCCGCACATGTCTATAAGCCGCAGATGCCTACCGGTACATTGAAACAAATTAACTTTACACAGCCTTTAAACGAAACACGGCTTGTGTAACAAAAATAAATAGGCTTTAACGAAACACGGCTTGTAACAAAAATTAAAACAGTAGCCTACCAAGAAAGTCATTGGTCACTATCTTCCTCCTCCTGTGCACTGAAACCACTGAAGTCATCTCCTTCGGTGTCGGAGTTGAATAGCCTCAGAATTGCTTCATCCGATGTTGGATCGTTTTCATTGTCGCTCTCGTCACTTTCATCTGGAGGCAACTACCCCGCTGAGCTCATGCTGCCCCTTCAACACGCAGCAGTCCAGCCTTTCGAAACCTGTTGATGATAGTGGATTTTTTGACAATGCTCCACGCTGTCAGGACCCACTGGCAGACTTGACCATAAGATGCTCTTCGCCTGCGGCCCGTTTTAGTGAAGGATTTCTCCCCACTTGTCATCCAAGCCTCCCACTGAACAAGGAGCACCACCTTAAATGCACGATTTACACTGATGTCGAGTGGCTGCAAATACTTTGGGCCATCTGCTTTTCTTCCCTCTGAAAGCTTTTGTTGTCTTTCTGCACTGAGTCAGTTCCTCACGCTGCTGTTTCCAACGTCTTATCATCGACTCATTAAGGCCAAGCTCCCATGCAGCAGCTCTATTTCCTTTTCCAACAGCCAGATTTATCGCCTTCAACTTGAAAGCTGCATCATATGCATATATCCGTGTCTTTGCCATGATGAGGGTGACAAAATTAATACCGTAATCAGAATGATGGGAAGTTTGAGCGCGCTCGATTTACGTCACATCATGTGACGGTGCTCAGTTTTTTGGCGGCATGAATCTTGTGAAAGCGGGAAAAATCCATAAATTAGCCGCGTCATTGTATAAACCGCGAGGTTCAAAGTGTGGGAATAAAGTAGCGGTTTATAGTCTGGAAATTACGGTAGCTCTACTGTCGTGCACAAACTGTAAGACTTCTGTGTAACCTACTGTGCACTAACTCTCCTGCCTCCCCACAGTCTGTGTCTGTAAAGTCAGCGAGAGATGCACCTCGCCTAAGAGTAAACCACAACCCTGCAAAACATACTTACTACTGCCTTGTGCTATTTTATGACCAACACCCATATTGTGTTGGGTGTCACAAATTAGTGACAGCTTTTTAAAACTGTTGCATCCCATCGGATGAGCAATTCTTCATTCAATATGTCAGTCTGATCTGTACCATTAAAAAATAAAATAAAAAACACATTCATAGATATGGTCGGGAGTTTTTCCTGACCATGTGACTCCACCGGAAGAAACTGGGCCACTGTTTTATATAGGCTTAGACTATTACAAATAGGACCTGGAGATTTACCTGGTCAGGTCACTTGGTCAGGAAAACCCCTGGCCCTACATATTGAATCCTTCACCGGCAGGAGATATTATTGTAAAACCCCTTTGTTGAAGAGTTATAAAGGGAGTGACTGGGGCCTCCTGTGCAGTGTCCTGTGAATGTCCACAGTTTAGATGATATACAGTAGACTAGAGGCCATGTTTATTTGATATGTCTGGAGCGGATGGCAAGCTGGTCATAACCATCTTTTTCGTCTTCGTTAGGAGCTGAAGAAACAGTTGGAGAAGAGCTGGAAGGACTATGACATCAAAGTGTAAGTTGATGGTGATTATAAGGATTTTAGCCTATTATTTTTATGGTTCATCTCTCAGAAGGTTATATGCAGTACCAGTCAGAGGTTTGGACACACCTACTCATTCAAGGGTTTTCCTTTATTTGTGTTATTGTAGAATAATAGTGACGACATCAACTGAAATAAAACATGGAATCATGTAGTAACCAAAAAGTGTTAAACAAATCAACATATATTTTAGATTCTTCAGTAGCCACCCATTGCTAGATGCCAGCTTTGCACAATCTTGGCATTCTCTCAACCAAGCTTCATGAGGAATGCTTTCTCAACAGTCTTGAAGGAGTTCCCGCATATGCTGAGCACTTTTAAATTTTATTTTAAACCCTTTTTTCTCCCCATTTTCGTGGTATCCAATTGGTAGTAGTTACAGTCTTGTCTCATCACTGCAACTCCCGCATAGACTCAGGAGAGTCCTCCGAAACACAACACGACCCAACAGCTTCTTGACACAATGCACATCCAACCCGGAAGCCAGCCGCACCAATGTGTCAGAGGAAACACCGTACACCTGCCGACCTGGTCAGTGTGTACTGCGCCCGGCCCGACACAGGAGTCGCTAGTACGCGATGAGACAAGGATATCCCTGCCGGCCAAACACTCCCTAACCCGGACGACGCTGGGCCAATTGTGCGCAGCCCCATGGGCATCCCGGGTCGCGGCCGGCTGCGACAAAGCCTGGGCTCAAACCCAGAATCTCTGGTGGCACGATGCAGTGCCTTAGACCACTGCGCCACCCGGGAGGCGCTGCACACTTGTTGGCTGCTTTTCCTTCACGCTGCGGTCCAACTCATCCCAAACCATCTCAATTGGGTTGAGGTTGGATGATTGTGGAGGCCAGGTCGTCTGATGCAGCACTCCATCACGCTCCTTCTTGGTCAAATAGCCCTAACACAGCCTGAAGGTGTGTTTTGGGTCATTGTCCTGTTGAAAAACAAATGATAGTCCCACTAAGCGCAAACCAGATGGTGTATCGCTGCGGAATGCTGTGGTAGCCATGCTGGTTAGGTGTGCCCTGAATTCTAAATAAATCAGGGTCGCCAGCAAAGCACCCCCACACAGTAACACCACTTCTATTTTTCACAGTGGGAACCACACATGCGGAGATCATCCGTTCACCTAATAATAATAATAATAATATATGCCATTTAGCTGACGCTTTTATCCAAAGCGACTTACAGTCATGTGTGCATACATTCTACGTATGGGTGGTCCCGGGAATCGAACCCACTACCCTGGCGTTACAAGCGCCATGCTCTACCAACTGAGCCACAGAAGGACCACACCTACTCTGCGTCTCACAAAGACATGGCGGTTGGAAACAAAAATCTCAAATTTGCACTCATCAGACCAAAGGACAGATTTCCACTAGTCTAATGTCCATTGCTCGTGTTTCTTGGCCCAAGCAAGTCTCTTCGTCTTGGTGTCCTTTTTAGTAGTGGTTTCTTTGCAGCAATTTGGCCATGAAGGCCTGACTCACACAGTCTCCTCTGAACAGTTGATGTTGAGATGTGTCTGTTACTTGACCTCTGAAGCATTTATTTGGGCTGTAATTTCTGAGCCTGGTAACTCTAATGAACTTATCCTCTGCAGCAGAGGTAACTCCGGGTCTTCCTTTCCTGTGGCGGTCCTCATGAGAGCCAGTTTCATCATAGCACTTGACGGTTTTTGCGACTTCACTTGAAGAAACTTTTTTAAAGTTCTTTAAATTTTCCATATTGACTGACTATCATGTCCTAAAGTAATGATGGACTGTTTCTCTTTGCTCATTTGAGCTGTTCTTGACATAATTTGGACATGGTCTTTTACCAAATAATCTTCTGTCTACCACCCCTACCTTGTCACAAGAAAGAAAGAAATTCCACAAAGTAACTTTTAACAAGGCACACCAAGAGTGTGCAAAGCTAAGGCAAAGGATGGCTACTTTGAAGAATATAAAATATATTTGGATTTTTTAAACATTTTTGTTTCTATATGATTCCATGTGTTACTTCATAGTTGATGTCTTCACTATTATTCTACAATGTGGAAAATAGTAAAAATAAAGAAACCCTGGAATGAGTAGGTGTGTCCAAACTTGTGTGAGTGGTATTTATACACATCCAATAATGTTCAATTGCTGAGGCATGGCACTTTCCAATCTACATTTTGAGCTCAGACATTACAGCATTGGTCTAAAATTGCATGTTGGCTAAAAATATGTGAAGGGGGCTTCACCTCCACAAAAAAAGGGAGTGTGTTACAGAAATAGGATGTGTAAAAGGGCAAAGATTAGGACCATAAATACCTGCTGACTGTATCATGTAAATCCACCCCATATTTCTTTCATTCTCTCACAAACACGCACACACTTTCTCATGCGCTGTCTCTGGTCTCCTCAGCAGCTGTGTTGTCTGCCCTGCTGCATTTTCTAACGCTATTTTGTTTTCATTAAGGCTATCCATACATGTCTCTCAAACTCTCTCTCTCTCTCAGTGGGAAACTGGAGAAGGAGAGGAGGGAGAAGAGTCGGCAGCTGGGCCTGGTCAAGACTGAGGGACACAACGTGACGGAGGACATGGAGCGAGAGAGGAGGACCTTCCAGCTGCAGATGTGTGAGGTGGGGGCTTGGAGCTGAGACTAGACGGGAAACACACACACACACACACACACACACACACACACACACTAGGGATGGGCACGGCTAATCAGATAGCCGAACGGACCTTAGTACTCAATCACTTGTGTGTTTGTGTGCGCATTTTTTTTGTAGGCCTATTTTGACCATTTAAAAAAGTTACCTACAAGGATAAACCATGGCTTTTGAAATACTTAAATTTTGTCCACTTCAAATACCAATTACAGGCGCGCACCTAACGGACTTTCACAATACCTGACACAGACCAATGCAAAACACTCACCAGAACTTTTTTGCATTTGTATCAGAATCAGTTTTATCATGGAGAAAAGGACTTATTTTTAGTTGATTAGGGCCCTAGATCTGTGCATAAGGACAAATTCTCCCCCGAACAGCACAGCTTCGATCAAGGTGGGGGTGGCAAAACCATGTAAAATAGGGAGCACAGATTGGAATCAGTACCATTGGAATCGGACTCCAAAGCTAAGCTCAGTTAAGGTTGTAGCTCACAGTTACACTTTACGAGCGTAGGGGAATTTGTTGCACACTCTCTGTCAGGTCAGCTGCTGAGATGGATGGAGGAGAAGAAGAGGGAAATTATTCCCCTTCCTCCAAGGCTCTCGCCTGGGTCCTATTCATCAGGGCACGCAACAGAAAAATATTTCTTATAGGATAAATCGAGGTTGTACGTCGCTGTTTCAGTCCTTTCCCCCCCCTTTTTTTTCTTGTTTGTTGCTTAATGAACATGATCCAGCACAGCCGCAGACAGATGGCTTTAAACAAGTCTTTATGGAGCAGAGACGAAGCAGACTGAAGTCATTCCTTCCACAAGCAGCAGCGAGTTCCTACAACTGGCTCCAAAGGCTTTTTCCGACCTTTTTTTAATTTTTTAAAGCAACAGACTTCAAACAGTTAAAATGGATCAGGGGAAAAAACACACCCTGAAATGGTTCTGTTATTTCATGTTTGGGCTAAGTCCTGAAAACCATACAGTCTTCGACAAAATACTTATTTATATTAAGGTCCAGCATTTTTGCTGACCATGACGTGACAATGAAGGCCTGGACTTTTTCCTAGTCAGGTCACAACGGGTCAGGAAAAACTCCAGGCCCTATTCAAATATACACTAAACCAGGATTAAAGAATGACTGATTTGAATCTGTGAAATGACGCACAACTTAATTGTGGTCTATAACCACTGACGGTTTCGGAACCGAAACCTAAGCTCTGTAACCATGGTTACCAACGCTACATCCTCTGGTTTGTCCAGTACTTGCTAAAGATCCAGGAACTGAAGGTGCGCCAGGGTCCAGACCTGCTCCAGAGTCTCATCAAGTACTTCCAGGCCCAGCTCAAGTAAGTTCTCCTTCTATGCTGCATTCATGCCCTTTTCACACTTTTGAGCCAAACCAAGTTGATCTGGACTGCATTTTGGCCCGGTTATAGTCGATTATACAGTGGGGCAAAAAAGTATTTAGTCATCCACCAATTGTGTAAGTTCTCCCACTTAAAAAGATGAGAGAGGCCTGTAAGTTTCATCATAGTTACACTTCAACTATGACAGACAAAATGAGAGGAAAAAAATCCAGAAAATCACATTGTAGGATTTTTTTAATGAATTAATTTGCAAATTATGGTGGAAAATAAGTATTAGTTAGTTCGTGGAACTGTGCTTGAGAGGATAAAATGTGTAAATGAAAATATCAGAGCCAGTTTGGCATGGAAGTATCAAAGGGACTTATGGTAAAGCATATGGCTTTTATATGCATCCTACTGTTGAGTATCTCAGCTTCTACACAGAGTAGCACCACCGCAAAGGGTTTACGCCAGGAATGTTACTGTAGCTTCTGGTGTAAAATGTTGTGGCTGTTCAGTTTTTGTCTTCCTTTTACGAGCTGTTGCCACGGTACTTAACTATTTGTTGCAAATGTAGTGTTTGCTCGACTCGGGTATGCTAGGGAGCTCTTTATAACCTGCGTGTTTGGGATCATGTACCTGAGTGTTAAGGTGTTGTCTCAGTTTCTTCCAGGACGGCTTGAAAGCTGCAGAGAACCTTAGTCCTTTTGTGGAGAAGCTGGCGTCATCTGTCCACACGGTAATTTGTGTTTTGTCTACTTGTCTGTCGATCTGTTTGTCAGTCAGTTTCGCCTTCCTGTATGAGAGGATTTAAGTGGAATGTTACTACCTTTTTGTCTACTTCAGTCAGTCTCTCCATCCACAAGAGAGGATTTAACTGGAATGTCCACAAGCCTATCGAGGGCCAGTCATTAAAAAAATGACTACTGACACATTTCCCAGTATGTTGACTAGTAATTCTGTTTCTATGCGTTTCCCCTCACCTTTTGTTTTGAATGTGCCATCTTATCTCGAATGTAAGTCAGTCACCACAGATTTACTGTCTGGGTCAAAGGTCAGATTCTATTCTAACTGCTGCCCTGCTTTCTGAAGCTAAGTTTAGTAAATAGTGTTCTGGAACTATGATACGAGAACCATGTCTTCTCTACCATGTGACTACCTTAGAAATATAATCTAGATTACATTTCTATGGTGACTGCCATTATACTACTGCTTGTACAGGCGGTTGTTTTGGCAGTTATGCTGTCGGAAGTTTGAAATATTTTAAACTTAGTCCTAGCCATGGAACTGCATCTAACCACTGATTAGTGGAAGGTAGGTTTTAGTGATAATCTCAGTGTGTGTCTAGCAGGCTGTCTGTCGCTCACGCAAGCACATTCACAAACAACCCCCCACAGACTTCCAACTGCCTATGGAAGCCCAGACACAATAACCGAACACATCGCTAGCAGGCAACTGTAAATCTCATAGTCGGACAACAGTTGAGTAAGCTACAGTCAAATTCCTCTTTTAACAACCAACCCTCTTAACCCTCGATCTCCTCTCTCCTCCAAGACTTTCCCAACCTACAGGCTGCTAGTTACCGGAATCCTCAATTATTTTAATAATTAACAGTAAATCTATCATAACTCTGGTAATTTATACTTGAATAACTTTTTAAAAAATGTGTTCATATAGTAATAACGTTTTAAAAGGGTTTTCATATAGTATTCATTCATCTGTGTTCTTATTTCCATGTCTAGTAGATAGACCATATGGTTCAAGAGAAAATGGCCTAATTAATGAAAAAACATCTATTTAACAATTACATTATTTTCAATTAAATATGCACTATGCAGAAATCGCGCCGCCATTTCCTGGTTGCTAAAATGATAATAGTTTGCCAAATTTCAGTTTGACAAGACAAGCAAATATATTGTAGATAATCATTGTACCGTCAAATCGCTGTGAAATCTATTTTCCATAACCAGAAATATTGTATTTTCAGCTGGTGTTCAAAACCGACACTTAAACTTAAGAACGGGAATCATAGAAATGGCGCACGTAGAACAGATCTGACGCTTCTTAGACTTGCTTTCAATGATAATGACAGATCTATAACACACATTTCTAAGTGAATTTGGTCAAGGCGCCCAAAAAGTTACATATTGCAGCTCTGCAACTCTTCCAACTTTTGGCTTTTTTCACAACTGCCACCATTGACCATTGATGCCAAAACATTGACAACTAATACATATTGACATAGTAAAATACATTGGTATGTAAATATTAAGGATATTTCTTGCTGAAACACTCATATTAAACACATTGTATTCACTAAAATCTCTTATTTTATTGTCATATATTTTACACGCGATAAACTCACACAGAGGGCCAGATTACAGACACCTGTGATAATCTGAAGTACTCAAAAGGGCCACTAGATATATTTGTGATTCCATAAAATCCTGCTCTGGAATCAGGCACAGTATTAGTAACGGACACTTGACTTTAATGAATGTCGGCGATTATTCTTGTTCTGCTTGGTCTGAAAGGGGCCAAGCTCCGGTTTGCTATTTCTCATGTTCCAGGAAGTATTAGGGAAATATACTGGTTCGGCCTTTTTCATGATTCATTAATGCGGCAGGCAGATAGGGGTGGTACTAAGCTAGACTGGTGGTTTGTGCGGTCTAGAAGTTGGGAAGACGGCACAAATACATCTGGGATCAGACTAAGCTGGTGTACCAGAAACCAAAGAGTGTTCTAGCTCCGTTACACTTTATTTTGCAACGTTATGCAAAACTTGGTTTTATAGCTGTCCATACCCATTGCTTGAGGCCATATCAACAAAGCATCCCATCCCACAGCCACTATTTTCTGGGAAAAAGTTGGTTTTGTGTCCAAAGCTGCAATCAACGGCAGAATCTTCCTCTAAACCCAAATCAATGTATTTGTATTCGATACAGTAGATTGTATTTAGCTAACACTCTGATCTGTCCTCTGTGTGCTGTAGGTGCGACAGGACCAGGATGAGGAAGTGAGACAGCTCTCTCAGCTACGAGATTCCCTTAGGCTGCTGCTACAGGTGGAGGGAAAAGAAGTATGGTTTTACACTTCTACA
Organism: Oncorhynchus keta; assembly: GCF_023373465.1. NCBI lineage: Eukaryota > Metazoa > Chordata > Actinopteri > Salmoniformes > Salmonidae > Oncorhynchus > Oncorhynchus keta. Next base: position 43,910,535 of record NC_068455.1, read on the forward strand.
GAACTGAAACACATCTACACATTCTGTGCTGGGTCATGTTCATTAGGCACCAAACGGAAGAAAATGGAATGAAACGGAGAGGGACTACCTCTGCTTGTTCAATAGGAATGTGCTACCTATTTGTTCCAGTGTCATTCAATAAACAGTAATCTAGCTTTCTTTTAATGTTGTTCTAAAAACTATTTTCTCGGACTAAGTCACTCTGTTTTGTGATAGGAATACTTGAACAGAAAGAACTCTGGTAACGGATACAGCATACACCAACCTCAAGGCAACAAGAAGTACGGCACGGAGAAGTCAGGCTTCCTACAGAAGAGGAGTGACGGGTGAGTCTGGTCAAGTTACTGATAAATACACTGACAACACGAGGCTCCAAGTCCACATACCATGTCTTAAAGAAATGGACTGTCCTTTCTCTTTGCTTATTTTTGCTCTCTTACTTGGTCTTTTACCAAAAAGGGCTGTCTTCTGATTGGCATTAAGAAGGAAAGACATTCCACAAATTAACTTTTAGGCACAGTTGTTAATTGAGATGCATTCCAGGTGACTACCTGATGAAGCTGGTTGAGAGGATGCCAAGAGTGTGCTAAGCTGTCATTAATAAGGGGTATGTAGCTTGGTGGAGCGACATTGAGATGGAGAGGCTGGGAACCGCCATGTCAGCCTCAGCTGGTTTCCATTATTCTGGGGTTTGGATCTAGGCTGAGAGGCCTGGCTGGATGAGTGGATCCAGCTCCTCTAGCTAAGCCATGTCATGCAGAGAGAGAAAAGGGGGGGGGGGCGATAGAGGAGGGAGAGAGCAAGGAAGTCTGGAAGTCCAAAAGCAGGCCTATGTCTCTATTCTAGCCCCTCTCTCCCCTGTTCTCAGAGCATTAGATTAGTGTGATAACATGGGGGGTGAGTCAGTTGGGAAACAAACTTGTATTCAAACAAATGACTAGTGAGCTTGATGGCAGATATACAGTAAGTTATGCCTGACTAAGACTGTGGTCTGTGTCTCTCGCTCTCTCCCTCCTCCTTGCTCTCCTTCTCTGCGTCTCCTCCAGGATTAGGAAGGTGTGGCAGAAGAGGAAGTGCGGAGTCAAGTACGGCTGTCTGACCATCTCCCACAGCACGGTGAGACTCGACAATGGCTACGTCTCAAATGGCACCATAATCCCTATATGATGCACTACTTTTTGACCAGGGTACCATTTGACCAGGGTACCAACATCTCTCACCGTCTCATTTCCTGTGCCCCATAAACCAAACAGTAAAGCTCACTGCCAAAATGAATTCTCCAACTAGTGTATACCGGACTACATGTAACTTTCTAAATCCGTCAACAGATTTCTGATGCCCTCGAAATGTACCCCTCAATAGCTTTTCAGTCTGATATCAAGTAGGACTCTTCTCTGGACTTTTTCACATCCCCTTTCTTGTGGATTTCTCTCAGGAATTCTATCTCGATGGCATTTTTAAGTGGAGGTCCAAGCTGAGTTAAGCCAAGCTGTATGTGGGCTTCCCTGCATGTACCGTATGTGTTGGAAGCATGCTGGAAAAGATCACGTGGAAAATGCCATATCTGGGCTGGTGCGGTTCTGTTTGACCCCAGAGTGAGAAATTGACCCCAGTGTCGTTGGTTCCGCAGATAAACCGACCACCGGCTAAGCTCAACCTTCTGACCTGTCTGGTGCGCCCCAACCCCGAGGAGAGGAGGACCTTTGACCTGGTCACACGTAGGTTCACCCCTCCCTGACCTTTCACCCCTGACCCCTCACCTCTGTCCACATACGTATGGGCTGAGCTGTACACATGTAAAACATTAATTTTTTTTTGCTGAAGTTGCTCTTTTTTATTTGTATTTTTTCAAAGTCCATGCAACTGGATGGACATTAAACCAATGTTTATCACCAGTTATGTTTTATACCTTGGAACGAATTGCAGTAATGCCTAATGGGATTAATCTGTAATGTTGCAGTTTGTGCGTGTGCATATATGCCTGTGTGTGTTCGCATATAGATGTCCATATGCATGCGTTTCTTTGTCTTAACCGGTGTGTATGTAATGGAAAGCAGGTGCAGAGAGGCGGGTCTCCCTCCACGGTTTCTCTCGCGCTGTGTGTGTGTGGTTCAGGTTTTCCCACTGTAATATATCCCTTGGTATGTAGCCTCCTGCTCTCTCTCTCTAGCTCTCCTTTCCTTCTCCTTTCATCTCTCCTCTCCCTCTACATTCACACCCATCTTTCTTCTGCCTCTCCTCTCCAGACAATCGGACCTACCATTTCCAAGCCGAGGACGAGCAGGAATGCATGATGTAAGCACAGCACTGGAGTCCCTCATATTCTAGACGGGCATTGTTCCAAATACACTGAGGTGCCAGTCAGGACTTGTTCCATGATTGAGCCATTCAACAAACGAATAAAGAGTTAAATATATATATGTATTTATCTCTATCTCTCGATCTCTATCATTTATTTCAGAGAGAGACAGATACAACAGTTACATTAAAGGGACATTGAGAGAAACGGATATAATGTTTCTTTCAGAGAGTTGAAAGAGTTAAATTGAGAGGGGCAAAGAAACGCATAGTGAAGTTACAGAAAGCGGATGACCGAAACCTTCAGACAGTGCGAGTGTAATTTGAGACACAGAGACTCCAAGTGAGAGGGAGGGGCAATGTATTGAGAGAATAGGGCTGTCGGAGAGCGATTTAAAAAGAGAAGGATGAAAAAAGAGGGAGCCCAGCTGGTTTGGGGTGGGGACCTCTCTGGAGCCCGCAGAGCCGAGTAGGGGGGTTTCTCTCCACTCCTCTGTGTGGGCTTCAGATTCTGCCTTTCATCTGGAGGGAGGGGGGTTGGCTAAAACGAAAGCAACAAAAAGGAGGGGGGGATGAGAAAGAAGAGCCCCGAATTAGGTTTACTGCGGTGTAAACGTGCCAAGCTTATAGCGGTGGCACAGTATAATTCTATACTTGTGGTTAGACACACAGCTGATGTGGGCAGGTGGGTGTTTTTGAAGTGCATTTGGTTACATTAAAGTACTTCTATAAAATAAACATTTCAAATGTAGATGTAGTTCCATTAAAAATGAAAAAGATGTATCCAAAAATAACAACTTGTACGACAATACATATTGTATAAATCTACATTGCATTGTTTAAGCCCTTCCGTCTGTCTCCCTCTGTCTGTGTGTGTCTCCCTCTGTCTGTGTGTGTCTCCCTCTGTCTGTGTGTGTCTCTGTGCATCTGTGTGTGTCTCTGTGCATCTGTGTGTGTGTCTCTGTGCATCTGTGTGTGTGTCTCTGTGCATCTGTGTGTGTGTCTCTGTGCATCTGTGCGTGTGTGTCTCTGTGCATCTGTGTGTGTGTGTCTCTGTGCATCTGTGTGTGTGTCTCTGTGCATCTGTGTGTGTGTCTCTGTGCATCTGTGTGTGTGTCTCTGTGCATCTGTGTGTGTTTGGTCTTCCCCTCGCCCCCTACAGTTGGGTGTCAGTGTTGCAGAACAGTAAGGAGGAAGCCCTGAACACGGCGTTGGGCGGCGACCAGCTGCAGTTCCCGGACTCCGGGCTGCAAGAGCTGGCCAGGGCCGTCATCACCGAACTCAGACGCATGCCCGGCAATGAGGCCTGCGCCGACTGTGGAGCCCACGGTGAGACTGGAGGGGAAGAAAGGCCAGGGTAGAGGCCATGGCCAGAGAGAGACTTAAAAAGAGTGTGTAGTGCCAGAGGTTTTGGGTCCAAATAGAGACTATACCAAGGGCCAAGAGTTATTTTCTGGTCAGGTCTCATGATCAGGAAAACCTCCTGGCCCTAAATAGTATACAGTCCACTGTATTTTATCTTCTCCTACTTTTAATACAGAGACAAATTTGTGCACGCTAATGCCTATGCCGTCCCTGACAAAAATGTGAAGCTTTACTAAATGTGGGGGCCATTTGAAACACAGTTTTGCTCGTAGCATCACAGTTTCTGTGTGTATTGAGTAACATGACAATCCCAGTATTTTAATGCACAGACTCCATTCCTCGTGTTCACAGATCCTACCTGGCTCTCCACTAACCTGGGCATCCTGACGTGCATAGAGTGTTCTGGGATCCACAGGGAGTTGGGAGTCCATTACTCCAGGATCCAGTCCCTCACACTGGACATGCTAAGCACCTCAGAACTACTGGTAACACAAACACACACACACACACACACACACACACACACACACACACACACACACACAAGTTCTAGACTTCTACGAGCGCTTCTGTCGTGGAGGTAGTTCTGTGACCTCTAGAGAGATCATCTAAGCTCAGCCGGCTAACACCGTCTTAAGTTGTGATGACAACCCAGGTTCGTTAGCTGGTCCGTTGACGTTCTGAACCTGTCATGTGTATAAATGACACGTATGCATACCTCTAACTCCTCCCTTCTTGGGTCTGTCTGCTTCTGTCTCTGTCCACAGCTGGCGGTCAGTATAGGCAACACACGGTTCAATGACATCATGGAGGCCAGTCTTCCCAATGATTCCATCAAACCTCTACCCCAGAGTGACATGTGAGTTCATTATAAGGCCTTGTGCTGCAGTCATGTTCTCATTGGAGAGTTTGCCGGTTTCTCAATACCTATGGTTCTGTGTGTGTGTGTGTCCCGTGGTGAAACTAGGAATGCCAGGAAGGAGTACATTGTGGCTAAGTATGCCGAGCGGCGCTACGTGCTGCGCAGGGACAGGGAGGAGGGTGAGCCGTGGCGTGTGTATGATGCCGTGAGGAGCCGGGACCTCACCGCCCTGCTGCAGTTATACGCCCAGGGAGAGGACCTGGCCAAACCGCTAGCACAGCCTGAAGGACAGGTACTGTTATAGGAGACGCAGACCGGTAGGAGGATAGGAAGTTGGATAGACGGGTAGACACGCAGAGTATAAACATAAACACTGCATGTAACATGTAGGATCAAGTACGAAGTTCTGAAGATGACTTCCCAGTGGATGCTTTGAAGTGTGTGTCCTGCGGGCATCGTTCAGATGCTGTTTCTAATGTAAAGAGCTGTGAAATAATTCAAAAGGCAGCTGGTCCCCCCCCCCCCTATGATTTAAACGACTGGCTTACGCTGGAAGGCTCCATTTAACAACATTCCTCTATGGGCTTGATTCATCCAGTTGACTCTTCCGGTATTCTATGGCTGGCTGGTTTTCTCAGAAGACTGCTGTGGATGCAATGTCCCAAAATAGACTCCCAATTATTCTACACGTAATGACATTAAAGTCCCTATGTTTTTGTATGAAGCATCTTGAGTGGATAGTTGGTCTCCCGCTCCCTTCTCTCTCGCTCTCTGCAATCAATCTATCGCTCTCGGATTCTTTTTCACCCCTTCCTCCTGTCATCTCCTCTCTTCTCTTGTTAAAATGTTACGTTCCCTCTCCTTTCTTTAATCAAATATGCCCGTCTGCTGTTTCCCACTCAGGAAAAGGTCTGCAAGTTGCACTGACATCCACACATTGTGTGTGTGTTGGCAGGGTCTAATTTATTATTTCTGCTTTTTTTTTTGGTTCAGAGTGCTGAGCGGAGCACAGTGGGTGTACGGTGCCTAATGAGTTTGTCTCTTCTAGGATCTGAGAGAGACCGCTCTTCACTTGGCTGTCAGGCTGGAGGACAGGAGTTCTCTAGCCCTGGTGGACTTCCTCATTCAGAACAGGTGAGCTCCCAGGGCTCTCAATACATATGGAACTGATGTCAGTGTGCTAAGCGTAGCAGTCTCAGTTTCCTCCCCCTCAAGGGAACCTGTCCGCACCACAGCTCCAACCCGGGGGGGGGCTCTGCCTTGTTAACACGCGTGATTGCCCACTTGACAACGCACAAACCAATTGAGCTATAGAAAAGGATCCAATTCGAAAGCGCCATAGTAGCACAAGGGCTGTATCGGAAAACGTTACCTGCCGTCAAATCTGTGCTTCGTCCGTTTTCTCCTCTCAAAGTGCATTGGTTTGGAGGAGAGGATCCAAGGTCACTCCTTCAGACCTCCAACAGCTTTTAAAGGAGTTTGGGGAACAAGGAAGGGGGAAGCAAGTATTTTGACGGCTAATAACATGCTCAGAAACAACCCAGGGTTGTGTTCAGTACGGTGAAATGTTTAGAACGTTGCAGATAGAAATTCAGATATAGAGCAGATCTGGTCACATTTCTACCTGAATATTCTGTAACATTGCACCCTCCTGAACAGAACCTGGTTGGCGGATTCTGGATTTCCTGCTTATTCCCGCCTGATTACTGAGATTTTTACAACCAGGATTTCTAGAAAACCTGGGAATGTCTTGAAAAATGTTGCAACCCCTAGTCACCAGCACTGACCATTAGTAGTGTCTTACCTACACTAGCCACCAAAGCCATAGGCCAACCTGCATGTCATTGACTCCCAACTATCCCCGCACAACAGTGGCTGTCTAGAGAAGAGGACTCGAGAGGGGAACACTGCTCTACACTACAGCGCCCAGCACCACAAAACAGAGTGCCTCAAACTGCTGCTCAAAGGAAAGGCTGTCCTCCACACAGGTACCTGGTACACACACACACACTCTGTCAGTTCCTTCAAAGTATTCATACCCCTTGACTTATTCCGCATTTTGTTGTGTTATAGCCTAAATTCAAAATTGATTCAATATAATTTTTTTCTCACTCAACTACCCCCAACAATACCCCATAATGACAGTGAAAACGTGTTTAAATAAATTTTTGCACATTTTATTGAAAATGAAATGCATAAATCTCTCATTTACATAAGTATTCACATCCCTGAGGCAATACTTTGTAGGCACCTTTGGCAGTGATTACAGCTGTGAGTCTTTCTGGGTAAGGCCTCGACGAGCTTTCCACACCTGTATGGTGCAACATTTGCCCATTTTTTTGTTGTTAATTTCAAAAATTTCAAATTGGTTGTTGCTCATTGCCAGACAACCATTTTCAGGTCTTTCCATAGATTTTCAAGCAGATTTCAGTCAAAACTGTAACTCTGCCTCTCAGGAAGATTCAATGTCTTCTCACTACGCAACTCCAGAGTAAATTTGGCCTTGTATTTTAGGTTATTGTCCTGCTGAAAGGTGAATTAATCTCCCGGTGTCTGGTGGAAAGCAGACTGAACCAGGTTTTCCTCAAGGATTTTTGCCATACTGTAGATATTTTTTTATCCTGAAGAACTCCCCAGTCCTTAATGATTACAAGCAGACCCATAACATGATGCAGCCACCAATATGCTTGAAATCATGGAGAGTGGTATTCAGTAATGTATTGGATTTGCCCCAAACACACAACATTCTGTATTCAGGTCAAAAAGTGAATTGCTTTGCCATATTTTTAGTATTACTTTAGTGGCTTGTTCAGTATTACTTTAGGATCCATGTTTTATAATATTTTTATTCTGTACATGCTTCCTTTTCACCCTGTCAATTAGGTTAGTATTGTGGAGTAACTACATTGTTTTTGATCCATTGGTTTTCTCCTGTCACAGCCATTAAACTCTAACTGTTTTAAAGTCACCATTGGCCTCATGGTGAAATCCCTGAGCGGTTTCCTTCCTCTCCGGCAACTGAGTTAGGAAGGACGCCTGCATCTTTTCTAGTGACTGGGTGTATTGATACATCCAAAGTGTTGTTAATAACTTCACCATGCTCAAAAGGACATTCAATGTCTGCTTTTAGAATTTTTACCCATCTACCAATAGGTGCCCTTCTTTGTCAGGCATTGGAAAACCTCCCTGGTCTTTGTTGAAATCTGTGTTTGAAGTTCACTGCTCGACTGAGGGACCTTACAGATAATAGTATGTGTGGGATACAGAAAAGGTAGTCATTAAAAAATCAAGTCCATGCAACTTGCAAATATATATATTACACACACACACACACACAGTTGAAGTCAGAAGTTTACATACACTTAGGTTGGAGTCATTAAAACCTGATTTTCAACCACACATTTCTTGTCAACAAACTATAGTTTTGGCAAGGCTGTTAGGGTGTCGTGCACAAAGTAGACATCCTAAGTAATCGTTCCAACAATTGTTTAGACAGATTATTTCACTTATCATTCACTGTATCACAATTCCAGTGGGTCAGAAGTTTACGTACACTACGTTGACTGTGCCTTTAAACAGCTTGGAAAATTCCAGAATATGATTTCATGGCTTTAGAAGCTTCTGATAGGCTAATTGATGACATTTGAGTCAATTGGAGGTGTAGCTTCAAACTCAGTGCCTCTTTGCTTGACATCATGGGAAAATCAAAAGAAATAAGCCAAAACCTGAGAAAAAAAAAACTGTAGACTTCTACAAGTCTGGTTCATCCTTGGGAGAAATTTCCAAATGCCTGAAGATAGCATGTTCATCTGTACAAATAATAGTACGCAAGTATAAACACCATGGGACCACGCAGCCTTTATACCGCTCAAGAAGGAGATGCGTTCGGTCTCCTAGAGATGAATGTACTTTTGTGCGAAAAGTGCAAATCAATCCCAGAACAACAGCAAAGGCCCCTGTGAAGATGTTGGAGGAAACGGGTACAAAAGTATCTATATCCACAGTAAAATGAGTCCAATATCGACATAACCTGAAACGCCGCTCAGCAAGGAAGAAGCCACTGCTCCAAAACCGCCATAAAAAACCCTGACTATGGTTTGCAACTGCACATGGGGACAAAGATAATGTTTTTTGGAGAAATGTCCTGTGGTCTGATGAAACAAATATAGAACTGTTTGGCCATAATAACCATTGTTTTTTTGGGATGAAAAAGGGGGAGGCTTGCAAACCGAAGAACACCATCCCAACTGTGAAACACTGGGGTGGCAGTATCATGTTGTGGAGGTGCTTTGCTGCAGGAGGGACTGGTGCACTTCACAAAATAGATAGCATCATGAGGGTGGAAAAATGGCTTAAGGACAACAATGTCAAGGTATTGGAGTGGCCATCACAAAGTCCTGACCTCAATCCTATAGAAAGTTTTGTGGGCAGAACTGAAAAAGCGTGTGCGAGCAAAGAGGCCTACAAACCTGACTCAGTTACACCAGCTCTGTCAGGAGGAATGGGCCAAAATTCACCCAACTTATTGTGGGATCCCGAAACGTTTGACCCAAGTTAAACAATTTAAAGGCTATGCTACCAAATACTAAGTAAGTTTCTGACCCACTGGGATTGTGCTGAAATAAATAAAAGCTGAAATCATTTTCTCTGCTATTATTCTGACATTTCACATTTCTTAAAATAAAGTGGTGATCCTAACTGACCTAAGATGGGGAATTTTACTAGGATTAAATGTCAGGAATTTTGAAACTTGAGTTTAAATGTATTTGGCTAAGGTGTATGTAAACGTGTGACTTCAACTGTATGTATTTGTCACTGGCCTACACAAAATACCCCATTGTCAAAGTGGATTTTTGTTTTTTTTTGTTTACAAATGAATTCTAAACGAAAAGCTGAAATGTCTCGCGTCAAGTATGCAAACCTAAATAAGTTCAGGAGTAAGAATTTGCTTAACAAGTCACATAACACTGTGAAATGGTTGGATGTTGCGTTTTATATTAGCTCATATAAACAGTGTATTCAGAAAGTATTCAGACCCCTTGACTTTTTCCACATTTTGTTACAGCCTTATTCTAAAATCACGTCAATCTACACACATAATGACGAAACAAACTGTTTTTTAATGTTTGTTTGCAAATGTTTTAAAAGTAAAACAAACAAAAATGTACCTTCATTTACATAAGTATTCAGCAGACCATTTGTATGAGACTCAAAATTGAGCTCCTGCATCCTGTTTCCATTTATCATCCTTGATTGAAGTTCACCTGTGGTATATTCAGTTGATTTGGACATCATTTAGAAAGGCACACACCTGTGTGTGTGTGTGTGTGTGTGTGTATATATAAAGTCCCTCACTTGACAGCGCAGGGATTTTTTAATATATATATTTTTACTACTTTTTACATTGTAGAATCATAGGGAAGACAACAAAACTATGAAATAACACATGGAATCATGTAGTAACCTTTGCCTTTTTACTGACTTACAGTTCATATGAGGAAATCAGTCAATTGAAATATATAAATTAATCCTCTTGAGTGATGCAGCGGTCTAAGGCATTGCAATCCAATGCTAGCTCTGTCACCACAGATCCTGGTTCGATACCGGGCTGTGTCGCAGTCGACCGGGAGACCCATGAGGCGGTGCACAATTGGCCCAGCGTCATACGGGTTTAGGGGAGGGTTTGGCCGGCCCGGGGATGTCCTTGTCCCATCGCGCTCTAGCGACTCCTGTGGCTCATGAATGCTGACATGGTCGCCAGGTATACTGTGTTTCCTCTGACACATTGGTACGGCTGGCTTCTGGGTTAAGCAATCATAGTGTCAAGAATCAGTGTGGCTTGGCAGGGTCGTGTTTTGGACACAAGCTCTCGGCCTTCACTGCTCCCGAGTCCGTACGGGAGTTGCAACGATGAGATAAGATTGTTACTACCATTTGTGGACAAAAAATATCATGATTTATGAATCTGCTATCGTGAATCAGAAAATCAGTCTGTTTCTGGTGTGACCATTTGCCTCATGCAGGGTGACATCTCCTTCATAGAGTTGATCAGGCTGTTGATTGTGGCCTGTGGAATGTTGTTCCACTCCTCCCCAATGGCTGTGCAAAGTTCCTGGATATCAGCAAACCACTTGCCCACACAACGTCATACATGCCGGTACAGTTGAAACAGATGAATCCGTGAAGAGCACGCAGATTAACTTCCCTGAGACGGTGTCTTAGTTTGTACTGAAATTCTTCAGTTGTGCAATCCCACAGTTTTATCAGCTGTCCAGGTAGCTGGTCTCGGACAATCCCGCTTGTGAATAAGCCGGATGTGTAGGTCGGTTAGAGAATTTGCCAGTATGTCGAAAACGACGGAGGCAGCATGTGGCAGATAAATAAACATGACGTTCTCTGGCAACCGCTCTGGTAGACATTCCTGCAGTCAGCATGCCAATTACACGATCCCTCAACTTGAGACGTCTGTGGCATTGTGCTGTGACAAAACTGCACATTTTAATGGCCTTTTGTCCCCAGCACAAGGTGCACCTCTGTAATTATCATGCTGTTTAATCAGCTTCTTGGAATGTCACACCTGTCCGGTGGATGGATTATCTTGGCAAAGGAGAAATGCTCACTAACAGGGATGTAGACAAATTTGTTCACCAAATTTGAGAGAAATAAGCTGTGTGTGTGCGCGTCTGGAACGTTTTTGGGATCTTTCGTTTCAGCTTGCTATTTATATTTGTGTGTGTGTGTGTGAGATACCACAGCTTGTTTAGTCTATCTGCTCTCTCTCTCTCTCTCGTTACCCAGTGAACTCATCAGGAGAGACGGCCCTGGACATCGCCAGGAGACTGCAGCACTCCCAGTGTGTAGAACTGGTAAGACGTGACTGAAATGGCACCCTATTCTACATAGGACGCAGGTCAAAAGTCCTGTACCAAAATGTATCAAAATTAGTGCATGACATCGGGAAATGGGTGTAATTTGGGACGCATACACTGACCCTTAGTTTACAGTCAACTCCCAGTGCTAATACAGGCTTTATTTTCCTACTAGCTCCCATCTCGCCCTGCTAAACCTGCTCAGACCCGGTTCAATTTCCTGTCTACCTTTCTATCATTATGGAACAATAAATAACATGCTCAGATTATTTGCTCGTTGCTTAATCCTCGTAGTAAAGTCCATAATGAACAAAATGGACAGTGTGTGTTGTCCGTTTTCAGTTCCTGTCCTCTTATCCTTGGGTGTGTATCTGGACAACTGTATCCATAATTTCCTGTTGAAAAAGGGATAAGCCAAGTTACCTGATACTGAAGTTGCAGCCAAGTTACAATTCCAAATACACATTTTCCAAAGTGAAAAGAGTTGGAATTTATATAGTTGGAATTTATTGAACTTGACCCTCTTTTGTGACAGATTTAAGTAGGTGGCCAGCACACGTGAGATTGGTTCTGAGACTACAGTTTCAGTGGTTTTAACAGTTGCCCCAAAGCTTGAATATGTTAATTCAATTTCTGGATGATATTCAAGTATTTAATGCAATTAATCACTACTGATAGGAGCATACAATGATTTGTATGTTTGTACTCTGGGTGAAATATGGATTTGTAGCTGCGTGATTGACGTGTGTCTGTGCGTGTGTATTTTAGCTGGAGCTGGCCCAGAGTGGGAAGTTCAACAGTCAGATCCATGTGGAGTACATGTGGGAGACGCAGAGCCAGGACCTGTACGACAGCGAAGATGAACTGGATGAGAGGGTACACACACACACACACACACACACACACACACACGTGAACACACACCCACACCTGGACGAGTGGGTACACACACTGTACCACTAACCACTACAACCAATACACTGGGGTAGGAAACCCTGGTCCTGGATTACTGACCTGGAGGACCAGGTGTGTTGAATTTTAGGCAGTTACTGAACTGATTTATGAGCTCAGTTGGTCAGGTGTGGTGCCTAGTTGGACCAAAACCCTGCAGTACCTGCAGCATTCCAGGAAACAGTGTTGCCTACCCCCCCGCACTAGGGTTTAGCATTTCCCTCTGAGTCACTCTGCTCGTATCGCTCACTATTACGTTGGACTTAGTCATGGGGAAATGCAAGAGCAGGTGAGTAATAGCCAGATGCCCTGTTGGGTTACTTTAGAAATGCATCCTTCCGTCATAGTTTCCCTGAAGTAATTATTCATCTAAAGTGGTTGGATTGGTGGTCACTTTGCTTTCACCTATCCAATCACGTATAGATCTGTTCTTACCTCAAGGAAACACTAACGGAAGGTTGTGTCTTTTAAGTATTTGAACAGGGCCAGATACTTTGCCATAAAGGAAGCCTCAGGTAGGCTACGTGGATTTTTCACCATATTGCTTACACCTTTCCAATTCTTTCAGATCCAAGTGTCTAGGGGTAAGGGCTGGGCACTAGGCTTCTATGGTCATTAAACATTGAATGTCTCCCCCTCTTCCCCCAAGGTGAGCCTCTTACCCAGGAACCTGCGCTTGTCTCTGCCCTATAACGGGGGCGTGGGCGCCTCGCCCTCCCGCTGGAGCTTCGCCAACGCCCCTGTGGCGTGTAAGACCTACGAAAATGTGGACTTCTTGTACCGTAACCCCCCCGCCAACAGTGCCCCATCTGGCGTCCTCAAGCCCCCACCGCCGCTGCCCGCTAAAGCCATCATGAGAGGTGAGCCTCAAACACACACACACACACACACACACACACACACCTAATCTGTTTCCATTTCCAAACACTGAAATGAGGGCTCGATTGCAATTTCTACTTTCCATGATTCCTCGCATCTACTTCTCAACTGTATTTGAGGAGCTTCCTTCGTATCTTCCTCACCTTTTGAAAAGTAGGCAAGGATGCGAGGAATCAAGGAAGAACTAATTGAGAAACTGCCATACAAAACAGTCGGTTCCTGTGCCTGTCTTGCTCACCTGCTACCGTCTCCCCCCACCTCCAGGCCGCTCGGACCCCCAGATATCCGTGTCCACCCAGGAGGGGGGCCGCAAATCCCCCCGGCGCTGCTGCTCTAACCCTGCCCCCCAGTCCAGCCCTCCCTCCCCCATGTTGGAGGGTCAGACCCAGGGGGGGCGGCCACCCAGATCACCCCACGGCCTGGGGGGTCAGGTGAGGGGACAGAGACCGACCGCAGCATGGGAGGGTCAGGCTAATAGTGGCTCATGGTCTGGGGCCTTAGACAGCAGCACCAAGTCCAGCTCCCCTCAGAACCACATAGGACCCGTCAGGTAATAAATAGCCAGACGTTTTATTTTTTTACTTCAAAAGCTCTTTTCCTGATAGAAGCATCAAACATTTGTTTTTTCACAACACCCATTTAAGAAAGTTAATTCCCATCCTAAGAACTGTTTTGGGGAACACAGCTTTTGTTTTGCTGTGTGCTTTTGGACAGCACGCCACAGGGCACAGTTACTTTTATCTTACAGCGCCCTCTATTGGCACCTAAGTGAATTTCCTCGAGGTAGTCAGTAAACGATTCAAATTCAGCCTACTCTCTAACAGTAATGTCCCCAATGAACCCCTGCTTTCCCAATGTCAAATGCTAAGGAATGTGATTGATGATAAAAAAAATAACATAGCATTTTGCGTAACATGCATATATGTGCAGTACACTTGACATTTCATGTATACCGTATGTCCTATCCCAGTGAGCACAAGACGTTGAAAAGCAGTCAACCACAAATACTTATTTTCAACCGACGTATTTTTGCTCATAGGGATGAATCTGTGAGTGGGTGAAGTCCTTGTGAGTGTTTTACCAACGCGTCCGCTCTTCCACACCTAGCTCAGAGAAGACGACGTCGTACAGGAGGACCAATAGTGGAGGACAAGGGAAGGGTTCTACAGCCGTGACCTCTCCCAGCTGTGTGGCACTTGGCAGTCAGGAGGAGCTGTACTGCAGCTTCGTGACTAATGACTCCGCCCCCGGCGCCACACCCACCACCTCGCCCATCACTGTACCCGCCCCGCGCCCTCGCAGAAATGCCATGGTACATATAATATGCTTTTTTTTTTGCGTCCCCTGGATATGTAGAAAAACTGCTTAACTTCCAGAATCTCACACTATCCCTTTGACATTACTGTCTAATCTGTGTGTATCTAATACGGTTCGTATAAGTATGTGTTCTAACATCGTATAACTACTGTGCAGTATTTTTGTATAAGAAAATGGTAATCAATCAAATTAATTGATTTTTGTAAAGCTTTTTACATCAGCAGATGTCATAAAGTGCTTATACAGTGACGCGCGGGTTGACTCATGACCCGCAGTCCCCGCCGTTATATCTGCGGGGCGGGCGGCTTTATTATGGTCACTAAATATTGTGTGGATGAAGGGTGGGTGGGTGGTGAGCAGGTTGGATAAAGAGAACCCCCCAAAAAAAAAAAATCCATAAATGTATCATTCTGGTCAAGTTCAGATCTATAGGTTACATAAAGGTATTTCTTAGGCCATCGGGGCCTAAATGCACGCGCTTCAAATAAATGTTGGAAGAAAACGTCATTCAGCAAATCTTCAAGAGGTTAAAGGGGAACTGTACAGTGCATTTTCTACATTTGCGGTTTAAGGTTGGGTGCTGCCCTCAGATTTCTATCACATATTACCAGGCTGTTGAGGACGGCTTATTAGCAATTGCGAGTGGGTGGGTGGGTGGGTGGGTGGGTGCGAGTAAACAAACCGCTGACCCGCGCATCACTATAACACAATGTGAAAATATGAGCAATAGAATATAACTGAAAAAGACTGGCATGGATCTCATTGGCTGCTTATACTCCACATTCAGCAAGTAGGCATTTTGTTTGGTACATACTGTATGCCTGTATAAGATTGTGTCTGTAAAGTGCATCTGTGTGTGTGTGTGTGTGAGGTATCTAAGAGCCGGCCGACACAGAAGAAGGTAAAGGCGCTGGTGGACTGCAGAGCTGTCAGCTCGGACCAGCTGGCCTTCTTCAAGGATGAGGTCATCGTAGTCACAGCCACCGAGGACCCCCACTGGTGGGTGAGTAGAAATAAACCTCTTATTTACCTTTTATGTATTTGTTTTCTTTTTTTTTTTATTCATTTTTAATAAGAGGGTTTAACACAAAGTTCAAGCAGCTGGTTAATTGTCTTCCAACCGAGCTCTTTTTGAAATAATTTTTTTACTTAGTCTCATTGAGATATAGCAAAAGATTTATCTTATCACAAAAATGTTTTTTTTCTTTTGTATCACGTTCTGCATAAAGACAAAAAATACACAGGCATAGAGAAAGCCCTTACATTAATATCTTAAATATGTCCCTCCGTGTTCTCAGTCTATCTGGTCATTGATCTCGATTGTTTCTATACCTACAGGTCGGCCACATCGAGGGCTATCCATCCAGAAGTGGGACATTCCCTGTGAACTATGTCCATAAACTAGGGGACTGACTAGTCATAGCCATGGCCTACAACCTAAGTCCCTACGCCATACCCTAACGCTTACCACGCCACTTACCTGGGAAACCCAAAAGGCTCTGACGATATTCTGAACTTTGTGTTGTGTTGTGATCCAAGGGCTATATAATCTGCATACACTCGACTGTATATACAGACCGTGCACTGAAGGAAGTCACTATAGAATGAAAGAGTGTAATCTAGGCTTTAACTGATCAAAGCACGTGGAGGAATGCCACCCTAAAAGAAAAGCGGGATGAGAAAAGACTCCCTCCACCTTCGACCGCTCCAGTTGTAAAACATACAAGAGTTAAATGGTATTTACCACAACTCGCTGCTCGGGGAACATGACTATAGTCCCAGCCACAAAACTGTTGGAAAAGTTGGAGGAGCGAGTGTTTCTGCATGTGTTCGTGCGTCAGCCTATGCGTGTGCGCGCAACTGTTGGATTACCTGTCAATGGCATACGTATACTGTACTATACTGGAGTCTGGAGGAGAGAGAACATGTGCTCTGTAAGAGAGGATGAATAGCCTACGTTGTCCACTGCTTTCCTGGAAACCTAAAGAGACTAGGAGATTCATGCCATGTCATTCACAGTTGTCGGGACTCGGAGCCAGATGCAATGAATACCTGCTCAGTGACTGGTGGCGTTGACGTCTGGGGCTGGAACGACCTGGAACTGAAAGCCAGACAAAGTGCCTTTGTGGCTGCCAGCCTGTCTCCCTGAGCCTCTGGGGCTCTCAGGCTGCCGCTCTGAAATGGAACCCCAGCCCCTAAGCTGGTTTTGGGCCAGACTCCATCACCAGCTGGAGGTCTGGCTAGAGCCTGTGTGATTCAGTTTCCTCCAGTCTCCAGATGCAGTGGAGTGTCTACACACTATATATGGTTTGGCAGGGGACAGGAAGAGACTGTCGCTGCAGTGAAATACACAAAGCTGGATATTCAGTAGGTACCAAATGGATAGAAACAGGAGAAGAAAAAAATGAACTGATCGAAGGAGAACTGTTCATGTTCGTATGCGTTGCAAAATGTTGTCTGTTACTTACTCTAATGCACCAGGAATCCAGCAGAATACCTTCTCGATACAATTTCATAAGCGCTTTTAATGCCACTAATAGGGAGCAAACTGTTAAGTGTCTTGTACAACTGGTTTATCTGTCCACAAGTGAAACTATGCCTGCTATGGGCATGATGGGCTCTCGTAGGACAGACCACAATACAACCCTTTTTAGAGACAAGGATCTGTAGCTTTTTGGCTGTGCAGGTGTTTCTACGCCTGTTTGCATTCCTGTCGTTCGACAGGGGGTTATTGAAGGTTTGTTTGGCGTTCTATAGCTCGAGTCGCCGCCAATAAATATACAAGCAGAGAACTGCATGATCGCTTCAATGTGCATGGATCCAGGGACGGACTGTAAAATGAGGGCAAACCATTGAGTGCATGTTGCACTCTGTTGTACAAATGTTGTTGTTTTTTAAACCACATCTGTTGCTTGTTGTTGGAAACATTTTATATACAACATTTATATCACCCAGTGTTGTAAAATTGCCGAGCATCAGGTTCGATTGCACTCTCTTTACATAACTGTACCAAACTTTCTCATCTTCCGCTACTCACGCGCTCTCATGTGAATGATACTTGTTAGTTGTGAACATCAATTCGAAACTCTTATCTGTGCCAGTGGAGCAACGAGGCATGGGGTTTGGACTAGACGGTGGCCCTAAGGGCTCAGTCAGTCCACAGTACACTCTATTGACTCAACCCGACTGAGACAGAGGAATGAGAGGTGTTCTGCCCCCCCCCGGGGCCCTACATACACTTCACTTTAATTTGGACCGTGAGCTTGAGTAGAGCTGCGTCTCAATACTCATTTTTCTTTTTATAGGTACTATCGGATCAAGGGTCGTGAGGGAGAGGAAGCACGGGAAGAAAGATCTTTGACATTACTGGACTTATGGCGAGCTAAGTGAAGGCACTTGTTGTTCTTCCACGTCTTCGTATCGTTGACCATACACAGATCCTGAATCGATCTCGACGGTTGAGACATTATCACGTGGTTTCTGTGAAGTTCTCTTACATTAACAATATACTGGAATATTTCTGTCATTTCATTGATTAGCAGCTATTTGTAATATAGTATGGTTTGCACTCTTTGTCCTTTTCCACATGTGATTTTTACGCTCCACTAGCGATCATTAAAGAAGACTGTTAACATCTGATATTTTTATGCTGTATTCCATCTTTGTATTATGGAGAGTTTGGTCACTTTCAGAATGGATTTACATTATATACATGAAACTTTTGTCATAAATAACAAGAATGATGTAATTATGTAAAATATTAATGGCCTTCAGTATCCAAAAAGGTGGTGTAGAGCAGAATGCCTGAGATGGATTGCATGTGATAGATACTGGAACTAAAACTAGTTAAATTATTTTTCTGATTTAGCTTAGAAATCTCATCCTCATGACACACACTCGTATAGATCGAAATACTGACGGTATAAGACTAATTTTATGGAAAACATCCAATAAGACAGTTTTGTAAACTAGACGTTAGATGAGAGTAACAAGCTAATAATAGATTGCATGTATTCGTAAAGCTCCCACTGAAACATGTTGACCATTACAATCACTAAAAATGTATTTAAAATCTATAAATATTCATGCCAGTTAATCTGATGTTTGGTTACTCACCAAAAATAACTACTCTTGTTACATTTGTGAAATGGGAGCTTATTACAAATGGAATTTAAACGGAACACATTTGTATAACATTCCTCAACCTACCCCTAACAAAAACAAATGTCCGCCACCCACTCTGTCATCCACCTCAAACATCAGCCAAAACCCCTAGGATTAATAGAGTACATCTCCGGTCACCTAGTACAGGGATTACCATTATACACAGCCTGTGTGAGGGATACAACCTTTTATTGAGTGCTCTAACTGCATGTGCATGGGTTCGTATGTGCACACAAACACACAGGCGTAATGGGACCAAAGAGCAGGCATATGGGATGGACTGGTCCTCCGAGTGGGCAGTAGCAGAACTGTTTGGATCATTAGCCCGGGTGGGCGTCAGTGAGGCGGCTGGTTGCAAGATGGCACCGACAGATGGTCGCCTCGCTTCAGGTCCTTAAACTATGCAGTTATTTTTTTTAGATGTATTGTTTCTTACATTGTTAGCCTATAAAATCTAAACTGTTCTTACATACAGCTGAGAAGAACTATTGGATATAAAAGCGATGTCAACTTACCTTCATTATGACCAGAAATACGTCTTTCCCGAAGTGGATCCTTTGTTCGGACCTCCACCCTGGACATGCGATCTTATCCCAAAGGCTGTCCCAAGACAATGCGGTCGCCGCAGGAGAGGCAGACGGAGCGGCCTACTGGTCAGACTCGGAAGGCGAGCACACCATCCACCGCTTCCGAGCATATTACTCGCCAATGTCCAATCCCTAGATGACAAGGTGGATGTAATTAGGGCACGAGTTGCCTTCCAGAGAGAAATCAGAGATGGTAACATTCTCTGTTTCACGGAGACATGGCTCACTCCGGATGTGTTGTCAGTCGGTACAGCCACCCGGTTTCTTCATGCATCGTGCCGGCAGAAACAAGCATCTCTGGTAAGAAGAAGGGCGGGGCTGTATACCTTGTGATTACACCATGAGTTGTTAATCATAACAACATACAGGAACTCAAGTATTTTTGTTCACGCGACCTAGAATTCCTTACAATCGAATGCCCACCGCATTATCTTATAGTCACAGCCAAGCAGATCCCTCTTCGGCCCTGATATAACTTCACTGAACTCTATGTAAACTGGGAACCATACATCCTGAGGCTGCATTTATTGTAGCTGGGGATTTTAACAAAGCTAACTGAAGAGCCATACTTCCTAAATTCCATCAGCAATGTGCGACGAGCTGGTAGCTTTCTGGATCGTTGCTGCTCGAACTTCCACGACGCATACAAAGCCCTCCCCCGCCCTGCCTTTGGAAGATCTGACCACGACTCCATTTGTTTGCTCCCAGCCTATAGACAGAAACCTAAACAGGAAACGCCCGTGCTCAGGTCAATACAACGCTGGTCTGACAAATCTGATTCCACGCTTCAAGATTGCTTCGATCACGTGGACTGGGATATGTTCCGGATAGCCTCAGACAACAACATTGATGTATACGCTGACTCTGTGAGCAAGTTTTTATTAGCAAGTGCATCGGCGATGTCGTACCCTCTGACCATTAAAAACCTTCCCTAACCAGACACCGTGGATTGATGGAAGCATTCACGTGAAACTGAAAGCGCAAACCACCGCTTTTAATCATGGCAAGGCGACCGGAAACACAACTGAATAAAAAGAGTGCAGCTATTCCCTCCGCAAGGCAAACGAACAAGCTAAGCGTCGGTATAGAGACAAAGTAGTCGCAATTCAACGGCTCCGACACGACATATGTGGCAGGGTCTATCACGGATTACAAAACGACAACGAGCCCTGTCGCAGACACAGTCTTGCTCCCAGACAAATTAAACAACTTCTTTGCTCAGTGGCACAGTGCCACTGACACGGCCCGCTACCAAAGCCTGTGGGCTCTCCTTCTCCGTGGCCAAGGTGCGTTAAACGTGTTAACCATCTCAATGCTGCCCGGCCAGGCGGCATCCCTAGCCACGTCCTCAGCGCATGCGCAGACCAACTGGCTGGTGTGTTTATGGACATTTTCAACCAATCTCTATCCCAGTTTGTTGTCCCCACATCCTTCAAGATGGCCACCATGGTTTCTGTTCCCAAGAAATCTAAGGTAACTGACCTAAAAAAAACTATCGCCCGACGCACTCACTGTCATCATGAAGTGCTTTGAGACTAGGACCACATCACCTCCACCCTACCTGATACCCTAGACCCACTCCAATTTGTTTACCCTCCCCCATAGGTCCACTGACAATGCAATCGCTGTCACACTGCACACTTCCCTATCCCATCTGGACAAGAGGAAAACCTAATGTAAGAATCCTCTTCATCGACTACAGCTCAGCATTTAACAACATAGTACCCTCCAAACTCGTCATTAAACTTGAGACCCTGGGTCTCTACCCCGCCCTGCCTGACGGACCGGGCCGCAACCTGGGTGGCGAAACATGTCCACTCTACTGATCCACCCAGCTAGATCAAATCTCTGAGCTGACAAGGTAAAAATCTGTCGTTCTGCCCATGAACAAGGCAGTTCACCCACTGTTCCTAGGCCGTCATTGTAAATACAAATTTGTTCTTTTAACTAACTTGCCTTGTTAAATCAAATAAAAATCCTCAACACTGGGGCCCCCCACAAGGGTGCATTCTCAGCCCTCTCCTGTACTCCCTGTTCACCCATGACTGCGTGGCCATGCATGCCTCCAATTCAATCATCAAGTTTGCAGATGACACTACAGTGGTAGGCCTGGTTACCAACAACGACGAGACTGCATACAGGGAGGAGGTGAGGGCCCTCGGAGTGTCATGAAAATAACCTCTCACTCAACGTCAACAAAACAAAGGAGATGATCGTGGACTTCAGGAAACAGCAGAGGGAGCTCCCCCCCTATCCACATCGATGGGACAGTAGTGGAGAAGGTGGAAAGTTAAGTTCCTCGGGGTACACATCACGGACAAACAATTGGTCCACCCACACAGACAGCGTCGTGAAGAAGGCGCAACAGCACCTCTTCAACCTCAGGAGTTTGAAGAAATTTGGCTTGTCATCTAAAACACTCGCAACCTTTTTCACAGCTGCACAATCGAGAGCATCCTGTTGGGTTGTATCCCCACCTGGTACGGCAATTGCACCGCCCTCAACCGCAAGGCACTCCAGAGAGTAGTGCGGTCTGCACAACGCATCACCGGTGGCAAACTACCTGCCCTCCAGGACACCTACAACACCCGATGTCACAGGAAGGCAAAAAAAGATCAAGGACAATAACCACCCAAGCCACTGCCTGTTCACCCTGCTATCATCCAGAAGGCGAGGTCAGTACAGGTGCATCAAAGCTGGGAGCCCGAGAGGCTGTAAAAAGCTGTTTATCTCAAGGCTGTCATACTATTAAACAGCCATCCCTAATATAGAGTGGCTGCTGCCAACAGACTCAAATCTCTGCCCACTTAAATAAACAGACTTAATAAAGCCATCACTAGTCACTTTAAATAAAGCCACTTTATGTTTACATATCCTACATGACTCATCTCATGTGTATATACTGTATTCTACACCATCTCCTGCATCTTACCTATGCCGCACTCAATCGCTCATCCATATATTTATATGTACATATTCTTATTCATCCCTTTACATTTGTTGTGTATAAGGTAGTTGTTGTGAATTTGTTAGATTGAACTGCATAGTCAGAACTAGCATTAACATCTGCTAACCATGTGTATGTGACCAATACAATTTGATTTGTCTAAGGGCTCTATTCACATCAGATCCGCTTCAGCCGTTTTTGTGGCAGCGAAGCTGGGACTGTGTAAGAGCTTTAAAATCCACAAGTGGCTCCCGGGGCAGCAGGTAGCCTAGTGATTTAAAGCTTTGGGCCGAAAATATAAAAATCTGTCGATCTGCCCCTGAACAAGGCAGTGAACCTAGGCTGTCATTGTACATAAGAATTTGCCTTGCCTAGTTAAATAAAGGTAAAATAAAATTCTCAATGATTTCCCTTAGTGGTAGCTGCTGTGTATAATGTTGAGACATCAGTGTACATAGACACACTGGCTTTGGCCTCCCGAGTGGCATAGTGGTCTAAGGCGCTGTGCCACTATAGAGTTTGAGTCCAGGCCCATGGGACAGCTCACAATTGGTCCAGCGTCATCCGGGTTTGGCTGGCAGGGATGTCCTTGTCCCATCGCACACAAGTGACTCCTATGACAGGCAGGGCACAGTGCACGCTGACACCATTATGGCTCTCGACCTTCGCCTCTCCTGAGTCCGTACGGGAGTTGCACCGATGAGATTTTTTGGGATTTGTCTAAGGGCTCTATTCAATCAGATCCGCTTTAGCCAACATCCACATAGCGGTTATTTTGGCGTAATCGGAGCTGGAACTGTGCAAGAACTTTCAAATCCACAAGCGGCTCCAGGAAAGTAGACCTAAAGGTCTGAATCTAGGCCAGGTATTAGATCACTACTGGCTCAGGGGACAGACAGGAAAATAGGGTCCGGGTTGTGTTGAGTCAGGAATTAGGCCAGTGCCCATTATGGTGCTGATCTAGGATCCGGTCCCTCCCTGTCCATGTACTCTTTTTAATTATGCTCTAGAAGGCTAAACTGATCCTGGACCAGTAAGTGTGTGCGTTTAACTGGGTGAACCACACACAGGACCCATGACAGCAACAGACATTAGCCACATGGCTTAGCCTTGGATGTGCTGTACAGTGTTATTAGATACAGAATGACAGTTAAGCCGCTAACCTGATATACTGTATGTAATATTGTACATTCATAAATGGTATCCTGTATCATAAAATCATATAGGACATTAAACATGATGTAATATATACAGTACCAGCTCATAATAAAATCCAGCACAGGCTCTTATATTACTCAGATCAGTATTAGAACAGGTAAGTCTAGTTTTTCATTAAAAATAAGTAAATATACATATACTGTGTGTATAACCCTGGTGTCATGGCTAAATTCCCAAACTGGCCAAACTCCATCATGCCCACCAAATCATCAACCTCATTCCTAATTGGCATGTACCTCTCGAGCTGGTGGGTGTTCTGGCACAACATGGCTCCCGTGCATCAGCCAGGTGGGTGGTGGACGAGTTGAGATCCCCCCTACTGTGTACAGGCTTTGAGTACCTTTTAGTTGGATTCCATCTTAGGAATGTATGCTTTTCCTACCCGCTTCTCAGTATTTGGTATTCAGACTTAACTTATTCAGTCGCCAACATGCTCTACAGATCTGGCTACCTTGCGCGCTCTGAATACATTTCATTCAAATGCTGAAAACCTTCCCACTTGCTGGCCAATATTTTCCCTTGGAGTGTTCATTCAATTAACTAACGTTCAGCAAGCTGAAAGGGCACTCAACATTGACACAAATTAACGATAAGAGGCAGAAATAAATTGAAGATTGTGGAAGCCGTTTTGTTAGACTTCAATGCATCTTTAGACATTATCGATCATAATCTGCAGTTTAAACGTGTTATTGCTTTACATCCTCTGTCTTATCGTGGATCGAGAGTTACACAGAGGGTGTTCTTTTAGTAAAGTAAACCAGGTAGAGTTAGGCATACTTCAAAGTATTTATATATTATTATATTCCACTCGCCTTGAGTAAAGTCGGTCTTATTTTTATTCCTTTACCCCATTTTCATGGTATCCAATTGGTAGTTAGTCTTGTCTCATCGGTGCAACTCCCGTACGGACTCGGGAGAGGCGAAGGTCGAGAGCCACAACGGTGTCAGCGTGCACTGCGCGCTGCCTGGCTTCAAGGTCCAGAGTTGAGTGTGAGGGATGTAATTGTTTTATTTATGACGGAGGCTGTTTTGTTGTGATGCAAGTGTTTTATTCCTCTTTGAACCCAAGAAAGAGTCTTGGCACTAGCCAACGGGAATCCTAATAAATACTAAATCACTATAATTCTACACCATGTATTAGTGTCTGACTGTCATTGGTGGGCAATGAGGGCCCAACACAGTGATGACATCATTTAATGTCAAAGTTTATTGTACAGTACATCATAGGCTCTCTGTACATTCAGACCAATTAGAGAAGGTACGGATCACTCATTCAGCTCATAACCAATAGAAACATTCTTCAGCGTGAACAGTACAGGCAAAGTGAGGCGTACCAAAGAACTAGAAACCTTCCCTTTAGGACAGATTTAAGAACCAGGACACAAGATATCAGACATTCCAAGGAGAAGCCTATCTATTGAATACACAAGTGAAGATCTTACATCCAATTGTTCAATGTGGTCACTCAACTCACTACTCATGTCCAATATGGCGCACATGTTATATCACGTTACGTTTGCTTATTACACCTCACATTCTGCTGACGGTCCCAGCGGGTGTTCTGGCGGTTGTGGTGTCTCATGTTATCAGTTACCCTTCCTCACTGCTAGTTGCAGTGTCTCATTACATCAAGAGCCATTACAATTACGCTGAGCAGGCGTGGGTGACTCGCATGACTACCCACTCTCTTTCCCAGTCATGACAGGACAACCGCGTCACTTCTCCAGAGAGAATGAGCTAGAGAAATGTGCCCTGGCGTTCGACACATTAACCAACAGATGTAAAAGCTGACTTAAACTTTATAGTTTCTCTCTTATTTTTTTATATTTTTTAATCAACCGTTACTGTGGTTATTCCCAGCAGAAGAGAACATGTGTAATGTGTGCATGGGTAAGCAATAAGCATTCTCCCACTTTCTCCAGGAAAATGTACTATATTCTACCACATTTCAGACTCGGCCTCAATTGATGTTTTTTTCTCTCCAAACCAGCTGTTTGCAAGTCCCATTCTCTCTGTCAGTACAGAGTACATGCAAAACATCCTGAACAATGTTAGCTCTGCACTAGGGAATTTGTCAAATTTGATGTGAATGCAAGCAATTCTCCACTCACACTACGCAAAATTCATTAATCCCGTTATGTAATGCAAAACCCTTATACAAAGCGATGAGCAGTTTGCATTATTTCAAATCAATGCAAGAACACATTTTATCAGTAGAACTTCAAATATATATAAACTTATTTTCAAGGTCAACATTTGGTAATTTAATAGTAAAGGATATCGATCTATATAATTGTAAATAAACAGATTAAACACTGTTCGGAAAAAAAATACATTTTGAAAAAAACGTAGCTTATTTTACACTAACAAAACACTAACATCACAAATGAATTATTAAACACAATAGAGAAGTACATTCATGTAGTAAAGTAGCTAACATTGTTGGAAGCTTGTTTTGGACCTGTGGTTGATTCAGTACTTGTTAATTATCTTTAACAAGTTAGGACAATGTTGGTTGGCTTAGAAGGACCGGGGTTGGAGCGCTGGCCGTGCCAAATAATCCACTGAGCTGAAGATTAGTCATATGCTCGGAAGCTTGTACAAGTCTTCAGTTCTCCAAATCTTTTGTCATTAAGTTGTTTGTCCCTGCAACTCACTTGTGAAGCAAGACGAGGGAAGAACATTTTGATAATCCTGAAGGAAGACTGTTTGAAAAAGTCTATTGAGAAGATAGACAGAGAAGGTTATTTTCAACCACAGGCATTAAACAGGTTAAGGGAACAATATTTAGTGAGGGGAGGGGGGGGACATTTTAACATTACATTCATTCTGCAAGTGGGCCCAAGAGCTCTTTGGGAAACTTTGTTTTTCATAGCAGAACAACAACAACAAGGTGCTATGCCAAAAAGAGGACATTTAGGTTTAAAGTGATCCAACCTGGATCCGATCTGCTTGAGGTCGTCATCGATAGAACAAGGGTCATGAATTCATCAGCACACTGTTATATACACGCATACATTGCATAAGGCATTTGTGAAGAACCCTTTTTAGGCTTCCAGTATATTCAGTATAATGTAATAGCCTAATTTGTACATAAAACACAATATATGCAATATATGCAGGTATTTTGCTCGTCTCGGGCCATGATAGATACGTAGGCAGTAGCTGACCCTGTGTCAATGCTATGCTATGCCTATGCTATGGCCTGTGATTCACGAACTAAGCAAATGTGTCCTATGCGTAGGGCGATCCTCAGAAGTAAAGAATGCATGTAGACGGCTCCATCGATCATTGTCTGTTGTAGTTCAACACCCTAGCTTTAAAAAAAAAGTAGCTAAATAGCCCTTGTAATCGACAGACTAAGAAATATTTGTAAATAAAGCGATAAATACTTTCCAATCACCATCACCTGTGCACCTTGCCACCTTTGCCTCGACCTGGACTCAGGGGTAGACGTAACATAGCAAATGTAAATCCAGAACTGAATTATATACCAATGCGAAATGTAACGTCCATCCTCCATTTTGTATGATGTTACGAGTTACAATTTGTATTATTATTAGGAATTTGCCAAACTTATATTTGACGAATTCCAATTTGTTGTGGTCAATGTTAGCTAGGTTAGGCTTAGGATTTAGGTTAAAGGGTTGAGGTTAGCTAAAATGCTAAAGTTGTCCGTGATGAGATTCAAACACAATCTTTGGGTTGCTAGACCCATTCAGTCACATATACCACCAACGCTGTGAGGAGGACAGAAAGGACCAATAGGCTAAGCAAGTATCATATGTCAATTCAACCTATATCACCTGAAAGTGAGGTATTGTGTTCTGTAAACTACAATGTCGAGGTGTACATTTGATCATATTTCGTGCACTAGGTCGACTCATCTGAAAACATGATAGAAAATGTGCCTCTGCGAGATGTCCCCAACACTCCATTTATGTCCTTTTAGGTTACATTATGAATGGAAGAATGGTCGTACAATATAAGAATTGAGAGACATATAGTTTCATACGCATTACCCAGTTGTACATTCGCATACGAATTGGGTGACGTAACTTATTATACATATTGTTCTGAGACCAGATTGCTTTTTGGGTCACCATAACAAGAAAGGAGAATTACTGGGAGAACTAATGTTGGTGAATCATTTATGTAAATGGTTAGGGGAACTATAAAGACAAAGGTTAGGTGAATTTACATACCAGGTTTGGTGAATTGGGTTAAGTTTAGATTTAGCTAAAATGCTACAGTTGTCACCGACCAGACTCGAACAATCAACCTTTGGATTCTTAAACGGTCGCGGATTACGCCTACCCATCCTCCCTGACCAACCTCCTTTCTGTATAAAGTAACTAAACCATTAGTAGGTACAATACACTGTCTATGCAAAAATATGTGGACACCCCTTGATATTAGTGGATTTGGCTATTTCAGCCACACCCGTTGCTGACAGGTGTATAAAATCGAGCACCCAGCTATGCAATCGCCATAGACAAATATTGGCAGTAGAATGGCCCGTACTTAAAAAACTCATCGTCATAGAATGCCACCTTTCCAACAAGTCAGTTTGTCAAATATCTGCCCTGCTAGAGCTGCCCCAGTCAACTGTGCTGTTATTGTGATGTGGTAGGCCATATGCCCACAGAACAGGACTACTGTAGCGTGTAAAAATCGGCTGTCCTCAGTTGCAACACTCACTACCGAGTTCAAAACTGCCTCTGGAAGCAACGTCAGCACAATAACTGTTTGTCAGAAGCTTTATGAAATGAGTTTCCATGGCCGAGCAGCCTCACACAAGCCTAAGATGACCATGCGCAATGCCAAGCTTCGGCTGGTGTGGTGTAAAGCTTGCCGCCATTGGACTCTGGAGCAGTGGAAACGCGTTTTCTGAATTGATGAATGACGCTTTACCATCTGGCAGTCTGACAGACAAATCTGGGTTTGACGGAATCAAGGAGAACGCTACCTGCCCTAATGCATAGTGCCAACTGTAAAGTTTGGTGGAGGGGGGAATAAAGGCCTGGGGCTGTTTTTCATGGTTCGGATTAGGCCCCTTAGTTCCAGTGAAGGGAAATCTTAACTTTGTGACAACAATGTGGGGAAGCCCCTTTCCTGTTTCAGCATGACAATGCCCCCGTGCACAAAGCGAGGTCCAAATAGAAATGGTTTGTCGAGAGCGGTGTGGAAGAACTTGACTGACCTGCACAGAGCCCTGACCTCAACCCCCTTGAGTGCCTTTGGGATGAATTGGATCGCCGACTGCGAGCCTGGCCTAATCGCCCAACATCAGTGGCCAACCTCAGTAATGCTCTTGTGACTGATTGGAAGCAAGTCCCCCCAGCAATGTTCCAACATCTAGTGGAAAGCCTTAGCAGCA
The DNA here is from genome assembly GCF_023373465.1 of Oncorhynchus keta. Taxonomy (NCBI): domain Eukaryota; kingdom Metazoa; phylum Chordata; class Actinopteri; order Salmoniformes; family Salmonidae; genus Oncorhynchus; species Oncorhynchus keta. Next base: position 43,939,372 of record NC_068455.1, read on the forward strand.
AAGATGGGACCAACTCCATATTAATGCCCATGATTTTGGAATGAGATGTTTGATGAGCAGGTGTCCACATACCTTTGGTCATGCAGTGTACATCTTGGAGGTGCTCAGAAATACATAAAGTATGTTTCCCCTGGCACGGAGACCAGGCTGCTCAAGCAATCCCAAGCTATTCTAACATTAAACAGCAACCTGGAAGCAGCAGAAATCCTAATACCATCAAAGCAAGAGAGTGATTTAAAACATCAACAAATGATGCTCCAACAGGAGCAAGAGTTTGTTGCCAAATGTCCAAACAATTTAAACTAGCCTATCGAATTGTACCAGAAACACTTGCCTTCTTGTCTACTACGAACCTTGATGGAGCTTTTGAACAGAATGATAATGGGAAACAATTACCGTGCTGTGAAAAAGCCAATTACCTTGAAGTGTTTCCTCTGCCCACCTATGACAGGTTAGTTCTTATGAAATATGATTAGCTAAAAGGGTCCTCACCATTTCCTGTTTCCAGCCAACATGTCACACACCAAATGACTGAGCATTGAAACAGTATCAGCTACAACTTTACCTTACCCTTGAATTTGATGTAATATTTGCTCTGTATCATCAGTTTCAACAATACCTGGAAAGTAGTAGCTGTCGTAGATACTGCACTCATGTGCACACACACTTCCAATTTATGTAGCAGAGAGATTGTCTGTCTGCCATAACCTACGATTGCCATAAATAGACCCCCCCCCCTAGTGAATTAGCTGTTCTTTCGACGCACACACACTGGCGCTAAAGCAAAGGGGTGGGGGAAACGGTATCCCAAGACGAATGGAACGAGGAGAGGAAGGAGAAGAAATAGGACAAATAATCCGTGCGAGTGTGTTCTGTTCTAGGCCTCTCTCTGTGTAATCAGGTCACCTGCATGGGACCCAGATAAAGTGAGAAACGAGAAACGGCTAACACTTTCAAAAAGAGAACACCATGTACTTTCAAAGACACCGTCACACAAACCCATCCTTGAACCATCCTCAACAAACCCATCCTTGAACCATCCTCAACAAACCCATCCTCAGTTTATTTTCCAATCAAAAGGGGCATTAATTGCAGTGGGTACCAATGCGCTTACGTCAATAACATTAAATTGCTATATTTGCTCATTTGTCTCCTCGTTGGCTGCCTCTTTCAACCCTCCATCTTTCACAGAACGGACTCGGCCATCCTTTTACCATGACAACAACACAGAGAGCTAGAAACATTAGACGTCAGCACAAACATCCACCCCCTGGCTCAGCTAGTCTGTATAACCTACCTTTGCTCGTCTCTCTGGCCATGGCATGGCTATTGCAACCCTAAAACATTCCGTCAACCTCTAAAGCATTGAGAGCCCAGCTCTACCGTTATCAAAATTAACATAGTTTTGCGTCAGCGCCATTGTCCATGGCTCAGGTCCGACTGAAATAAATGCAGCAAAAAAGCAAGTTGTTCTTGAATCCTCGGTCTCCGAGGACACAATGTTTGTTGAATACATTCTGGAAGGTTTTAAGGAGAGAGAGAGCTTGGCCTGGGGTTGCCAGGCGACAAAGAAGAGGCCACAGGTGGAAGCTTCTGAGGAGGAACTACTTTCTCTCTCGCCCTGAGAGAGCCGACGATAACTCCACTGGGGACTTGGCTTTCAAAGCTCAAAAGATTACTGGGCTGAGAGATAGAGTTTGCAGGGGAATGCCAAGGCACGTTTCCCTTCGCGAGCATGGCCCTCTTACCACCCACGCTTTCCGACTCCCCCTTTCTCTGTCGATCCTCAACTGCCCTTCGCTCCCCTTTTCTCAATTCAGTGGGTTGGAAAGGGATATTGTTCAACGCTCTCCCCCATCCCATAAGCCCAGCTTTGTTATATAAGCCTGTTCTCTCTTTGCATATCATAAGAGGCACAGAGAAAATGAATTGTTTCCATGTTACCTCACAGTCCAATGACTGCTCGTAGCCTCTTCAGAGACTTGCACCTTGAATGTTCTTCCCATTTCTTCCAACACACAAAGCATAGAAAATAAGAATCTACCAACCACATCAAGCAATGACATCTTTGCATTTGTACAATAACCCTTTGGGTTTACGGACGTACCATGTGAGTCCAATGGCTGCCAAACTAACTAATATGTTCAGTAGGCGGTCTTTAGTCCATAGAGGGCCAGCCTCCAGGAACAAACAAGAGCTCAAGCTGGGATTGTACATCAATAAGGGGTAATGGTCTGAAGAGGTGGTGCTCTGTAGTTGATGGGGGTCATTTGAGCTTGACGGACCAGGGCAGGCACGTGCGGAGTCCTAGCATGGATGAGAAAACGATAGTGGGCCGGTGCTTCTTGAACCGCTTGCTGTTTTCAGCCGTGTACATCTCCCCCTGCTGGGCAGCGCAGGCGATGCGGGTAACCACCTCGCCATGCTCCACTGCCTCCTGCTCCGAGCGCACGAACACCTCCCGGAGCTCCTCCAGGCGCCGCTCCATCTCCTGGATGACACGCTGGCGCTCCTCCATCTCCAGCAGGCGCCGGCGGGCTGCCTCGAACTCCATGCTGGAGCTGGGGGTCACCATCTTGGAGGAGGGGGCCGTGGTGGCTGTCGAGGGGGGCTCCGAGCCGTACAAGGCCATCGTCACCCGCCGGAAGTCGCCCATGGAGATGGAGCGTCGTGTGGTGGGCGATGGAAGAGGGAGGGCCAGCGTGCCGGGGGGGGAAGGGGACAGGGCTGAGAAATGGAGGGAAGGGACGGATAGAGGGGGTGCTGAGGCCTCAGGGTGAAGGTGGGAATCCATGTCGTCCGTGGTAGGCGCTTGTCTGAGGTTTTTCTTCAAGGCTGGGTGCGGGCGTCAGTCTGTGCTGCTGTTGTTGTTGTTTCTAGTATTCTGTGGGAGCACAGTGAGTGGCGTGCTGCCTCAGAGCCGCTTCATTCATTAATAAGAGATCGGAGCTCAGTAAAGCGTTTCATGGGGAGGAGTCCACTCGCCCCTCATTGGTTGCTTGCTTCATGTTGAATGCCGATTGGCTGCTTGCCCCTCTGCTGGCTCTGCCCCCTCGATGTCCTTTGTGTTGCCATCTCCGGTGCTCTTCGCCGACTTCAACAGGAAAATTAAGAGAGGGATAACACATTCAGCGATTCTATCCTAGCTCCTCTCCTGTCTGTGGTTGGCTTAGTGTGTGTGTGTGTGTTGTATGAGTCGTTCTCTCCTCTCCTCACTGCCCTCCCTCCCTCCCTCCCTCACTCCAGCTGGGCTCTATTCATCCTCCTCTATACCGCTCGGCTTGTTGCCCATAGCAACACAGTCTCAGCATCAGATGGCAAGTGGAGAAGGGCGGGGTGTTGTTCACATTTTAGTTTCTCTCTCCCTCACCCTCTCCTTCCCGAACTCATTCATCACTCTTTCCCACTATTCCTCCTCCCCCGTCCTATCCTTCATCGCTTGTCGCTGAAATTGAATTTTTCTTTTTGAACTAGCTCTTCCAAGATGAAACTTCACTCAGTGCATGTCAGACCCTTATCCAATGGTAATTTGTCCCCCCCTACACACACACACACACACACACACACACACACACACACACACACACACACACACACACACACACACACACACACACACACACACACACACACACACACACACACACCTGGAATGATCAGACACCCTTGTACCATCTGTTTGGTTCATTCCCCTGCTAGCTAGCTGATCGAGCCAGCTGCTCTAACCCAAGGTTGAACTATTTTCTCTCTCTCTCTCATTTATATATGTTTGGACACACCTTCTCATTCCAGTGTTTTCCTTTTCAAAAATATTTTCTAGATTGTATAATAATTAGTGAAGACATCAACTATGAAATAACACATATGGAATCATGTAACCTAAAAAGTGTTATACAAATATTTTTCATTTGAGATTCTAAGTAGCCAACCCTTTGCCTTGACAACTTTGCACACTCTTAGCATTCTCTCAACTAGCTTCATGAGGTAGTCACCTGGAATGCATCTCAATTAACAGGTGTGCCTTGTTAAGTTAATTTGTGTTAATTTGCCAATCAGTTGTTGTGACAAGGTAGGGGTAGTATACAGAAAATAGCTCTATTTGGTAAGAAACTTGCTTAGGCCAAGAAAAACAAGTAATGGACATTTAACCGTTGGAAATCTGCCTTTTGGTCTGATGAGTACAAATTTGAGATTTTTGGTTCCAACCGCTGTGTCTTTGTGAGACGCAGAGTAGGTGAATGGATGATCTCTGCATGCGTGTTTCCTAATGTGAAGCATGGAGGAGGAGGTGTGATGGTGTGGGGGTGCTTTGCTGGTGACACTGTCTGTGATTTATTTAGAATTCAAGGCACGCTTAACCACCACAGCATTCTGCAGCAATATGCCATCCCATCTGGTTTGCGCTTAGTGGGACTATCATTTGTTTTTCAAGAGGACAATGGCCCAACACAGCTCCAGGCTGTGTAAGAGCTATTTGACCAAGAAGAAGAGTGATGTATCAGATTACCTGGCTTCCACAAACTTGACGGGTACTATACGTATATATGAGAGAGTGCAAGAGATTGGTGGGGTTTTGCAGTGTGCATGCTGCAGGGTTGGGGTCAACTGCAACTTTCCTTACCCCAACGTGCTGTAGCTAGTTTAGTGTTTGGGATGCTGCCACTGTTTGATCGCACAACATAGTTCCAAGAAGGGTTCCTCATATAACCCACAGACAGGTTGCCAAAAGCACGCACACACAGACACACTGCTAACAACAACTGTGTCCATCCGTGACTTGTGAGCCAAGTAAGCCAGAGGGACACGTGATGCAAACCCTGTCCTCTCATGAAAGACTGGCACACGCTCTCGCGCACACGCAAAACAAGGCTCCTGATACGATCGTTCAGGATGCATTACAGTATTACAGGGTTTCTCTCCCATCTCAGACATCATCTCTCCCCCTCCCTCCCTCCCTCCGCCCCACTAAAACACAGAAAGCCTGTCCTCAATCCCTTGTGAAAATAACCATCCCTCCATATACCCTTTCCTCCCTCCCTCCGTGTGTATACAGACCCTCTGTCCCAGATTAGTTTCATCTCCTCTGCCTATGTTATGTTTGTGCTAGGGGGAGGGAGTGATGTGTCAGTTGCTGGATAAAGGGAATTGACCCCTGCACAGAATTTTGGGCAACCAATCGCAGCGTTCCAATGGATAGCAACCGTCGTCGAGTCCAACATCTCGGGACAAGCTCACGTTTGAAACACTTATTATTTTTTTTTTTTAATGGCTCAATAATTTATGTGCACCAAGAAAACTTGCTACTGCAAATCCTGAAATGCAGAGTTTTGGGAGTATTTTTCAAATTATAATTGGAGAGAACACTAGTTGGCTCTTAAAGTGGTTAGTAACTTTGGCTGCATGATGACAGTGCATTCAGAGCCATCCAGTGGCTACAACCTTCATTTGACCAGGTTCCCTTAAAGCAACTGTAATGACAGTACACCACAACATGCCCGAGAGTCTCCTGATGAGTAAGGGGTGGTCTGTGCTTAATTTAATTTAGTATAAAAATAAAAAAATAAAACAGTTTGAGATCATTGTGAGGGGATTTCACCAGTGGTTAGAATGGGGGGAATTAAGCTTCCCGTGAAAATGTTGTCCAAGCTTGCAACAGTACCCAAGGGGGGCGGGGCTTAGCGAAGGGTCAATTACATCACCGTGAGGTCTGACTGGGGATTGGGGGGGAGAGAGCCACGGGCAAGGCAGGGGACAGGGGACTCATTTGCAGGATGCAACCAAAAATAAGTATTTTTTTTCATGTCTTTTCAAGGTCTTCTGCTCATAGGCATAGCATAGTTTCAGAGGGAATATGGTCTACTTTTACTTTAGTGGGCTGTGCTGCAGAGGAGCTGGAAACTGAGATACCTGCTGAAAGAGAGAGAATAGTCAATCTTCTGTTTTTTTTTTGTGTGCTTGTGTGCGCAGTACCACAGCGCTAACAAAATCTTTCCACAGGCACAATCAGAATTGAGCTCACATCAGCCCTAACGAGAACTACCCTTACAAAAAAAGATTGCAGTTTTAAAAATGCAGTAACTTCAGTCGACTGTGGTATTTTGGATACAGTATTTGCAGCATACTGCAGTTCTACTGCACTCTGACTGCAATATTTTTCGTAAGGGTAAAAACCAACTGCATAAAACACCCATTAAATCAGGTCATTCAGTAGATGTTCATACTATTATCAAATATCCCAGTGAACACATGTTGAAAATACATATTTTCAACCAAAAAGACAGCTGTTCAATGTCTTGCGCTCATAGGTTCAACTTCACGGTTTTGGAGTGAGAGGTGTTAACACGCTCTGCCTCTTTCTTATCAGAGCATTTCCAAGGTCTGCCGCCCACGCAGAGACAGAGGAAGAGTCAAAGGCAGCCTTCACTCTGCGTTTTACGACCATCAGACACATTGATGCTCCTGCTTCTATCTAGTGCTGCCTCCAAATCAAACAGACTTGTGTTCAGTAGGTACAAACGGAAGACGTTAAGACATGGAGTGAAACGGGGAAGTACTATCTATACTGGCCCAATAAGAATGGTTGTTTCTAGTTCTGTTTAAAACGTGTTGCAACAGTTTGCCCTAATGAACAGACCTGCCCGCCATTACAACCGCAGATGAAATGAGGCAATGCAGCATCTTCCAGGGTTTGTCCCAAATGGCACCATATTCCCTATATAGTGCACTACTTTTGACGAGTTGCTTTCAGATGGAGGAGACCAGGGTAATGTAATGAGAGCCATGGAAAGATGCTAGATACAGTACTGTAATTAATTACCGGGAACCTAGAAAAAGTCTGTGTTAGTATTGGTGTGGTTGTAAAGGGTTTATTTACTGCAGTGTGAATTGCCTGTACACTGACATCAAGGTAAGAGCACAGAGTGAGAGTGAGAGAGATGAACAGAGGTAGAGAGAGTGTTTGTTTATTTGCTTATTTACTCGTTTTACAGAAGAAGTAGCCACACAAAACACAAACAATAACAATTAACAAAACACTAATAAACTAATGGACAAGGACCATCACACACTTCAACATACAAACAATACAACAAAAATTGTGTGCGTGTCCTCACAGTCCCCACCATTCCATGAGTTGTATAATCATTTTCTTAAAGGTCATTTGTCTGTTCGCTTGAGGATTTGGAGATGGAAGGGAGTTCCATACGATCTTGGCTCTGTATAAAATTGTGCGTTGCCGTGAATTTGAGAGACTTGGAGACTGAAGAGACCTCTGGTGGCATGTCTTATGGGTTATTTATATATTTATATAAATATATATTTATATAAATATATATATATATGTATTTATATATATATTTATGTATATATTTATTTATATATATATTTATATATATATTTATTTACGCACACACAGGACAGACTGGCATGCATGTTTATGTTAGTTACGTGCATTTAAGGGCAAGGCATGTTGCTCCGTTTTAAGCCTTTCTTCGCTACTCTTGACCATATTACCGGACAGTAATCAAGTTGGGACAAGACCAGAGCCTGAACAACTAGTACAATTGATTTGTGTCAAAAATCAGACATTCCCCTTCCCCGTCTTCACAACTTTGCCAATGTGACTTGACCATCCATTCCTCAAACGGTCACATCCTTCATGTCCAACTCCATGCTTTTAGTTTTAAAATGTATTTAAGACCAGTTTATTATTAAAATCACCCATTCTGATACTAACTCGTTAAAAATCTCAGTGAGCTCACTTGCTTTGGGTGCTGACATGTAGAGTGTGGGATCATCCGCATACAGTCATTTTAGCTTTGCGTAAGACCAGACACAAATCATTTGTAAAAATAGAGAAGAGTAACGGCCCAAGGCAACTACCCAGAGGGACAATGCACTGTAGATAGTGCCTTCGGATATTATTCAAACACCTTCACTTTTTCCACATTTTGTTAGTTTACACAGCCTTATTCTAAAATGGATTAAAATGTAGTTTTTCCTCAATCTACACACGATACCCCATGTTTTTTTGTTGTGCAAATTTATAAAATATTATATTTATAAGTATTCAGACCCTTTACTCCGTACTTTGTTAACAATTACAGCCTTGAGTCTTCTTGGGTATGATGCTACAAGCTTGGCACACCTGTATTTGGAGATTTTCTCCCTTCTCACCAGATCCTCTCAAGCTCTGTCAGGTTGGATGGGGAGCGTTGCTGCACAGCAACATTCAGGTCTCTTCAGGCGTTCGATCGGGTTCAATTCCGGGCTCTGGCTAGGCCACTCAAGGACATTCAGAGACTTGTCCCGAATCGACTCCTGCGTTGTCTTGGCTGTGTGCTTAGGGTCACTGTTCTGTTGGAAGATGAACCTTCACCCCAGTCTCAGGTCCTCAGTGCTCTGGAGAAGGTTTTCATCAAGGATCTCTGAACTTTGCTTCATTCATCTTTCCCTCGATCCTGACTAGTCTCCCAGTCTCTGCCGCTGAAAAACACCCCCACAGCATGATGTTGCCACCACCATGCTTCACCATAAGGATGGTGCCAGGTTTCCTCCAGGCGTGATGCTTGGAATTCAAGCCAAAGAGTTCAATCTCGGTTTCATCAGACCAGAGAATCTTGTTAATCATGATCTGAGAGTCTTTAACTCCAAGTGGGCTGTCATGCCTTTTACTGAGGAGTGGCTTCTGTTTGGCCACTCTACCATAAAGGCCTGATTGGTGGAGTGCTGCAGAGATGGGAGAACATTTCAGAAGGACAACCATCTCCACAGAGGAACTCCAGAGCTCTGTCAGTGACTATCGGGTTAATGGTCACCTCCCTGACCAAGGCCCTTCTCCCCCGATTGTTCAGTTTGGCCGGGAGGCCAACTCTCGGAAGAGTCTTGGTGGTTCCAAACGTCTTCCATTTAAGAATTATGGAGGCCACTGTATTCTTGGGGACCTTCAATGCTGCAGAAATGTTTTGGTACCCTTCCCCAGATCTGTGCTTCGACACAATTCTGATTTGGAGCGCTACGGACAATTATTTCGACCTCATGGCTTGGTTTTTGCTGACATGCACTGTCAACTGTTGGACCTTATATAGACAGGTGTGTGCCTTTCCAAATCCTGTCCAATCAATTGAGTTTACCACAGGTGGACTCCAATCAAGTTTTAGAAACATTAAGGATGATCAATGGAAATAGGATGAACCTGAGCTCAATGTCGAGACACCTAGCAAACGGTCTGAATACTCGCTTTGTCATTATAGGGTATTGTGTGTAGATTGCCGAAGTAGTACCGTAACAAAATGTGGAAGTAGTCAAGGGGTCTGAATACTTTCTGAATGCACCGTATACGTTAGGGTAGCTTCCATTGAACACTCTGGGTTTTATAGGATAAATAGTTATTTCAAGTACAATTCATGTTCAACAATACAGCTCCAACTATCAGATCCATTTCTTTTAACCAATCACGAGTCCGTGAAGTACAATTTGAGTACCCTTCTCTATATACATCCTAAAAGTCAGTTAATGCTATTTTCCAGAGAACAAGTTGTGTTTAGAATGAATTAGCTTTCCCATTTGATGCTGAACAGAATATTATTTGCTTTTATGTAGTGTTTTGCATGCCACTGTGGAGGAGGTAGGAATTAGGCAAATATGTGGAGGTACTGTATGCAAGTAAGAGTTTGCGTATTTTAATGAGCGGATGGTAGTCCGTTTCAGGGAGCGTGTGGTCAGTACACAAATGTGTTATAGAACAGAATGGTTTGACGCAGAAGAGGAAAGTGTTACCCTGTCCGGGGGTGTCCTCGGATGGGGCCACAGTGTCTCCTGATCCCTCCTGTCTCAGCCTCCAGTATTTATGCTGCAGTAGTTTGTGTGTCGGGGGGCTAGGGTCAGTTTGTTATATCTGGAGTACTTCTCCTGTCCTATTCGGTGTCCTGTGTGAATCTAAGTGAATTGAAGTGTGCGTTCTCTAATTCTCCCTTTCTTTCTCTCTCTCGGAGGACCTGAGCCCTAGGACCATGCCCCAGGACTACCTGACATGACTCCTTGTTGTCCCCAGTCCACCTGGCCATGCTGCTGCTCCAGTTTCAACTGTTCTGCCTTAATATTATTCAACCATGCTGGTCATTTATGAACATTTGAACAGCTTGGCCACGTTCTGTTATCTCCACCCGGCACAGCCAGAAGAGGACTGGCCACCCCACATATGCTCTCTCTAATTCTCTCTTTCTTTCTCTCTCTCGGAGGACCTGAGCCCTAGGACCGTGCCCCAGGACTACCTGACATGATGGCTCCTTTCTGTCCCCAGTCCACCTGACTGTGCTGCTGCTCCAGTTTCAACTGTTCTGCCTTATTATTCGACCATGCTGGTCATTTATGAACATTTGAACATCTTGGTCATGTTCTGTTATAATCTCTACCCGGCACAGCCAGAAGAGGACTGGCCAGCCCGGTTCCTCTCTAGGTTTCTTCCTAGGTTTTGGCCTTTCTAGAGAGTTTTTCCTAGCCACCGTGCTTTTACACCTGCATTGTTTGCTGTTTGGGGTTTTAGGCTGGGTTTCTGTACAGCACTTTGAGATATCAGCTGATGTACGAAGGGCTATATAAATACATTTGATTGGATTTGATTTGAAAAGCTGCCTAAGAGTGTGTGTGTGTGTGTGCCTGCAGCAGAGGTCCATCACATGAGCTAGTCAGTGCATTGGAGGACATTTGGGAAGTACAATGAAAGTGTACCCCCTGCTCTGTGTGTGTGTGCGTGTGTGTGTGTGCGCACATGTGCTGCAGTGAGATGCACAGTGTTTTTCTGCTTGCGTAACACACTGTTCCCTGGGGTGTTTTAAAGCAAAACACACATCCATCACATGGTCTAGGACACAGTACACTTAAAGGTAGTCCATAAAATGTATGAACACAAAAAGACACTGACAGACTAATGTAGGAACATGTTCAATTCCTGAATGGAGTGCAACCCTGTTATTTTGTATAATATTATTGTACGCATACATGCAGACAATACGAGATGAAAGCAGAGACAAAGCAGTATGATCAGCGCAGATCTTTTTTTTTTTAATAGAAAGGAATCTCATTTTAACACCCTATAGGCCCAAATCTCCACTGCTGCAATGGCCGAAGAGGGTGACGTACCCCCGGTACCCCATCCCGACCCACCAACCTCCTTTCGACAGATATGCTTCAGATATCTAGACGTCAAGGGTCAAGCCTAAAGAAGCTTACAGGATCTAAAAGTATGCTGTAGGTCAAGTTACCTTTACAAGCTACTTAAAACTTAGCCACAAATGTGTCCTATCCCAATACAGCAAATAATACAATGCTCATTTGGTCTAGAAGTTATTATGGACCTATGATTAAGTAGAAATAGAGAAAGAACTTGATGGAAGTCCAGGGCTTTTCTCACTGCCGAACCAAACCAAGCTGTACTGGTTAAAATAGCAGAGCCGGCGCAGCTTGGTTCAGGTTGGCACAATAGTGTTTAAAGACCTTTACCCGGGTAGTAGAGTCAAACTGAACAGGAGACAAAAAAAAAAACCTGCGGACATTCAAGTGAAAAACCAGCCGAGAGGCCAATTTCAAATCAGAAAAGCCCAAACAATATTGTTTGAGTAAAATAAGAAAACCAATGCTTTACAGTGACTTTAGGAGAGTGCATTTGAGTGCTCAGTACAATCGCTTCGACAATCAATCACACCATACTTGACATCTTAACATCGAAACAGAGGAGGATTGTGGGATAGAGTCCCTCATGGACGCTCCAACAGCATGTGCTCGACATACCTTTTACAAAACGTAATCACCACTTTCTTTGGACCAAAACAACAAAACAACTAAACATTAAAACAGGCAACAACAAAATTGAACACAAGACAGACAGCATTCAAAATATGCATATCCAAGAAGAAAACACAATGGGGGAAAAAAAACTGAATATAGATTTCAACATGCCAACTTGTTTAGGGCATTACAGATACTCTTATTCATTTTGATATATATATATATATATTTTTTTTACAATAAAAATATTAGGACATCTCTGCAATCTTTTTTTTATTCTCAGAATCAGCAAGGTCACCAAGAAAAGTGTAGATAAGAAAAGGACAAAGCAACATGACGCCACACTGCACCAGACCATGCGAACAACTTCCTGCAACTTTCCCTAGGACTGGACTCACCGTAAGTCATGCAAATGGACAGGGAGACACTCAGCTTGGAAAAAAACATTAGCAGTGGCTACATTACCCAGAATTGCTACTTTTGGTACAGTCTCATTTATGGCAAAATATATATTTTTTTACTTTAATGGGCATTACAAAATAGGAGAATGATAGCAATGGACTGATCTCATTTTGTTCCATAGTCCCTTCAAGCTTTCCTAATGGAAAAACAGCAAAAACAAGAAACAAAATCAATTTGGCAGTAGCCTACTACTACGTAAAGCTAATCAACTGGAGAGAGAACGACACATCAAACAGACATACAGAAAGACAGACGTGCAGAGAGCTGAGCGGCAGCCAATCACAGTGATGCTGAGGGGAGAGCCAATCAAAACGACAGCAGAACAGAAACACTACTGAAACATCAACAGCGGTCATCAACGTCCTCTGTGGTAGCAGGTTGTCTCGCAAACTCAAGACTCACACACAACTCTTATCCAAAATATACTGCGAACACATTTGTCAACACCTGCTGCTACCCCCCTGCCTCCTTATCCCCAGTCATGTCCTGTCACTAGTCCAGGTGTGATTGACAGCCAGTGACCACACCTATCGAGGAGGAAGCTGAGACGACTGATATCACCAGCAGGGGGGTTGGGGGGGGTGACTACAGCAGAGTACAGTCAGTGGTCCTTGGCTGGTTAAACGGAGGTTGTCTCTTCAGTCCCGTGACTTACTGCTGTACTGACTGACTGGGGGGTGTTCTAGCTAGAGTCTGGGGGTCATCATGGTTCTACAGAGAGGTGGAGGGGAGCTTCTTGACACGTCGCTGGGCCAGGAACGAAGACTCGATGGGCTTCAGCTCCGGCGTGGGCTGGGAGCTCTTCAAGGCAGAGTAGGTGGCCGCCATCGCCCCCTGTCAGAAGAGAAGAGGTAGTGCAATGTCAAGATATCAGTTTGGAGGACAAACAGTTCCAGTTGCAGTCACACAGGATCTGGCACCTCTTTAAGACCGTTGTATTCCGGAACCTCTTTGACCGGATCCGGTACATCTTGTGGCATGAAAGAATTTAGGTGCACTATGCAGAAATCACATCTGCCATTTCCTGGTTTCTAAAATTCTAATCGTGTAGCAAGTACAGCGTAGGAGAATCATTTTGCCATCTAAACCGATGTGAAATATATTTTTCAGAAACCAAAATATTGTATTTTTAGGCTGTTTGAAGCTGGTGTTCAAAACTGAAAATAAAGACAAAAATAACTACATTTAAGATTGGGAATCATAGAAATAGCCCACATAGAATATATCTACTGCTTCTTGCCTCAAGCACTGCACTCGCTTGAAATGAGAATGACAGATCTATAACTCACATTTGTGTGTGAACTTGGTCAGGTCTCCCAAAAAGCTACATACTGCAGCTTTAACTTGAAAGAGAAGGCCATTTGAATAAAAGCAATCAGAGTTTATTAAGACGCCTCCTTGTTAATTATCTTGCCCAAATGTCATGGGAAAACATATTTCCAGCCCGCACCTGATATTCTGAGAAATGATTACGGTTGGGCCAGGCCAGGGATAAAGTTTGTGCAACATTGAAGTCTAGAGACCAATGCGTGGCCGTTGGTTTTGTGAGAGAGAAACACGCCTGTATATCTCTCATAGAACTAGAATTAAATTACATTTCTATGATCACTCTCTGCTCTGATAGACATTGCTAGAAATAAATAGCTGTGGATTGTAAAATGTAGACCAATCACAAGGCATAGCCTATAGTCGGTAACACGCTGCAAATAGGCTATCAATCAACTGATTGTTGAGTTGTAGTTGTCTGAATAGCTGCCAAAACAGGCTTTTCGCAATATTTTGAATACAATTGTGGGAAAAGCACAGGTTGGAAAGCAAATGGCTCCTGCTGAAAATTAGACACATGTCTGTAGGCTCCCAACAGATTTTATATATTCCCAAATGCAGTTGAAGTCGGAAGTTTACATAAACCTTAGCCAAATACATTTAAACTCAGTGTAACAGTTCCTGACATGTAATATTAGTAACAATTCCCTGTCTTAGGTCAGGTAGGATCACCACTTTATTTTATGTCAGAATAATAGTAGAGAGAATGATTTCAGCTTTAATTTCTTTCATTACATTCCCTCTGGGTCAGAAGTGTACATACACTCAATTAGTATTTGGTAGCATTGCCTTTAAATTGTTTAACTTGGGTCAAATGTTTCGGGTAGCCTCCCACAAGCTTCCCACAATAATTGGGTGAATTTTTGCCCATTCCTCCTGAAAGAACTGGTGTAACCGAGTCAGGTTTGTAGGCCTCCTTGCTCGCACACGCGTTTTCAGTTCTGACCACAAATGTTCTATAGGATTGAGGTCAGGGCTTTGTGATGGCCACTCCAATACCATGACTGTTGTCATCCTTAAGCCATTTTGCCACAACTTTGGAAGTATGCTTGGGGGTCATTGTCCATTTGGAAGACCCATTTGTGACTTTGGGCTTTAACTTCCTGACTGATGTCTTGAGATGTTGCTTCAATATAGCCACAATTTTCCTACCTCATGATGCTATCTATTTTGTGAAGTGCACCAGTGCCTCCTACAGCAAAGTACCCCCACAACATGATGCTGCCACCCCGTGATTCACGGTTGGGATGGTGTTCTTCGGCTTGCAAGCCTCCCCCTTTTTCCTCCAAACATAACGATGGTCATTATGGCCAAACAGTTCTATTTTTGTTTCATCAGACCAGAGGACATTTCTCCAAAAAGTATGAGTCTGGCTTTTTTATGGTGGTTTTGGAGCAGTGGCTTCTTCCTTGCTGAGTGGCCTTTCAGGTTATGTCGATATAGGACTCGTTTTACTGTGGTTATAGATACTTTTGTACCTGCTTCCTCCAAGCATCTTCACAAGGTCATTTATTATTTGCTGTTGATCTGGAATTGATTTGCACTTTTTGCACCGACGTACATTAATCTCTAGGAGACAGAACGCGTATCCTTCCTGAGCAGTATGACGGTTGCGTGGTCCCATTGTGTTTATACTTGCGTACTATTGTTTGTACAGATGAACGTGGTACCTTCAGGCATTTGGAAATTGCTCCCAAGGATGAACCAGAATTGGAGGTTATTTTCTGAAGTCTTGGCTGATTTCTTTTAATTTACCCATGATGTCAAACAAAGAGACACTGAGTTTGAAGGTAGGCCTTGAAATACATCCACAGGTACACCTCCAATTGACTCAAATGATGTCAATTAGCCTATCATAAGCTTCTAAAGCCATGACATTGTTTTCTGGAATTTTCCAAGCTGTTTAAAGACACTCAACTTGGTGTATGTAAACTTCTGACCCACAGGAATAGTGATACAGCCAGTTATAAGTGAAATAATCTGCCTGTAAACAATTGTTGGAAAAATTACCTGTGTCAAATTGTGTAAGTACCTCTATTCTACTCAATGTCACCACGTAAATGCCATGATGAGCAATGCTGTATCATAACGTTTCCTCATTTTCTCGTGTGTTCCGGTACCTCAGAGCTCGCCCAGGTCACGCCCACTTTTTGTTCAGTCACCTCCCGATTTCCAAATAAAGCGCTGCAGGCACCACAAAGTTAGGCCACACTATGGCCTAGGGTGGTCTAACGGACTAAACCGCTGCCTCCGGATGACATATACCGCTGCAGCACCGGTTCGAATCCGGCCCACCGCCACTTCAGCACACTCTCTATCCATCTTCCCCATTGTCTCTCCTCGCTCCAATGAAGCATAAAATTCCCCAAAATATACCTTGGAAAATAAAACGTTTGGTCACATTGCTTTATTCTGGAATGTACTTTCGGGACTGTAATGGCATTGTCAGCTGTGTCCAATAGAAATAGAAATGTACCATGTGAACAAGAACGGAGTTGACTCCCAACCCTGGATTTCGCAGTGCGCACAGCATAGTGTACATTATAGTATCAATCCAGTACCTTGACCAGCTTGGCGTCCTGGTGCTGCAGCTGGCTGTTGGGCAGCTTGTCCCTCTGAACAATCCAGGGGTGCTTGAGGACCTGCATGGCCGTCAGCCGCTGGTGGGGGTCCACGTGGAGCATCTTAGACACCAGGTCCTATAGAGAAAGAACACACACAGCAGGAAGGAAGATATTAACGGTTTGATGTTTTTGTTGTTGTACTTTCACCCCCTTTTCTCCCCAATTTCGTGATGTCCAATTGGTAGTTAGTCTTGTTCCACCGCTGCAAATCCCCTACGTACTCGGGAGAGGCGAATTTTGTGAGCCATGCGTCCTCCGAAACACGACCATGCCAAGCCGCACTGCTTCTTGAAACGCTGCCCGCTATTCCCGGAAGCCAGCCGCGCCAATGTGTCGGAGAAAACACCATCCAGCTTGCAGGCACCCGGCCCCGCCACTATCGCTAGAGCGCGATGGGACAAGGAAAACCCAGAAGGCCAAACGCTCCCCTAACCAGGACGACGCTGGGCCAATTGTGCAACGCCGTATGGGTCTCTCCCGGTCATGGCCAGCTGTGACACCGCCTGGGATCAAACCTGGGTCAGAAGTGATGCCTCAGCAGTGCCTTAGACTGCTGCGCCACTCAGGAGGCCAGTTTGATGGGTTTTTGTCATATCATATACTGTACACCTCTATCCTTGAAATCCAAACTAAACAACTATTGTTTCACTTCAAGTTTCCCAGCAAGTCCTAGTCAGTCGTACTGTACCTTGGCTGCGTCCGACACGCCGTCCCAGTTGCCTCCGGTCAGGGTGAAGTGACCGCTTCCTATCCTGCTCAGGATCTCATCTGGAGTGTCCTCGGGCCCATTGGCAAACGGAGTGAAGCTGAAGGGGGAGGGAGGGAGCACATGGGACAAGTCAAATGGGAGAGTGCGTACGAACGCGAGTGACAAAATGACATCTTGTTGGATCTAGATGCCCTACGGAGTGGAATATAGTGCACAGATGTGTGAGCGGGGTGTGGTGTGTGTGTGTGTGTGTTCCTCACCCAGCCAGCGTGGTGTACAGCAAGACACCCAGACTCCAAACATCACAGCCCTCATCATAGCCCTGACGCTTCAACACCTGGAATACACAGGACAGAGTAATGTGTCACAATATTGGCTATCGTGCATTACCGTGGTCCAGCAATACACCCAAAGGCTATACTCCTTAGAATTTGCCAAGGACGCTACTCTTGAGCATTACAAAACATTAAGAACACCTGCTCTTTCCGCGACAGACTGACCAGGTGAAAGACGTGATCCCTTATTAATGTCACCTCAAATCGGCGTAGATGACGGGGAGGAGACATGTTGAAGGACGGGTTTTAAGCCGTGAGACAATTGAGGCATGGATTGTGTATGTGTTGCCATTCAGAGGGTGAACGGGCAAGACAAAAAAGATGGCCTTTGAACGGGGTATGGTAGGAGATGCCAGACATGGGCTGTTGCGGTGACTGTATTAGCGCCACTGCCGGCAGTCATGAGTCACGACCGTTGAGTTAAGGTAATCTCCTCTTATGCACTCTGGACATGTGTTAGTATGACCAAACTAGCTAATGATCATCAGGTCGCTACTGTCGCCGGTAGTCAGGGCTCTGTTGTCCCTCTAAGCACTCTGGCATCAATGCAAATGCAATCGAACATCACTGAAATCATAAAAACCTAAACTCACTGTGATTGATCAATTTGAAGAAATAAATTGAGACAGATTGAAACAGAGGAAAATATGGTCTTTAAAACAACATCCACAACAACCAACATAACAAAATGGACAGTGCTTTCTAAGGTGACGATTAATTCAAAACACCCACATGAATATTAGAGATTATGCATAGGCCCAGTGCTCGACTTGGACTGAAATTAGGTGCAGGTACTAATTTTGGATGGAGGAGCTCCCCAATACTTTTGAGCTAATATTCTATAAGCAGTTTAAAACTCATCTCTGGTGAGCGCCTGCCCAAGTCAAGCACCGCAGAGGCCTATATACATCTAATCAACTGGCTGCCCAGACTTATTTGCATTGCCCCCCTCAACTATGCTGCTGCTACTCTGTTATCTATGCATAGTCACTTTAATAATTCTACCGACATGTACATATTACCTCAATTACCTCAATTACATCGACAGCGGTGCGCCTGCACATTGTACGGGTACCCCCTGTATATAGCCCCACTATTGTTATTTACTCTGTTATTCTTAACACTTATTAAAAAAAAAAAAAAAAAGTATTTTCTTAAAACTGCATTGTTGGTTAAGGGCTTGGACGTAAGCATTTCACTAAGGTCTACCTACACCTGTTGTACTCGCCGCATGTGACAAATACAAATGACACAAAAAAAACTGAATTAAAATAATGATTGTACCATTATACAATACATAGCCTACCTTATATTACACGGGGCAAAAATTTAAATATATACTGATTTAAGATATCTTTGATACATAATTGGTCTATCCTAAATTAAACAAATTCAGAGTTAGCCTACAATTATAATGAATTACAATGAATTTCTTTTCAGAATGAATAGGCTGACACATTACCTTTAGCTACAGAATAGCTCATCACTTTGCGTTCTCATCTCCCCTTTCTCCAGTGCGTAGAGAGAGAGGCTGTCAGTTTAATGAAATAGGTTCTGTTGTGAAAACACGTTACTGTAGATGTACCCAAACAGATTTCACTTAGTTTCCCATGGAAAGCTTTCCACTTGGAACATTGCTGCAGGGACCTGCTTCCATTCAGCCACAAGAGCATTACTGAGGTCGGGCACTGGTGTTGGCCGATTGGGGCTGGCTCACAGTTGGCGTTCTAATTCATCCCAAAGGTGTTCCATAGGGTTGAGCTCTGTGCAGGCCAGTCAACTTCTTCCACACTGATCTCGACAAACCATTTTCTGTATGGACCTCGCTTTGTGCACGGGGGCATTGTCATGCTGAAACAGGAAAGGGCCTTCCTCAAACTGTTGCCCACTCAAACCGTCTAGAATGGCATTGTATGCTGTAACGTTGATTTCCCTTTACTGGAACTAAGAGGCCTAGCCCAAACTATGAAAATCAGACCATTTGTTCCTCCTCCACCAAACTTTACAGTTGGCACTATGCATTGAGGCAGGTAGCTTTCTCATGGCATCCGTCAAACCCAGATTCATCCATCAGACTGCCAGATGGTGAAAACGCATTTCCACTGCTCCAGAGTCCAATGGCAGTGAGCTTTACACCACACCAGCCAACGCATGGCATTGCGCCTGGTGATCGGCCATGGAAACCCATTTCATGAAGCTCCCGACAAACAGTTCTGGTGCTGACATTGCTTCCAGAGGCAGTTTGGAACTCCGTAGAGTGTGTTGCATAAGAGGACAGCCAAGTTGTACGCGGTACGTGCTTCAGCACTCGGCTTTCCCGTTCTGTGAGTTTGTGTGGCCTACCACTTCGTGACTGAGCCATTGTTGCTCCTAGACGTTTCCACTTCACAGTACCATCACAGTTGACCGGGGCAGCTCTAGCACGGCAGAAATTTGACGGACTTGTTGGAAAGGTAGCATCCTATGACGGTCCCACATTGAGTCACTGAGCTCTACAGTAAGGCTATTCTACTGCCAATGTTTGTCTATGGAAATTGCATGGCTGTGTGATCAATTTTTATACACCTGTCAGCAACAGGTATGGCTGAAATAGCCAAATTCACTAATTTGAAGGGGTATCCACATACAAAAGTATCTTTTCATTTCTATGGTTTGTATCATTCACAACTAAAGTTGCCAAGCAACTCTAAATCTAGCGTAGGCTATAGGACCCGTTTCAAATTATTACTTTTACGCTCAACATAGCCACTTCATATGCACACTCAACCCAGAGTGGGAAAAATATCCTTTCTATTTTATTCAGCTAAGTTCAATTATATTCTTCTTAACGCTACCCATCCCGTTAGCGGGATCATTTTCGTCAGCAGCCGCTGAATAGCATAGCACCACAGTCAAATAATATTACAAAAACATATTCATGAAATCACAAGTGCAATATTGCAAAACACAGCTTAGCCTTTTGTTAATCCACCTGTCGTTTGTGTAAGTTTATCGATAGCACAGCATAACATTATGTACACTAAGCATTAAGTAGCTAGGTCACGAAAATCAGAAAAGCAATTAAATTAATCGTTTACCTTTGATGATCTTCGGATGTTTTCACTGACGAGACTCCCAGTTAGACAACAAATGTTCCTTTTGTTCCATAAAGATTATTTTATACCCAAAATACCTCCGTTTGCTTGTCCCGTTATGTTCAGAAATCCACAGGAAAGAGCGGTCACGACAACAGACGTATATTCCAAATAATATCCATAATGTCCACAGAAACATGTCAACCGTTTTTATAATCAATCCTCAGGTTGTTTTTAAAATATATATTCGATAATATATCAACCGGGTGTGTAAGTTTTTCAAATACACCGGGAGACTCAATGACCGCTTTACTCTGTAGCGCAAAACTCACTGAGAGCCCCCACCTATCCACTTACGCAATGTGATCTTTCACGCTTATTTTTCAAAATAAAAGCCTGAAACTATGTCTAAAGACTGTTGACACCTTAGGGAAGCCATAGAAAAAGGAATCTGGTTGATATCCCTTTAAATGGAGGATAGGCATGCATAGGAACAGAGAGGTTTCAAAATAAGAGGCACTTCTTGATTGGATTTTCCTCAGGTTTTCACCTGCAATATCAGTTCTGTTATACTCACAGAAAATATTTTTACAGTTTTGGAAACTTTAGAGTTTTCTATCCTAATCTGACAATTATATGCATATTCTAGTTTCTGGGGCTGAGAAATAGGCAGTTTCAAATGGGTATGTTTTTTTTAGCCAAAAAACAAAAATACTGCCCCCTACACACAAAAGGTTCATATAAAATCATATAATATAAAATAATGGCATAACATGTCTGCTAAATTAACAAGCCTGATAACATATTTGGCCAAGTCCTAAGCTCTTCGAATAAAATACATTTTCTTAATAATATTTCTTTCGACCTGCCTAAAAGTAATAATGGATTTATTGTGATTGTTCAATTGATTTATTATACTTAAAAAAAAAATCTAGATGTTCGAAAGGCGTGCATCAGCGGCTTGTATGCAGAGGCCTGGAGACTCTAAAAGGTGTTTATGGTAAATTACCGTGAGACCGGCAGACTTTTGCATGACAATAACCGGCTGACAAAATGCCGTGACCGCCACAGCCAGGCTTTTTTACACAACAGTTTCCTGTGTATATCAAGACTGGTCCACTGCCCAAAGGACATCCAGCCAAATCGACAACTGTGGAAAGCATTGGAGTTAACAAGGCCAGAATACATGCCCCGGCGAATTGTGGCTGTTCTGAGGGAAAAAGGGGGTGCAACTCCATTTTAGGAAGGTGTTCCTAATGTGTGGTATTCTCAGTGTATATACAGGTATTAATCATAATCGTCATCACACACACAGTCCCGGGCCTTACCTCCGGGGCTACGAAGTTAGCAGTATAGCAAGGGGTCATGAGCAGGCCGTTGTCAGCTCTCAGCTGCTTGGCGAAACCAAAGTCACAGATCCTGATGGACTCGGGGTTCCCCAACTCATCTACATACAGGATGTTACTAGGCTTCAGGTCCCTGTGAACCACCTGGAGAGAAGGAAGGTGGAGAAATGAGGACCGGAGGGGGAGGAGAGGTAGAGGTGAAGCGGGAGAAGGAGAGAGGGGATTGAAAGACAACTTGGCAAGGGTCAAATGTTAACACAAAAATAAACCTTCAACTGTTACTTCGACACTTGACTTCCAATGGACTTTTTGGAGATACGATGTTGGTTGTACATTATTTGCCCAGTAGTTGCCTTGAGTGTTAATACTGTGACATAAATCTTTTTTGAAAGTAAGAATATTAGAACATAGGAAAAAGGATAAAGGAATATCTAGAAACTCTTGTTAAGACAAAGTTAATTCAGGTCCATATTCAGCAGTGTGTTACAGTGTGTGCGTAGAGAGTCGTCTCACCCCCTGTGCGTGGAGGTATTCTACAGTCTTGGTGATGGTGTGGAGCACGGAGCTGGCCTCACGCTCGGAGAAGAACTTCTGTTTCAGGATCCGGTCCAGCAGCTCCCCGCCTCGCATCAGCTCTGTCACCAGATACACCTGCTTCCCATTGTCATACACCTGACGGAAGGAAAGAACACATGAAGGATGATGGAGTCTGTGCAGGTGTGTGTGTACTCACTTCCTTTTGGATGATGAGTGTGAGTGTGTGTGTGTGTGTGTGCTCCCATCCTTCAGGGTGATGATTGTGTGTGTGTGTGTGTGTGTGTGTGTGTGTGTGTGTGTGTGTGTTTCAGTGTACGTGCTCACATCCTTCAGGGTGATGATGTTGGGGTGCTGGCCGTATCGCAGCAGGATCTCGATCTCCTCGGAGGGGTCTGTCATGGTCTTGTCAATCACCTGGTAGTGCACAATAATACCACAGATGCCATTATAAATACCCCATTAGGAAACCGTTATGATTGAGTTGGATGTGAGACAAGAGCTAGGAAAGGATTAGAACAGCACTCTCCAAAAGACAGATCTGAATAACTTACTCAACATAAATTGTTCAAATGTATCTTTCAGAGAGTTATGTCCAATTGCTGTATTAGCAATGATTAAGCACCCCACAAGATGGACAAATAAAAAAAACTTGGGGGATTGGGGAGAGTGACTTGCTTGATATTTCAGGATATACACCCAGAGAGAGGGAGGCTACAGCGTATGTTTTGGTACCATGGCGGGGTACTCGGTGTTGGTGGCTTTGGGGACGCAGGTCTTGCAGACAGAGAAGTGTGTGTGTGTGTGTGTCTGTTCTGACCTTGGCGGCGTACTCTGTGTTGGTGGCTTTGTGGACGCAGCGCTTGCAGACAGAGAAGGAGCCCATGCCGATGTCTTCCTTCAGCACGTAGCCATCGCTGAACAACAGGTTCTTCCCATGGAGTTGCTGCAGCAAGTAGAAAACATAGGGAAATGAGTGCTACTGTATAGGGTTACAGCCTCACACACAGTTTATTTTTTCATATTTTATTTCACCTTTATTTAACCAGGTAGGCTAGTTGAGAACAAGTTCTCACTTACAAATGCAACCTGGCCAAGATAAAGCAAAGCAGTGCGACACAAATAACAACACAGAGTTACACATGGAATAAACAAACACAGTCAAAAATACAAGAGAAAAAGTCTATATACAGTGTGTGCAAATGAGGTAGGATAAGGGAGGTAAGGTAATAAATAGGCCATACAGGTGAAATAATTACAATATTCCAATTAAACATTGGAGTGATATGTGCAGAAGATGAGTGTGCAAGTAGAGATACTTGGATGCAAAGGAGCAAAATAAATAACAGTATGGGGATGAGGTAGATGGATGGGCTATTTACAGATGAGCTATGTACAGGTGCAGTGCTCTGACAGCTGGTGCTTAAAGCTTGTGAGGGAGATAGGAGTCTCCAGCTTCAGTGATTTTTGCAGTTCGTTCCAGTCATTGGCAGCAGAGAACTGGAAGGAAAGGTGGCCAAATTAGGAATTGGCTTTGGGGTGTCCAGTGAAATATACCTGTGGGAGCGCGTGCTACGGGTGGGTGCTGTTATAGTGAACAGCGAGCTGAGACAAGGCGTGGCTTTGCCAAGCAAAGACTTATAGATGACCTGGAGCCAGTAGGTTTGGCGACGAATATGAAGCGAGGGCCAGCCAACGAGAGCATACAGGTCACAGTGGTGGGTAGTATATGGGGCTTTGGTGACAAAACGGATGGCACTGTGATAGACTGCATCCAATTGTGTTGAGGCCATTTTGTAAATGACATCACCGAAGTCAAGGATTGGTAGGACAGTCAGTTTTACGAGGGTGTTTGGCAGCATGAGTGAAGGATGCTTTGTTGCGAAATAGGAAGCTGATTCTAGATTTAATTTTGGTTTGGAGATGCTTAACCTCTTCAACCTATGGGGGCGCTATGTCATTATTGGATAAAAAGACGTGCCCGTTTTAAGCGCAATATTTTGTCACGAAAAGATGCTCGACTATGCATGGAATTGACAGCCTTGGAAAGACAAACCTCTGACGTTTCCAAAAGTGCAAAGATATTATCTGTGAGTGCCATAGAACTAATGCTACAGGCGAAACCAAGATGAAGTTTCATACAGGAAATGCCCCAGATTCTGAAGGCGCTGTGTTCCAATGTCTCCTTATATGGCTGTGAATGCGCCAGGAATGAGCCTGTCCTTTCTGTTGTTTCCCCAAGGTGTCTGCAGCATTGTGACGTGTTTGTAGGCATATCATTGGAAGATTGACCATAAGAGACTACATTTACCTGGTGTCCCGCCCGGTGTCCTGTGTCGAAATTATTGCGTAATCTGTAGGTCCATGCGCGTTCCATTTCTTCAGAAGAGAAAGTCAACTGCCACGAAGGATTTTATCGTCGATAGATATGTGAAAAACACCTTGAAGATTGATTCTAAACATCGGTTTGCCATGTTTCTGTCGATATTATGGAGTTAATTTGGAAAAAAGTTTGCGTTATAATGACTTAATATATATATATTTTTTTTCCCAAACGTGATTAGTCGACACAAATAATATTTTTTGTAACAACGGAACATTTGCTATCTAACTGAGAGTCTCCTCATTGAAAACATCTGAAGTTCTTCAAAGGTAAATTATTTTATTTTAATCCTTTTCTGGTTTTTGTGAAAATGTTGCATGCTGAAAGGCATAATCCTATGCTAGGCTATCAATACTGTTACACAAATGCTTGTTTAGCCATGGTTCAAAAGCATATTTTGAAAATCTGAGATGAGTGTTTCATTTCATTTGCGATTTTCATGAATAGTTAACGTTGCGTTATGGTAATGAGCTTGAGGCTGTAGTCACGATACCGGATCCGGGATGGCTCGACGCAAGAAGTTAATGCGAGTCTGGAAGGAGAGTTTACAGTCTAACCAGACACCTAGGTATTTGTAGTTGTCCACATATTCTAAGTCAGAACTGTCCAGAGTAGTGAGATGCTGGACGGGCGGGCAGGTGGGCATCGATTGGTTGAAGAGCATGCATTTAAGTGCAGTTGGAGGCCACGGAAGGAGAGTTGTATGACATTGAACCTCGTCTGGAGGTTAGTTAACACAGTGTCCAAAAGAAGGGCCAGAAGTATACAGAATGGTGTCATCTGCGTAGAGGTGGATCAGACAATCGCCAGCAGCAAGAGCGACACCATTGAAATATACAGAGAAAAGAGTCGGCCCGTGGATTGAACCCTGTTGCACCCCCATAGAGACTGCCAGAGGTCCAGACAACAGGCCCTCCGATTTGACACACTGAACTCTGAGAAGTAGTTGGTGAACCAGTCGAGGCAGTCATTTGAGAAACCAAGGCTGTTGAGTGTGCCGATAAGAATGTGGTGATGGACAGATTCGAAAGCCTTGGCCAGGTCGATGAATACATATAGGTCTGTAGCAGTTTGGGTTTAGAGTGTCACCCCCTTTGAAGAGGGGGATGACCGCGGCAGCTTTCCAATCTTTGGGGATCTCAGACAATACGAAAGAGGTTGAATAGGCTGGTAATAGGGGTTGCAACAATTTGAGGATAATTTCAGGAAGAGAGGGTCCAGATTGTCTAGCCCTGCTGATTTGTAGGGGTCCAGATTTTGTAGCTCTTTCAGAACATCAGCCATCTGGATTTGGGTGAAGGAGAAATGTGGGAGGCTTGGGCAAGTTGCTGCAGGGGGCGCAGGGCTGTTGACCGGGATAGGGGTAGCCAGGTGGAAAGCATGGCCAGCCGTAGAATACTGCTTATTGAAATTCTCAATTATCGCAGATTTATAGGTGGTGACAGTGTTACCTAGCCTCAGTGCAGTGGGCAGCTGGGAGGGGGTACTCTTATTCTCCATGGACTTTACAGTGTCCCAGACATTTTTGGAGCTAGTGCTACAGGATGCAAATTTAGTTTTGAAAAAGCTAGCCTTTGCTTTTCTAACTGACTGTGTATATTGGTTGCATATTGCGGGGGCTATTCGATGCTAATGCAGTACGCCACAGCATGTTTTTGTGCTGGTCAAGGGCAGTTAGGTCTGGAGTGAACCAAGGGCTACATCTGTTCCTGGTTCTACATTTTGAGAATGGGGCATGCTTATTTAAGATGGTGAGGAAAGCACTTTTATAGAATAACCAAGCATCCTCTACTGATGGAATGAGGTCTACACCTGCATTGCTTCTACACCTGCATTGCTTGCTGTTTGGGGTTTTAGGCTGTGTTTCTGTACAGCACTTTGGGATATCAGCTGATGTACGAAGGGCTATATAAATAAATTTGATTTGATTTGAATATCCTTCCAGGATACCCGGGCCAGGTTGATTAGAAAGGCCTGCTCGCTGAAGTGTTTTTGGGAGCGTTTGACAGTGATGAGGGGTGGTCGTTTGACCGCAGAACCATTACGGACGCAGGCAATGAGGCAGTGATCGCTGAGATCCTAAATACAGCAGAGGAGTATTTGGAGGGCAGTTTGGTTAGGATGATATCTATGAGGGTGCCCGTGTTTACAGATTTGGGGTTGTACCTGGTAGGTTCATTGATAATTTGTGTGAGATTGAGGGCATCAAGCTTAGAATGTAGAATGGCCGGTGTGTTAAGCATGTCTCAGTTTAGGTCATCTAACAACACAAGCTCTGATGATAGATGGGGGAAATCAATTCACATATGGTGTCCAGGGCACAGCTGGGTCAGAAGGTGCTCTATAGCAAGCCACAACGGTGAGAGACTTTTCTGGAAAGGTGGATTTTTAAAAGTAGAAGCTCAAATTGTTTGGGCACAGACATGGATAGTAAGACAACTCTGCAGGATGTCTCTGCAGTAGATTGCAACTCCGCCCCCTTTGCCAGTTCTATCTTGTCAAAAAATGTTATAGTTGGGGATGGACATTTTGGGTTTTTGTGGTCTTCCTAAGCCAGGATTCAGACACGGGTTGGCAGAGTGTGGCAAGGCAGTGAATAAAACAAACTTAGGCTGGAGGCTTCTAATGTTAAAATGCATGAAACCAAGGCTTTTAGAGTTACAGAAGTCAACAAATGAGAGCGAGTGGGGCTAGGCACTGCAGGGCCTGGATTAACCTCTACATCACCAGAGGAACAGAGGAGGAGTAGGATAAGGGTACGGCTAAATGCTATAAGAACTGGTCGTCTAGTACCTTCGGAACAGAGAGTGAAAGGAGCAGGTTTCTGGGCACGGTACAATAGATTCAAGGCATAAGGTACAGACAAAGGTATGGTAGGATGTGAATACAGTTGAGGTAAACCTAGGTATTGAGTGACGATGAGATAGATATTGTCTCTAGAAACATTTAAACCAGGTGAGGTTTAAACCACATTTAAACCATTTTCACCTACAGTGAAATAAGGCAATAATTACTAACCAAAACAGCAATGGACAAGGCATATTGACATTAGGGAGAGGCATGCATAGCCGAGTGATCATAGGGGTCCAGTGAGTGGCTCGGCGGGCCGGGGACACAGCGATTCAGGCAGTTAACGGGCCGGGGCTAGCAAGCTAGCAGAAGGGCGTTAGAGGAACGTCATGACAGAAGAAGTCAGTTGTAGCCCCCTCGTGCCGTTACGTCGGCAGACCAGTCGTCGTGGATCAGCAGGGCTCCGTGTAGTAAAAGGGTCCAGGGCAATTGGCAAAATAGGTATAGTGGGCTAAGAAATTGTCCGATGGGCCTCTTAAGCTAACAGTCCGATATGCTCTAGACAGCTAGCTGGCCACGGCTAGCAGATGGGCATTCAGGAGACGTCGCGACGGAGGAGCCAGTTGAAAAAAAAACCTTGGGCGAATTACGTCGGTAGTCGAGTCATGATGAGTAGGCGGGGGTCCAGGGCAATTGGCAAAATGGGTATTGTAGCCCAAGGACTGGCTGATGGACCTCTTCGGCTAGCCGGGAGATGGACCTAGCAACGGCTAGCTCCAGCCTCGTTGGTTCTTGCTTCGGGACAGAGACGTTAGCCAGGAATGGCCACTCGGATAGCAGCTAGCTAGCTGCGATGATCCAGGTGAAGAGGTTCCGAGCTTGCGGTAGGAATCCGGAGATATGGAGAAAAATACATCCGATTTGCTCTGGTTTGAGTCGCGCTGTGCAAACTAGCAAGAGTTGTCCGGGCTAAAGGTAGCTGTTGACCGCTAGCCGTGGCTAGATGACTAATAGCTAGTTAGCTGGCTAGCTTCTGTTGGGGGTTTTCGGTTCAAAATGTGAAGAAAATAGCAGATCCATACCACATTGGGTGTGGCAGATTGGAGGAGAGTAATGTTGAAGTTGAGGTTAAGAAAAAACTAAAAACATATGCAAAGAAAAAAATATATTAAAAAAGATATACATGATTTATACACAGGACATCACGGCGTAGCAAGACTACAACTGCTGTATTTAATATTCGCCCACACAGCCACACCCCATTCCATTAAGGACCTCAGTCAACCGAGCTACGGACTGTTCACATCAGTGCCAAGACTGAGAGAAGAAAAAACAGCTTCTATTACCAGGCATCAGACTGTTGAACAGCCATCACTAGCTATCTACCAGGTGATGCACACACACACACGCTACTGTCCCATGTCAGAGACATTGAACCACTGGACACTTACCATTTCACACTGAGTGTTTACTGTAAATACTGCATTCCAGACATACAACTCATTCTAATATTTCTTCTTTGTATTCAGTTATACTTTTCAGTGGTGTGTATTCATGGATGCCAAAGGGAAGCCTGGCTTGCCCCAAAAATTGACAAAAAAATAAATAAAAATGTATCTCTCGTCTATCGGTTTCATAATTTTCCTTCAGTTTGCAAGAGGCTGAATGTAGCTCACCGGAAAAAGCAAGCGAAACAGCACCCCCCTATCTCGGTATGTGTAGCCCATCTATCTAATGCTGTCTGGTCAAAACGAGTATGATATTTTTGCCGCCCGCAGCATTGAATGCCATCAAGCATATGTCCTCCCTTAATCATTTTTAAAAATATAAAACAGTAGCCAATCAGCATTGAGCTAAACTGAGTGAGCGCAACTGTGACTGGTCCTGGCGCACAAGATATGGTTGAAAATACCCTCAAATTAAAGCTGACAGTCTGCACTTTAACTTCATAGTCATTGTATAATTCCAAATCCAAAGTGCTGGAGTACAGAGCAACAAAAAACAAAAAAAATGTGTCACTGTCCCAATACTTTTGGAGCTCACTCTATCTTATGTTGATTGGACTAAATCGTTTTTGGTATCTTTTAGTTGACGAAGCATTGATGATGAAATGTTGAAGTTGAAATGGTGCTGGAATAGTGGAGGCAGCACCTGTTTTCTTTGAGACTCGCGGTAACTCTCTGTGGTTCTACATCAATAGTTGTTTAGCAGTCCAAAAATGTTGAAAACTAACTTGCTTGACCAAGCTGTAGGTCATGTAACTGTTTGTTACATGCAACATGCTTTGTGGACTACACTGGATAAAGGTTGCTCTCCGGTTTTGTGATGAAACAAAAGGTGTGGTTGTATTTATTACTTCCACTGGGTCTTCTTGTCTCAGCCTTTAGGCCTATATATCATGGTGGCAAGGTATATGAATGAACAGATTGTAGAGCAAACAACACTATTATCACAACACATGGTTTGTAATATGGCAATTTTTTCCTGGCTTGGCTTCCCCAGTGATTTTACCCACGCACCACCACTGTTTATACACACGGCATATTTATATATTTATACATACACACACAAATATACACTTGACATGGCTCAATGTAATTTCTACTGCTGTACATGTATATCTTGTCTAAATTCTTCCAGTTTACATGTGTATAGATTGCATTTTGATTACTGTTACAGTGCTATTTAGGTTAATTGGATTTGTCCTGAAAACCTACTCATTCCGGGGTTTTTCTTTATTTTTTACATAGTAGAATAGTGGTGAAGACATCAAAACTATGAAATAATACATATGGAATGATGTATGATTCCATATGTATCATCGGCTTGATCAATAAGTGCATCGACTTCGTCGTCCCCAAAGTGACCGTACAAACATTTCCCAACCAGAAGCCATGGATTACAGGCAACTTCCACACTGAGCTAAAGGCTAGAGCATGCCACTTTCAAGGAGCGGGACACTAATCCGGTTGAATATAAGAAATCCCGCTATGCCCTCCGACGAACCATCAAACAGGCAAAGTGTCAATACAGGACTAAGAATGAATCCTACTACACCGGCTTTGACGCTCGTCGGATGTGGCAGGGCTTGATAACTATTAGACTACAAAGGGAAACACAGCCGCGAGCTGCCCAGTGACACGAGCCTACCAGACGAGTTAAATGCTTTTTACGCTCGCTTATAGGCAAGCAACACCGAAGCATGCATGAGAGCACCAGCGGTTCCGGACGACTGTGTGATCACACTCTCCGTAGCCGATGTGAGCAAACCCTTAAACGGCTTAACAAGCCGCGGAGCCAGACAGACTAACTGGACATGTACTCAAAGCATGCACAGACCAACTGGCAAGTGATTTCACTGACTTTGTCTCTATGGCCGAGTCTGTAATACCAACATGTTTCAAACAGACCACCATAATCCCTGTACCCAAGAAAGCGAAGGTAACCTGCCTAAATGATTACCACCCCGTAGCACTCACATCAGTAGCCATGAAGTGGTTTGAAAGGCTGGTGGCTCATGGCTCACATCAACACCATCATGCCAGAATCCCTAGACGCACTCCAAAAAAATTGCATACCGCCCTCTACAGATCCACAGATGACGCAATCTCTATTGCACTCCACACTGCCCTTTCCCACATGGACAAAAGGAACACCTACGTGAGAATGCTTTTCATCGATTACAGCTCAGCGTTCAACACCATAGTGATGAGCTTTGTGGGCACTAAGCTAAGGACCCTAGGACTAAACACCTCCCTCTGCAACTAGACCCTGGACTTCCTGACTTGCCGCCCCCAGTTGATAAGGGTAGGTAACAACACATCTGCCACGCTGATCCTTAACATTGGGGCCCCTCAGGGGTTTGTGCCCAGTCCAATCCTGTACTCCCTGTTCACCCATGACTGCGTGGCCAAGCACAACACCAACACCAAAATAAATTTTGCTGCGACACAAGTGGTAGGCCTGATCAACAACAACGATGAGACAGCCTGGAGGGAGGAGGTCAGAGACCTGGCAACCTCTCAATATGAGCAAGACAAAGGAGCTGATCGTGGACTACACGGAAAGGATGGCCAAACAGACCCCCATTAACATCAACAGGACTGAAGTGGCGTTAAGTTCCTTGGTGTCCACATCAACAACAAACTATCATAGTCCAAACACACCAAGACAGTGGTGAAGAGGGCGCGACACCTTTTCCCCCTCAGGAGAGTGAAAAGATTTGGCATGGGTCCTCAGATCCTCAAAAAGGTTCTACAGCTGCACCATCGAGAGCGTCCTGATTGGTTGCATCACCGCCTGGTATGGCAACTGCTCTGCATCTGACCGCAAGGCGCTACAGAGGGTAGTGCGTATGGCCCAGTACGTCACTGGGGCCAAGCCTCCTGACATCCAGGACCTATATTCTAGGCTGTGTCAGAGGAATGCCCCAAAAATGGCCAAAGACTCCAGCCACACAAGTCATAGACTGTTCTCTCTGCTACCACACGGCAAGCCGTACCAGAGTGCCAAGTCTAGGTCCAAGAGGCTTCTAAACAGCTTCTACCCCCAAGCCATACGACTGCTGAACAACTAAACGAATCTAATGGCCACCCGGACTATTTACATTGACACACCCCCCCCCATTTCACGGGTAAGATATACACCTGTTGTATTCGGCGCATGTGACAAATAAAATTTGATTTGAAAAGCTTGCACAATGGAAAAAAACTCTGTTGACATAGATTTTTAGTCCAGCGTAAGGCTCAATCTGAACAGGGAAACTGGCCCCAAAACCTGGCTATGTGTGGGAGAGCTCTCTGGATTCTTTCTTGTATTCGGTTTGAAACAAATTGTGGGAATATATGTAACCTTCTATTATTCTTATAGGAGATATGGGAAGGGCTGAGTGGCTTTGTCCCATCTGTGACTGACAGCTGACCTGAACCACTGGGTGTGGTGCAGGCTTGGCAGGCTCCAATGATCCCTCCTCCTCCAACATGGCCGGGGCGACAAAGCTGAAGCCCCGGAAGAGCTGGTGAGCTCCGGCACTGGGTGGAACGCCTGGGGAGTCTGGGGAGAGGTCAGAGAGAGCACAAGGTCTTATACACAGGCGCACACATACACGCCCACATTAACACACACACACTTCATGATAGACTGCCTTGCTCCAAGGCAATGTAAGCAACATACAAATAGCAACCATTTTAGGATTGCTACCGCTTTCACATTTCATTACCATTGATATGATAGAGTGTGGTCTGATTCAGTCAGACCTGGTCTGTTGTCATGCTAGGACAAGTTACTCTCGTCAACGTTAACCTCGTACCTTTGGGTGTGCGGGAGGTGAACTCTGAGTCAAAGTAGAAGGTGTCGTCCGGTCGGGCCACCGCCGGCTTGAACGGGGGATGGATTTCTCGCCGGAACAGTTTCTGAAAGGGTTAAAATAGTTTCTGAAGAGGTTCAAACCAGGGGTGAAAGTACTGTAGACTTCATTTCTAACAGGTACGGGACCTTTCTGTGCACAAGCTATTTTATGGGTCTAATAGGAGAAATGTCCTTTTTTAACTGTAAAAATGTACAGCATTACCTAATGTGGTATAAGCACCACCAGTCATGATGCTTTTCATCTGATTGTCAAACAAATAACTTCAAACAGTGGGCACCCTGTGCATGTTCCTCCACTCTAAACTAATCCCAGCATTCAAACAGTAGGCTCCCTGTGCCTGTTCCTCCACTCTAAACTAATCCCAGCATTCAAACAGTGGGCTCCCTGTGCATGTTCCTCTACTCTAAACTAATCCCAGCATTCAAACAGTAGGCTCCCTGTGCATGTTCCTCCACTCTAAACTAATCCCAGCATTCAAACAGTAGGCTCCCTGTGCCTGTTCCTCCACTCTAAACTAATCCCAGCATTCAAACAGTAGGCTCCCTGTGCCTGTTCCTCCACTCTAAACTAATCCCAGCATTCAAACAGTAGGCTCCCTGTGCCTGTTCCTCCACTCTAAACTAATCCCAGTATTCAAACAGTGGGCTCCCTGTGCCTGTTCCTCCACTCTAAACTAATCCCAGCATTCAAACAGTGGGCTCCCTGTGCCTGTTCCTCCACTCTAAACTAATCCCAGCATTCAAACAGTGGGCA
This sequence comes from Oncorhynchus keta, assembly GCF_023373465.1. Classification (NCBI taxonomy): domain Eukaryota; kingdom Metazoa; phylum Chordata; class Actinopteri; order Salmoniformes; family Salmonidae; genus Oncorhynchus; species Oncorhynchus keta. The sequence goes on from NC_068455.1 coordinate 43,972,860, forward strand.
CCCTGTGCATGTTCCTCTACTCTAAACTAATCCCAGCATTCAAACAGTGGGCACCCTGTGCATGTTCCTCCACTCTAAACTAATCCCAGCATTCAAACAGTGCACCTGCCATTTACAGAATAGAAAGAGACATCGGTCACAAAACACCAAAAAGTGTAATGACATTCGGCGATTGTCACACTAGGCTTATTCTGGTGGCCTGATTGAGGCGTCTTGCTGGCTTGTGCACGTCTTGGTGAGTCATCTCTGTCTTTGCAAAAATTAATTCAGCGTTCAGGTCGAACCACACTGCATTTTGGAGCGTATATCACCCGTTCCAACTCCATTTGCCAATTTCTCATTGAACGGACAGGCGGTCATAATAAATGGTGCAATAGCCTACACTTTTCTTGCCATTTTTCTTGAAATGATTGTGATTGATGTTTTATCAGTACAGCGTTTCCCCCCCCGCTATTTATTTCACCGGTACTCGGTTGCGGAACGGCTTACTTTCACCCCTGGCTAAACCAATGGCGACTTGGGAAATACTGAAGAACATGGCTCCTTCTAAAATGCTTATTGAATGATAATCTGGTTCCCTGATGGAACTGTAGTATGAGGTGTCGGAAGAGGTGCCACTCACATTCCAGTCTATGGTGGAGAAGAAAGCGTGGCGTTTGATCTCCTCTGCACCGTCTGCCCCCGACCCTGTCCAACCAATCACACCGTTTGTATGGATTACTGCAGACAACCTACGCATACAATGAGCTCTATGCTTTTAACATAAAATAGGCCTCATTATACCAAAGTAATTACTCTCCTAGTGGAACAACCACTGTAATTAGCTTGTCATTAGCTAGTGGGTAAGTACATACTGTATAGTTATGGACAACTCACCCAGTCTGTTGATGGGGTTCCTCTTGAACAGAGCTCTGAGGAGACTTTGGGCCTCTGAACTCAGGAACTGGGGCATTCCCAACCTTGCCCTGCAGGGGGAGACATTGTTATATCCAAAAGGCTAATAAATAGTAGCCTGGCTTATCCAGATTCAACGCTGCGGAACATTCACCATTGTTTTCCTGAACGCAGCTTTCAGTCTGGTTCAACCAGGCTAAATAAATATACAGCCCGTAACAATTTCCAATTTCAATCTCTGGCAAGAGCTCTGGTGGAAATTCCTGCAGTCAGCACGCCAATTGCACACTCCATCAAAACTTGAGACATCCGTGGCATTGTGTTGTTTGAGAAAACTGCACGTTTTAGCGTGGCCTTTTATTGTCCCCAGCACAAGGTGCACCTGTGTAATGCTCATGCTGTTTAAATCAGCTTCTTGAAATGCCACACCCGTCAGGTGGATGGATTATCCTGGCAAAGGAGAAACGCTCAGTAACATGGTTGTAAACAAGTTTGTGCAAACATTTTGAGAGAAACACTTTTTGTGCGTACATAACATTTCTGGGATTTTTTATTTCAGCTCATACAACCAACACTTTACATGTTGCGTTTATATTTTTGTGTAGTAGAACTCTGGGCCCATATCCACAAAGAGTCTCAGAGTAGGAGTGCTGATCTAGGCTGGATTTGTCTTTTAGATCATAATGAATAAGATTATATGGACAGATTCTAGATCAGCACTCCGACTCAGACGCTTAGTGGATACGGGGCCTGATAATTAAGGAAAAATGGAAAGGGCGATACCTAGTCAGTTGTACAAATGGATGCACTCAACTGAAATGTGTCTTCCTCATTTAACTCAACCCCTCTGAATCAAAGAGGTATGGGGGGGGGGCTGCCTTAATCGACATCCACGTCATCGGCGTCTGGGGAAGAGTGGGTTAACTGCATACAGACACTAGCCTGTGATTGTGTCTACTTACTTGAGGATCAGGTTCATGGTCTCTTTGCGGTCCTTTCCTTGGAACGGTAGCGATCCAGTCAGCATCTCAAACTGTGAAACAAATACAACCACCATATTTATTAAAACCCCCATGCCTTTGACATTCAATTCTATTCTAGGGCTCTGACACAAACACACACATCATATTCATGTTTGATTGTCTGCAGTACAAGGGTTGTGTCCAAATGGAAGAAAACAGATAAACAGGAAGGAACTACCGTAACTTGTCAAACTAATGATCATTTCCATTTGCAAAGTGTTTTACTATGTTGTGGACTAATGAATATGACCCCAGAGACCTCGTTGTGTGGTGCCAGGACAAACTCTCCCTCAACGTGATCAAGACAAAGGAGATGATTGTGGACCACAGGAAAAGGAGTACCGAGCACACCCCCATTCACATCAACAGGGTTGTAGTGGAGGAGATTGAGAGCGTCATGTTTCCACATCATCAACAAACGAACATGGTCCAAGCACAAAAGACAGCCGTAAAGAGGAAATGACAAAACCTAATCCCCTTCAGGAGAGTGAAAAGATTTGTCACGGGTCCTCAGATCCTCAAAAAGGTTCTACAGCTGCACCATCGAGAGTATCCTGACTGTTTGCATCACTGCCTGGTATGGCAACTGCTCGGCCTCCGACCGCAAGGCCTTACAGAGGGTGTAACGCGTACGGCCCAATCATTGGGGCCAAGCTTCCTGCCATCCAGGACCTCTATACCAGGTGGTGTCAGAGGAAGGACCTAAAAATAGTCAAAGACTTCAGCCACCCTAGTCATAGTTCTCTCTGCTACCGCACGTCAAGCGGTACCGGAGCGCCAAGTCCAAGAGGCTTCTAAACAGCTTCTACCCCCAAGCCATGATACTATCCAGGTCTGTGCCCAAACAATTCAAGTTTATACTTTTAAAAATCCACCTTTCCAGAAACACAGTTGCGGCTTGCTATATACCCCCTTCAGCCCCCAGCTGTGCCCTGGACACCATATGTGAATTGATCGCCCCCCATCTATCTTCAGAGTTCGTACTGTTGGGTGACCTAAACTGGGACATGCTTAACACACCGGCCGTCCTACAATCTAAGCTAGATGTCCTCAATCGCACACAAATGATCAAGGAAACTGCCAGGTACAACCCTAAATCCGTAACCAGCGGCACACTCTTAGATATCATCCTGACCAACTTGCCCTCCAAATACACCTCTAACACTAACACTTCAGCGAGCAGGCCTTTCTAATCGACCCGGCGAGAGTATCCTGGCAGGATATTGACCTCAACTCGTCAGTAGAGGATGCCTGGTTGGTCTTTAAAAAGTGCTTTCCTGATCATCTTAAATGTAGCACTAAGACCAGATATAGCCCTTGGTTCACTCCAGACTTGACTGCCCTTGACCAGCAGAAAACCATCCTGTGGCGTTCTGCATTTGTATCGAATAGCTCCCGCAATATGCAACTTTTCATGCAAGTCAGGAACCAATATACTCAGTCAGTTTGAGAAAGCTTGCCTTAGCTTTCCTAAACAGAAATTTGCATCCTGTAGCACTAATTGCAAAAGGTTTTGGAACACCGTAAAGTCCATGGAGAATGAGAGCACCTCCTCCCAGCTAGGATAGGAAACACTGTCACCACCAATAAATCTACAATAATCGATCATTTAAATGAGCATTTCTCTACGGCTGGCCATGCTTTCCACCTGGCTACCCCTACTCCGGCCAACATCTCAGCACCCCCTGCAGCAACTTTCCCAAGCCCCCCCACGCTTCTCCTTCACCCAAATCCAGACAAATTATGTTCTGAAAGAGCTGCAAAATCTAGATCCCTACAAATCAGCTGGGTTCGACAATCTGGACCCTCCCTAAAATTAGCAGCCAAAATTGTTGCGACCTCTATTACTAGCCTATTCAACCTATTTCGTATCGTCTGAGATCCCCAAAGATTGGAAAGCTGCCGCGGTCATCCCCCTCTTCAAAGGTGGAGACACTCTAGACCAAAATTGTTATAGACCTATATCATCCTGCCCTGCCTTTCTAAATTATTCGAAAGCCAAGTTAACAAACAGATCACAGACCATTTCGAATCCCACCATCTGGTTTCCGAGCTGGTCATAGGTGCACCTCAGCCACGCTCGAGGTCCTAAACAATATCATAACCGCCATCGATAAGAGACAATACTGTGCAGCTGTATTCGTCGACCTGGCCAAGGCTTTCGACTGTCAATCACCACATTCTTATCGGCAGACTTAACAGCTTTGGCTTCTCAAATGACTGCCTCGCCTGGTTCACCAACTACTTCTCAGATAGAGTTCAGTGTGTCAAATCGGAGGGCCTGTTGTCTGGGCCTCTGGCAGTCTCTATGGGGGTGCCACAGGGTTCAATCCACGGGCCGACTCTTTTCTCTGTAAATATCAATGATGTCGCTCTTGCTGCTTGTGATTCTCTGATCCACCTCTACGCAGACGACACCATTCTGTATACTCCTGGCCCTTCTTTTGGACACAGTGTTAACTAACCACCAGACGAGGTTCAATGCCATACAACTCTCCTTCCGTGGCCTCTAACTGCTCTTAAATGCAAGTTAAATTTAAATGCATGTTCTTCAACCAATCGATGCCCACCTGCCCATTCTGACTTAGAATATGTGGACAACTACAAATACCTAGGTGTCTGGTTAGACTGTAAACTCTCCTTCCAGACTCACATTAAGCATCTCCAATCCAAAATTAAATCTAGAATAGGCTTCCTACTTCGCAACAAAGCCTCCTTCACTCTAGCAGGTATATTTCACTGGTCATCCCCAAAGCCAACGCCTCCTTTGGCCACCTTCCAATGACTGGAACGAATAGCAAAAATAACTGAAGCTGGAGTCTAATATCTCCCTCTCTAACTTTAAGCATCAGCTGTCAGAGCAGCTTACTGTACTTGTACACAGCCAATCTGTAACTAACACACCCAACTACCTCATCCCCATATTGTTACTTATCCTCTTGCTCTTTTGCACCCCAGTATCTCTACTTGCACATCATCATCTGCACATTTATCACTCCAGTGTTAATGCAACATTTGAATTATTTTGACTCTATGGCCTATTTATTGCCTTACCTCCTTACTCTTCTACATTTGCAATACTGTACATAGATGTTTCTATCGGGCTCTGACAAAGGCCGTGAGGTAGATACGTATAGTTGAAGTCGCAAGTTTACATACACCTTAGGCAAATACATTTAAAAACTCAGTTGTTTCCAATTCCTGACATTTAATCCTAATAAAAATTCCCTGTCTTAGATCAGTTAAGATTACCACTTTATTTTAAGAATGTGAAATGTCACAATAATAGAAGAGAGAATGATTTATTTCAGCTTTAATTTCTTTCATCACATTCCCAGTGGGTCAGAAGTTTACATACACTCAATTAGTATTTGGTAGCGTTGCCTTTAAATTGTTTAACTTGGGTCAAACGTTTCGGGTAGCCTTCCACAAGCTTCCCACAATAAGTTGGGTGAATTTTGAACATTCCCCCTGACAGAGCTGGTGTAACTGAGTCAGGTTTGTAGGCCTTTTTGCTCGCACATGCTTTTTCACTTCTGCCCACACATTTTCTATAGGATTGAGGTCAGGGCTTTGTGATGGCCACTCCAATACCTTGACATTGTTGTCCTTAAGGTCATTGTCCATTTGGATGACCCATTTGCGACCAAGCTTTAACTTCCTGACTGATGTATTGAGATGTTGCTTCAATATATCCACATAATTTTCCTACCTCATGATGCCATCTATTTTGTGAAGTGCACCAGGCCCTCCTGCAGCAAAGCACCCCCACAACATGATGCTGCCACCCCTGTGCTTCACGGTTGGGATGGTGTTTTTCGGCTTGTAAGCCTCCCCCTTTTTCATCCAAACATTACGATGGTCATTCTGGCCAAACAGTTCTATTTTTGTTTCATCAGACCAGAGGACATTTCTCCAAAAAGTACGATCTTTGTCCCCATGTGCAGTTGCAAACCGTAGTCAGGTTTATTTATGGCGGTTTTGGAGCAGTGGCTTCTTCCTCGCTGAGCGGACTTTTATGTTATGTCGATATAGGACTCGTTTTTCTGTGGATATAGATACTTTTGTTCCTGTTTCCTCCAGCATCTTCACAAGGTCCTTTACTGCTGTTCTGAGATTGATTTGCACTTTTTGCACCAAAGTACGTTCATCTCTAGGAGACAGAACACGTCTCCTTCCTGAGCGGTATGATGGCTGTGTGGTCCCATGGTGTTTATACTTGTGTACTATTGTTTGGACAGATGAACATGGTACCTTCAGGCATTTGGAAATTGCTTCCAAGGATGAACCAGGCTTGTGGAGGTCTACAATATTTTTCCGAGGACTTGGCTGATTTCTTTGGATTTTCCCATGATGTCAAGCAAAGAGGCACTGAGTTTGAAGGTAGGTCTTGAAATACATCCACAGGTCCCCCGCCAATTGACTCAAATAATGTCAATTAACCTATCAGAAGCTTCTAAAGCCATGACATAATTTTCTGGAATTTTCCAAGCTGTTTAAAGGCACAGTCAACTTAGTGTATGTAAACTTCTGACCCACTGGAATTGTGATACAGTGAATTATACGTGAAATAATCTGCCTGTAAACAATTGTTGGAAAAAATGACTTGTGTCCTGCACCAAGTAGATGTCCTACCCGACTTGCCAAACCAAAGTTTATTAACAATACATTTGTGGAGGGGTTGAAAAACGAGTTAATGACTCCAACCTAAGTGTACGTAAACGTCCGACTTAAACTTATTGAAGATCAGTGATACTATCAAGAGCAGTGGGCGGTTTCCTTTTCCCCCTCATCTTGTCCAACTGTTGCCATGCACCTGCAAAAAGATTGCTCAGATGTGCGAGTGCCTTCTGAATTTTCTGTGTTATAGACTGTACGTTGTTTATATGTAACTCCGTGTTGTTGTTTTTGTATCACTGCTTTGCTTTATCTTGACCAGGTCACAGTTGTAAATGAGAACTTGTTCTCAACTGGCCTACCTGGTTAAATAAAGGTGAAATAAAAATAAGACTCCTAACCATCTAATCAAATGCCTACCCAGGCTACATTGACTCTGTACCGGTATCCCCTGTATATAGTCTCGCTATTGTTATTTTACTGCTTCTCTTTAACGACTTGTTACTTTTATTTCTTATTTTGTACTGCATTGTTGGCTAGGGGCTTGTAAGTAAGCATTTCACTGTAAGGTGTATATGTATGTGCATGTGACTAATAACATTTGATTTGAAATGAGATACTATGACTCACCATCAGTACCCCAAACGACCACCAGTCTGCACTGTGGATGTGGCCCTGCCTGTTCACCACCTCTGGTGCCATGTACTCCACCGTACCGCAGAAGGAGTAGGCTTTCTTCTCATGGTCAACGGCCTCTTTACACAGGCCAAAATCTGGGGTGAAAACACCACAAGTCAGTTACTATTCAACTACCGGTGCTATTATAAAAACACACATGTGGACAGGCAGGCATACAGGTGTAGGATCTTAGTGTTACCAGTTTTTCACAGCAGGAAAATAATCCTGCAGCAACAGGAAATTATTGTGTTGATTTGAATTAAAATCAACATTTCTGTAGGGGACGATACATTTTTATTTGGAGTAAATCAAGTCAAATTTTAAAGTGGAAATTACAAACTTTAGAAACCTTCAATGCACTACAAGTATGCATTTCCTGTTGAGCAGGATGATCAAATTAGGATCCTACACCTGTACAGGAGTAGTTCCTGACCATATGACCTGACCTATAACTAGTCTATAGCCTTCAACTAGGGCCCAGGGTGCATCAGCAATGGCACCCTATTCCCTATATAGTGGGGTATTATATAGGGCCATTATCAGGGAAAACTTTCTGTAACACTTCCTGATGCCTTCATGACTCATGCAGGTATTCAAATGCCACATAATTCATATTCCCCATGTGAAGTTGATACATCCCACCGTGACATATATTCAAGGTCACCTTTGATGCTTGTGTATGTGTGTGAACTCCCAAAAGGTAAACAGCCGATAGAGGAGAGAGTGATTATAGTGTTGATAAGATGCAGGAGAAACATAATTAACTTCCAGGTAATGATATACAGGCTCATACATAGAGAAGTTATCTACACAGGGACAGATATGGCTTTGGTGACTCACTGACTAATGGGGAAGGTCAACAGGAGGAGGGAAGTGTGTGTGTGTGTGTGTGTGTGTGTGTGTGTGTGTGTGTGTGTGTGTGTGTGTGTGTGTGTGTGTGTGTGTGTGTGTGTATAGGGGTGGGGGGTGTACCTGTGAGTTTGATATGGCCTTCTTCATCCAGTAGAATGCTAGAAAATATATTGAGAAGAGGTGTTAGTGTGCTGGACTATCATGTTGGGATAAAGAGGTAGACAAAAAATGATGTCACAACCACAGACTGGTACAAATAACCTGGCACTAAGAGTATAGAATACTTTGAGAGTTAAAAAAAAAATACTCTGTAGACAAGAAAAAAAAAGGGGAAAAAAGTACTTAGTAGCACATCTTCACAATGTAATGGCAAAAGGGCTGGCCAAATCAACATGTCCCCTCCCAGTGAATTCAGGGGATATCAAAATTGTATATGCCAAAAGAGATAAAAACGTGTCTAATCGGCCTGTGCATACTAGCTTTTTCATCCTCTCATATGTTGCTCAAGACCAGATGTGATGATCGCTCTTGTTGTGCATTCAGTCCTCTCAGTTCTGATGGGGGTTCATTAATGTTATCACTATGGGGCTAAATTACACCGCAGTGACATTTTCTGGTTTCTATATAATGGATCTAGCGAAGTCTATAAGAGATAACAGCACTCTGCATCGCAATGTCCCTCTTACTATAGAAAAGAACACCAAAACCCAGACATTTGTGTGTTGGGGCTACAATAGCATAGCATATAAGCGGCGTAAATCTTTAGTCCAAAACAGTTGCAATCAGTTGTGTTTTGCTATGAAAACAAGAGTTTCTATTGGACAAATTGAATTAGTTCCATTTGCTTCCGTTTGGTTTTGCTTTGTTCCTAGTGAACAAACCCCAGGAAGTCATCCTCTCTAGCTTAGTTGGTAGAGCATGGCACTTCAATAATACTGGGTCCACCCATACGTAAAATATATGCTCAGTTTGCACAGATATGATTAAGTCGCTTTGGATAAAAATCGTCTGCTACATGGCATTTATTATTATATTCGGAAGGCAATGCTAGGATGTGTGATGCTGCGACGCTAAGCTAGCTAGGACTAGCGGCTCTTCGCTGAGGCTCCACCTACTTCTCAGGTTTGAGGTCCCTGTAGATGATTCCCAGGCCATGCAGGTGGTCCAGGCCCAGGGCCAACTCTGCTAGGTAGAACTTCACATCCTCCTCTGTGAACATCACCTGGAAACGATACACACAGACAGAGACAAAGACAGAGACAGAAAGAGAGAAAGACAGAGAGAGAGACAGGAAAAAAACGTACATGAGTCCAGACAGGATTATGATTAGAGAGAACGAGACTGTCCATCAGGAACAAGACTAAGAACATACCTCTTTCGACAGCCTGGTGAAGAGATCGCCTCCTCTCAGAAAGTCCAGGATCAGATAGAGCTTTCCCTCCGTCTGAAATGCTGGATGCACATACACACAAACAGGTGGTCCGGAGTAGTGCTAAAAGTCCATTTGTCTGACAAACCTAGAACACCCAAAGGTGTTGCCTTTCAATTAAACAATGACAGCCCTTGATGAGCGCCGACACCGAGCGAAGTTCACGCCATGACAACCTAAAGCTGTTATCACCAGAACTGTTTTTTTTCCCTAATATACTTTACTTCATGAACCTAGCTCTGGTCGTTACTCACCATAGTGGAGTTTGACCACAAAGGGGTGGTTGACATCTGCCAGGATGTCTCTCTCCATCTTGGTCCTCACCCGGTCTCTCACTGTGGGAGGTGAGGGGCACAACCGTGTCAGCGCTGTCATGAGGATAGCTCTTAAACCTGACTATAGCCGTGGCTCAGTGACAGATGGGTTTGGAACCGGGTGCCTAAGGCTGAGGACAGGACCTGAATAAAACGCCAACAGGCCACCATAGGTATTTTAATGGGATATATTCAATACAAAAACACCAAATCATCAATGCTCGTCTTGAAGGCCATAGAATTGTTAAATCAATTCATTAAAACAAATAATGAAAATATCCTTGTCGAGTGCCACGTGAAACCAAAGTTTGGCCAATTTCCGCCACACAATTAGTGAAACGCTAATCTACGAAACTGTCAGGGTGTTGACATCTAGTGTAGACTAGATCCCACAGCAGCAGACCACAGCACACAAGAACAGCTACACACCAACTGAAAAATGGTTGATTTCTTTTCTCACTATCAAAGCCTTGAAACAAGATCAAAACAAAAACAGTGTGTGTGTGTGTGTGTGTGGGGGGGGGGCAAAGTGTAAAGCAAAAGGACATGTGGAGTAGCAAGTGCAAAAAAACTACATGCCTGCACGTGAAAGAGGTGAGAACGAGCCCTCCCCAAGAACATAACCACTCGTGTTTGCTCCGAAGCAGGGTCCTTTTGATGTGGGAGGCCTCAGTGAGTTCACAACATGTTTTCAATCCCGTGAATGTGTAGCTACAGTATCGTTTCCCATGACAGTAAAAATCCAATCCAAATGTTAAGTCACATGCGCCAAATACAACCTTACAGTGAAACGCTTACATACAAAATAAGTGTTAAGAAAGTATTTACTAAAATAAACTGAAGGGGAAAAAAGGGATAAAAATAAAGCTGTCATCAAGGCAAAGGCTGGGTACTTTGAAGAATCTAAAATATTAAATATATTTTTATTTGTCAAACACTTTTGGTTACTACATGATTCTATGTGTGTTATTTCAAAGTGTTGATGTCTACACTATTCATCTACAATGTAGGAAATCCCGTTGGCTAATAGGACTGACGGCAGAGGCAGATTACCCAGTCGCCGCCGGATCCTTTACAAGGCAACCCCAACCCACGTCCCCCTATACCTCCGTCTCTTCTTCATGTGAATGACACACGGGCCTTATCCGGTGTCTGAAGTAAACCGTTTGCGTCCGACTCGTTAAAGAAACATTCTTTGTCCAGGTGATTAAATCGCTGTTCTGATATCCAGAAGCTTCTTTCGGTCATAAGAGACAGTGTCAGAAACATTATGTACAAAATAAGTTACAAATAACGCAAACAAATAAGATGGCAAAATTGGTTAGGAACCCATAAAACATCAGCCATCTCCTCCGACGCCATTCTAACCAGAAGTCCTGACAAGGATAATAAAATAAAAAGAACATTTGAACAGTTGGGGACATTTAACCGGTCCCCACAAGGAAAACAGCCATTTTAGGGTTAGGTTTAGGGGTTAGGGAAAACAGGATTTTTTCATGGGAATCAAGGATAGTAAAAACAAACGTGTGTGTGTGTGTGTACCTTTGAGGGTGGCCTTTCTCAGGACCTTCATGGCGTACAGCTCGTTGTTGTCAGGAGGCGTTACCTTCCGCACCAAGAAAACCTACAGGCAACACAAGACAACATCCAACTCTCAATCCCATAGAAAATGAAGAACTAGAAGGGACATTCCAATTCATGGACCGGTAGCCATATTGAATGTATACATAGGTATTTACATTTCTATGCTCAATCCAGTGCGTTAGGCTACAATCAAAAAAAATGATTTTCCATGGGGATTTTCATGAAGTGCAAATGACATGCAAATACCATAAAATGCTAGACAATGTTCCATAAACTGCTAGGTAAACATTATTATATTGTGCTAGTTAGTGAACAATATGGAAGTTAAGCCCATTTATTACATTCACAATCCATTTTGAAACGACCAGACATCAAGAACAATGAGCTCAACCAGAAATTATGTTTTGCCATTTCTGATCTTGCAGTCTGATGGGAGATTAAATGGAACGAATACGAGTTAACATGGAGTTGGTTTGTCCATATACAGTACAGTTTGGACACACCTACTCATTCAAGGGTTTTTCTGTGGGCGTTGGAAATCTGTCCGTTGGTCTGATAAGTCCAAATTTGAGATTTTTGGTTCCAACCTCCTTTGTATTTTATTTTTTTTAACCTTTATTTAACTAGGCAAGTCAGTTAAGAACAAATTCTTATTTTCAATGACGGCCTAGTGGGTTAACTGCCTGCTCAGGGGCAGAACGACAGATTTGTACCTTGTCAGCTCGGGGGTTTGAACTTGCAACCTTCCGGTTACTAGTCCAATGCTCTAACCACTAGGCTACGCTGCCGCCCCGTATGACACAGAGTAGGTGAACGGATGATCTTCTCATGCGTGGTTCCCACCGTGAAACATGGAGGTGGTGGTGTGATGGTTCTTTGCTGGTGACACTGTCTGTGATTTATTTAGAATTCAAGGCACACTTATCCAGCATGGCTACCACAGCATTCTGCAGCGATACGCCATCCCCTTTGGTGTGCAATTAGTGGGACTATCATTTGTTTTCCAACAGGACAATGAACCAACACATCTCCAGGCTGTGTAAAGGCTATTTGACCAAGAAGGAGCGTGATGGAGTGCTGCATCAGATGACCTGGCCTCCACAATCACCCAACCTCAACCCAATTTATTTATTTTCCCTTAATTTAACTAGCCAAGTCAGTTAAGAACAAATTCTTATTTTCAATGACGGCCTAGGAACATTGGGTTAACTGCCTTGTTCAGGGGCAGAATTACAGATTTTTACCTTGTCAGCTCGGGGGATTCAACCTTCCAGTTACAAGTCCAACGCTCTAACCACTAGGCTACCTGCTGCCCCAATTGAGATGGTTTGGGATGAATTGGACTGCAGAGTGAAGGAAAAGCAGCCAACAAGTGCTCAGCTCATGTGGGAACTCCTTCAAGACTGTTGGAAAAGCATTCCAGGTGAAGTTGGTTGAGAGAATGCCAAGAGTGTGCAAAGCTGTCATCAAGGCCAAGGGTGGGTACTTTGAAGAATATAAAACACATTTTGATGTGTTTAACACTTTTTAGGTTACTACATGATTCCATATGTGTTATTTCATAGTGTTGATGTCGTCACTATTATTCTATAATGTAGAAAATAGTAAAAAATAAAGATAAAACCTTGAATGAGTAGGTGTGTCCAAACTTTTGACTGGTCCTGTACATACTAACTGAACATTGAATGGATGTCAATAATGTGTTTAACGTGGTCTAAAGTTAATCTCGACCACCTCGTGTGCCACAATGCTAGAGGAGTGGGTGAAGCAGTGAGCTGAATGACAGGTGTGTGTGTCAGTGTCTTAACAATGTTGCTTCCTGGGCTCAAACCAAAGAGCCCCTGAACACATCGTCTACTGTCACACAAGCAGCATCGTTACCCATCAATCCACAAAAACTCGGCAAGGGAAACAACCATTTCAAGGTCTCAGAGTGAGTGACGTCACCGATTGAACCCCACTAGCACGTACCGCTAACAAGCCAGACATTTCTCACATCGGTTACATGTTTTTTTTTGTGTGTGCGTCTCAGGCTAATCCAGGTGTGGATTACTAACACAGTGGCACCGGAGCACGCCTGAACAATCTCAAACCATACCAATGACCATACAAATGTAAATGGATTCTTGCATCTACAGGCTTTAACCTCTTAATTACGACACACACGCTTCTTTTGATCTGTCCACAAACACACTAAGAATCAATACTTTGGGGGAGATTGAACACTGCATCTTGGAAACGGTTTCACATGTTTCCTAGGAAACGGTTTTCTTTTTTTGCATGCTTATTTAGAGGAGAATTATTACGTATTTTTACTGTAGTGATAAACATTTCAACGGTCAAGTGCTGTCATTAGCAACACGAGTTGATCCCCTAAAAAGATGGGCATTCAAAACAAGAGGTATACATGTGTATAGCAATGTGAACCACTTCTCAGATCTGTCACGGAGGGGGTATTTGAACAAAGGCAGTGTGCTACCTTAGAGGGGTGACGTTTTACCTTGCCGAAGGAGCCCTGGCCCAGCACTTTGAGCAGCTCAAACTGGCGAGCGTCGGCCTTCTCCGAACCTTCCTTGACCACGTGGGTGATGTTAATCTCCTTGATGATGTCATCTTCCTAGAGAGAGACAAGAGGGGGAGAATGTCCGTTATCCAGGAGACACCACATTATCTGTGGTACCGCAGCATTGTAGGTGGAGGAAACCTTTCCAAGCTTGATTATAATCTACACAACGCCGAAAAACATTTGAACCCGTCTGTCTCCTCATCAGACTGATCTTAACCATGATACAATACACGTGTTTTCAAGTGACTGTGTATTTTGAGGTTGAACACACTGATTTGAACTTCAGCCGCCTGTCCTTTAAAACAAAGCGGTCTCTCTTGGATCTCTCCAAACGGATCAGTGAGGAAAATGACAGACGTTTTAGCACATGAAGATTAACAATATTTCAGAATGGAAAAGGAGGAGGCCACTAGAAAGTTGCTGGGAGGTGACTCTTTTCTCACACACGGGTGTGTCCTGATCAAAGTGTCGTGCACATTCGAGCAACGATGCAGAGGAGCCAACCCGAAAAGAGGAAGAGGGTAGAAAACAAGAGGTGTGGCCACGAGAGCATAGAAAGCAAAGAGAGCTAGTTGAGAGAAAGGAAATGGCTCGGTGCAACAAGTGCTGTCCAACACTAGTGTGTTTCCTTCGAAGGACACAGAGCAGTAATACACACAGGGTTTATCCTAAGACGAGTTCAACATTCGCAACTCCCGAAGAAAACATCTGGGCACAGACGGATGGAGAAAGGAAACAAGAGAGTAGACAGAAAACCCTGTGAAAACTAACCACGGGAAGTTCACAACCCTGATGTATATGTGTGTGCCGAGTCTCACTGGAAACAAACCGATCGCACCATTTACCGTCAATTATATTGAGAATGGTAACCATAGCCACAGCTTGAAATAACTATTTTTTACACCAGCGTTGTGGCAAAGAGGCTGCTTTTGAGCTTATACCTACTTCACCTTACCCAAAACATCTTAAATAGCTGTATCAGACAGCAATTACAGCGGAACATTCACACAGTACACAATAGGCTTGGGCGATATATCGTTTATACTGTACACTGGAGTATTAGAAATCATCGACGGGGGCGTTGTGCTATGCCACTGCTTAGAACTAGAAGAAACCGAAGATGTGTCAAACTAGTTAGATCCGGCATTTGGTTTGCTAACTTGCTAGCTAAGTGGATAGCGGTCAAGATCAAGCGTGTTGGTTACAGCAGATACTTTTTTTTCATTAGTGCCCCTTGTGTGCACTTCTGGTAATACCATATACCCCAGTATGGTACAGAAACAGTATGAAAATCTGGATACCACCCAACCCTAGTACACACAGACCAACTTTCGTTTTGTTGAACTGCATCTGCAGTCTGTGTCCTTGAGCAAATATATTGCCTTCATACAGTACTTTATACCATGTTTGCTTAGAGTTAGACATTACTCAAGAAAAACAACCAACACCAGGCCCCTTATGGGACCAACCAAGACCACCTTGAGTGGACAAAGTCCTACTACTGAGGGTGGAACTCTAACACTCAGTGGTGTAAAGCACTTAAGTAAAAATGCTTGAAAGTGCTTAAGTCGTTTTTTGGAGGGTATCTGTACTTTACGATTTATATGTTTAACTACTTTTACTTCACTCCATTCCTAAATACAATTCTGTACTTTTTACTCCATACATGTTCCCTGACACCCAAAAGTACTCGTTACATTTTGACTGCTTAGCAGGAAAGGAAAATGGTCTAATTCACACACTCATCAAGAAAACACCTCGGGAGGCCTAACTTGTGTCAAGTTAATCTCTTTAAAGTAGAAACCCTCACAAACCCACTGTATATAACGTCTCATAACGCTAGCATGGTTAATTGCAATAAATATAAAACAATGTACCTTCGTAACAAATCAAGACAAAGAACCATACGCTAATATTGTTACATTTTCCTACTATCAATATGTATCTTTGTTTAGGTTGCAAATAGCTAAAAATGCAGTGAAGCGGTTAGCAAGGTGAACACCTGTGAAGGTAATAATGATAAACACCCGCAATTAACATTTAAAAGTGAGATTTTCACTGGGCAGTTACTTTAAAAGCTAATTTCCTGCAAATCTACACATTTCGTCATAAACTCAGCAAAAAAAAAGAAACATCCCCTTTTCAGGACCCTGTCTTTCAAAGAATTCATAAAAACCCAAATAACTTCGCCAAAAGAAAGATGCCCAGGGTCCCTGCTCATCTGCGTAAATGTGCCTTAGACATGCTGCAAGGAGGCATGAGGACTGCAGATGTGGCCAGGGCAATAAATGGCAATGTCCATACTGTGAGACGCCGAAGACAGCGCAACAGGGAGACAGGACAGACGGGTGATCATCCTCGCAATGGCTGACCACGTGTAACAACACCTGCACAGGATCGGTAGATTCGAACATCACACCTGGGGGACAGGTACAGGATGGCAACAACAACTCCCCGAGTTATACCAGGAACGCACAATCCCTCCATCAGTGCTCAGACTGTCCGCAATAGGCTGAGAGAGGCTGGACTGAGGGCTTGTAGGCCTGTTGTAAGGCAGGTCCTCACCAGACATCACCTGCAACAATGTCATGTATGGGCACAAACCCACCGTCGCTGGACCAGACATGACTGGCAAGAAGTGCTCTTCACTGGCGAATCACGGTTTTGTCTCACCAGGGGTGATGGTCGGATTCGCATTTATCTTCGAAGGAATGAGCGTTACACCGAGGCCTGTACTCTGTAGCGGGATCAATTTGGAGGTGGAGGGTCCGTCATGGTCTGGGGCGGTGTGTCACAGCATCATCGGACTGAGCTTGTTGTCATTGCAGGCGATCTCAACGCTGTGCGTTACAGGGAAGACATCCTCCTCCCTCATGTGGTACCCTTCCTGCAGGCTCATCCTGACATGACCCTCCTGCATGACAATGCCACCAGCCATACTGCTCGTTCTGTGTGTGATTTCCTCCAAGACAGGAATGTCAGTGTTCTGCCATGGCCATCGAAGAGCCCGGATCTCAATCCCATTGAGCACGCCTGGGACCTGTTGGATCGGAGGGTGAGGGCTATGGCCATTCCCTCCAGAAATGTCCGGGAACTTGCAGGTGCCTTGGTGGAAGAGTGGGTCAACAGCTCACAGCAAGAACTGGCAAATCTGATGCAGTCCATGAGGAGGAGATGCACTGCAGTACTTAATGCAGCTGGTGGCCACACCAGCTACTGACTTACTTTTGATTTTGACCTCCCCTTTGTTCAGGGACACATGATTCCATTTCTGTTAGTCACGTGTTTGTTTATGTTCAGTTTGTCTCAGTTGTTGAATCTTATGTTCATACAAATATTTACGCATGTTAAGTTTGCTGAAAATAAACACAGTTGACAGTGAGAAGACATTTATTTTTATGCCGAGTACCTCCATTAACTTTTCTACGTACTTTATATTGTTTGTCATTCACCATCCCAAAAAGTATTTTGTAAAAAAAAAAAGCAGCACCCCGCCACTGCTAAATTAATTCGGAGAAACACTGACAACACATTCTGACTAACACACACCTTTTGCACATCTCCTGCTCCATAGTCCACACACAATCATGACAATAAGCGAAGATCTAATACTGTCTGGGGCGAAGCCTTAATCTTAAGTCGAAAATTCACTTAATTGCATGCCCATTCTCCCCAGTGTGAAGACCACATTACCTTCCACTGGGTCCTGTTGAGACTGTCTGCATGGGAGGCGTCTGTCTCATTGCCTGTCTTTTTCTCTGTAGAGGTGCCATGGCCAATCTGTGTCTGTGGTTCGCTGATGCTGGCCAAAGCCTTGTTATGGTGCTTCTTGAAGAGGTAGAGGGTCAGCAAGCGGCTCACTTTAAACTTCCTCCTGTCCTTTTCCATCTCAACATTGCCTTGCCAGCCTAGACCCCATCCCAGTCCCAACCTCCCTACCTCTGGACAGAGTCCTCACTCTCATACCAGACTGCTAGACTGCATGGTAAGATGGAGTGCAAGTTGTACTCTCTGTATGTAAGCCGACTATGTTAGTTCTGTGTGTCCTGTCCTCTGAAAGCACAGAGCTCTGACTACTGCTGAACAGAGAAAGAGGGGGGAGAGAGAGAGAGAGGCAGGAAGGAACAAAGAGTCTGCTCTGAGACCTGTGTGCAGAACCCACACAACGAGTGTGTGTGTGTGTGTGTGTGTGTGTGTGTGTGTGTGTGTGTGTGTGTGTGAGTGAGTGAGTGAGTGAGTGAGTGAGTGAGTGAGTGAGTGAGTGAGTGAGTGAGAGTGAGAGACAGTTCATCCTCAGCCCTCCTCTCTGAAGTCGATGTCACAGATGATAAATCTTCTCCTTCCTGCTGGAACTGACAGGTCAGCGGCCCCTCCCGTCCCATCATGCGCCGCTCTGCCCCGTTTCCCTTTGGCTATGGTCACAGAGCGGGTAAAGTGACGAGGTGTCGCCTCCCTAACTGCCAACACCATGACCCAGACAGCAAGAGAGACAGGGGAAAAATAGTGAGAGCGAGAGAGAGCGGGAGAGAGACCGGGACACTTTTACAGCCTGATGACAGGCATCCCTTACAGCCTCTTTCCTGCCATCCTCGTCTCTACCCCCGTCTTTGTGTGAGAACAGGGCCTTCCACATCCCTACAAAACACACTGTCACTGTGTGTCTATATGAGTCAATACACACTTCCTCTTAGCTTCACAGAACACTATTTCACTCAAAGTCTCCATCCACTTGCTAAGTCACTTTCTTTTGCAGCCTCCTAAGATCGCATATTAGATACTATATTGCACTACTATAACCAGATCAAGACACCTTGTATAGTGTATCACGGCTACTGTAATGCAGATCAACTGTCTTCAGAGAGAGTAACAAATCAGCTCTCGAGGTGATAAAGACGACTCATTTTGGACAGCTTTCCCACAAACTGGATGTTGAAGAGTGCATTTCGAGAGCCAACATGTGAGCAAGGTGCCAAAATACTTCTAAAGAAACACATTCTCTTCTCAGACAGCCACACCTAGGTGGACGGACTACAGAGCGAAAGGCAAGAGCTCTCCAGTCATTTGAGTCAGACGGACAGTAATTTAGTCGC
Source organism: Oncorhynchus keta (assembly GCF_023373465.1). NCBI lineage: Eukaryota > Metazoa > Chordata > Actinopteri > Salmoniformes > Salmonidae > Oncorhynchus > Oncorhynchus keta. The sequence goes on from NC_068455.1 coordinate 43,991,906, forward strand.
TGCATATGCTAGCATTGTTGACAGTATTGATTGAGCCCAGCAAAGCAATAGAGCTACAGAGTGTGCTGACTTGGCAGTGAGCTAAAGCCAATGAATGAGGAGTAATCTTACCTTGGCATTAATATTGGCAAAGTCCTTCTCTACCCAGGTAATATGGGAGCGGTCCTGATTGGAAGGTGTCACAGGGAAAAGGATTTCAGGTTTGTATGTCAGAGAGTGTTGCATCGGGTCAGATATCTGTTGGTTCCGCACAGTTGACCCGCAAAGGAATCAGCTGGCGAGTGGAACAGTTCATTATGTTAATTCAGGCTTTCCTTCAATTTCGACCAAACGCAGGCCATATATCCATGTTAAACCGGTGGCTGGTAAAAGTTGGAGTAGATCCTTCTAAATAAAGACATTTTTTTGCAGCCTATATGCGATTCTTGGAATAGTTTCATTGAAAAGTTAAGTAAACTATTTGATTATCTAAACAATATTGAACGTAAAAGGTCTTGTTTCATTATGTCGCTATAGGCTTCCAAACAGTTCTATGCGGGTGGGTTGGGTTGGGCTCTGAATTGACGTGGCCCATACAGGACTTGTCACATTTAAAAAATAATAATAATAATAATAATATTTCACCTTTATTTAACCAGGTAGGCTAGTTGAGAACAAGTTCTCATTTACAACTGCGACCTGGTCAAGATAAAGCATAGCAGTGTGAACAGACAACACAGAGTGACATGCAGTGTTCACAGCAAAGGTTGGTTGTCAAGGCGATGGAAGGAGAAAAATAAGATGTGTTTTTGTATGATGTTACCACATGACGTTGGGCGAGCCACCAATAAAGGCATTATTTTAGGCTAGGAGTTGTGGGCTCGATAAATAAGTGACACACACATGGACACAGTGGAGGGGCAGTGAGTCTGCGTCATGTCCACCCACTTTCTCCATTAACACACACAAAATACATACATGCACGCATAAAGCTAATAGCGAACATAGACAATTGTTTCACAGTCTCTTGCTCTTCCGAGAAGGCTACAAGCCATTTTCTAAGCCAAGTTGTAAATCAGTTAATTTCACCTGACAGAACACTCAATAGGCTTTTGCACACTGTGTTGACGAGAAGTAATTAAAGTTCTTTGTAGAGAGATGGAGCGTGTAAGATTCCCAGAGACAAGGCAAATCTGCTCAAAGTGGTGCCACCCCCCCACCTCAAAATAAAAGATATCAAATCAGTGACTTCAGAATGGTATAACTACTAAAACATCTTGCTACAATGATAGCACTTATATAGTTTCTCAGTCATCATGTTCATGTCTTCTAGAAAGTCTCAGACACAGGCGATGAATAACAAAATGTCAACTTATTTCAAGTCAGAGCTTCTAGGAGAGTCTACTTTGACTGTACTCTGGTCTTTGCCTTTCCACTGTGACAGTCAGGAAGTGTAAGTAGTTCGGTCAAGGTCAGAGGCTACTGCCACAGATGCGTTTCCTACGCCTACCTCTCAGGTCCTTGAAACCCCTTTTTTAGCTCCTAAAATACACCACACAGAGCCAAGCAATACACACAGCCAAGCAATTCACACAGCCAAGCAATTCACACAGCCAAGCAATTCACACACACACACACACACACGTGGTGTGATACTTGCCTGGGGCACACGAAAACCCCGTTTGGTGCGAAATATGTGCCTCCACATCTTGTCGATCGGAGTTTCCCATGTCACACTGTCTAGGACTTCGACACGTACTGTGAGACACTCAGAATGGGGCAATAAGCTAATCTTACACACACATGTAAATGGGGAAATGCAAAGAGCAAGTCACCCCGGTAGAAGACTGATTTATTGCAGATAATCTGAGGAGGAAACTAAGAGACTTCCTAAAGGAAGCCGCAGCAAACTAAACTCGGTCATTACCAGAAAGAGACAAACGCATGCTGTGTATTAAGCACGCAGGCACACACGTATAAAAGTACCCACAAACCACTTATCAAATACCACTGCAGACACTTCTTTCTACATCGCGTTGGACCATAACGGCCTCGACTTGAGTAAGCCATGGTGAAAAAGAGGAAGGGATGGATTCTTTAGAGTCACTGTGCTGTGTTGCCTAGCAGCAGGCAGGGACAACAGACATGTACTAACTGATTGAGGACATTTACCACATAATTGTATCTTAGAACTCAGTGCCACTTATTGGCACTCTATGAGCTTTTACTCAGAGTCTTTGTCTGCTCCCTGTACAATAACCTAACGTGAAAATAAGAGAGATAATAAAGTCAGACCCACAAGTGCAGCCAGGGCGGAAACACTGAATATCTGCAGGAGAAGCAAGACATCGCCCACTTTTTTGGTAAGCAAAAAAAGAACTGGGCGAATCGTGCTTAAAATTAAAACAAAAAGTGGTATCCAATTGGTAGTTACAGTCTTGTCCCATTGCTGCAACTCCCATACAGACTCGGGAGAGGCGACGGTCGAGAGCATTGCTAGAGCGAGATGGGACAAAAAACATCTCTGCCGGCCAAACCCTCCCCTAACCCGGACAACTCTGGGCCAAACCCTCCCCTAACCTGGACAACTCTGGGCCAAGCCCTCCCCTAACCCGGACGACTCTGGGCCAAACCCTCCCCTATCCCGGACGACTCTGGGCCAAACCCTCCCCTAACCCGGACGACTCTGGGCCAAACCCTCCCCTAACCCGGACGACTCTGGGCCAAACCCTCCCCTAACCCGGACGACTCTGGGCCAAGCCCTCCCCTAACCCGGACGACTCTGGGCCAAACCCTCCCCTATCCCGGACGACTCTGGGCCAAACCCTCCCCTAACCCGGACGACTCTGGGCCAAACCCTCCCCTAACCCGGACGACTCTGGGCCAAACCCTCCCCTAACCCGGACGACTCTGGGCCAAACCCTCCCCTAACCCGGACGACTCTGGGCCAAACCCTCCCCTAACCCGGACGACTCTGGGCCAAACCCTCCCCTAACCCGGATGACTCTGGGCCAATTGTGCGCCACCCCACGATTTGTGCTTTAAGGTCGGTTCGGTTTGATTATAAAAAAGGATACAGTTTTCGATTATTTTCTTGACATTAAATGCACAATGCAAGATATGGGTTGAATGCTGTAACACTTTATAAAACAATTAATAAAACTACTGCTTATCACTTACTAACAATCATTTATTCACACAACTTCAAATCAAAGTTGTTTTACTTGATGACTATTATTTCAATCCAAACCAACATCTCATCTCTATCGGGCTGCTGCCTTTGCTGTCTGACAAAAATCACGATTTTAGTCATTCTTTCAAGTAAACAAGGCATACCAACTATCAGCCACTTAGATCAACTGCTTTCTATCCCTTTCGATCATGTGTGCCTTCTTCTCTTCACACCAATTTATGCTTGATCGGGAAATGCTGACCAAAGGCTCTGTAGGGAGAGCGTGATGCCGTGAGCGTTGCAATTTTTTTTTAAACAATGCAGAGGGCTCCGTATAGCACCGCATTGACATGATTGGTTGACATAGGTGGGGGCGGTACACCCTGTATAAACGCATACTCAATTGCATTACTTCGACGAAAGGCTATCAGAACAAGTCACAAATAAAACATCTGTAGGGATTTCAAAAGGAACGAAAATGAGTGGCATACTGTAAGTCAGGTGAAAATAATAATTTCAGAAAAAGACGAGCAAGACTACCTGTTATGAGTCTCCGCGGTGCCTATACGGGCTGTTGACATGCTGAGGGTTGACGTTTTTCTGAATCTTGCCGTTTGATAATTCCAGGGAAACTATTGGATTCCGCACATCATTAATATTTGGACATGCACACGGACATGATCAAATCGCGATATTTTTTGTTCTCTCTGTTACCATTTCAGCACGCTAGCTAGCTATATATCACAATGCATTATCTAAATTATGGCCGCTAAGCCGCCATAGAAAATAGAAAGAATGTCAACTCCGGTAATATGGCTAGCCTGACTATTGAACTGTTTGGAGCTTGTATTGAAGCAATTTTGTTTTGTATGGCCCGGTTCCCCCGAGTGGGTGGAGATTTCTCTTTAGGATCAATGGAATGGTGGAAAAAGTTGCAAATGCTTTACACCTGGGGCACCGGGCCATGCAAAAATGAATTTGCATAGAACTTTAGTAGTCAAAACCTTTCATCTTACTAAAATTCTATGCAAATTCATTTTTGCATGGCCCGGTGCCCCAGGTGTAAAGCATTTGCAACTTTTTCCACCATTCCATTGATCCTAAAGAGAAATCTCCACCCACTCAGCCATACAAAACAAAATTGCTTCAATAGAGATAAGTCTTTATGGAGCTTGGGCCGGCAACTGATATAAATGATGGCGTGGTGATTTTTTTAAAAACCTACAGCTGGCATTCCAGAGATCAGATGTGGTGGGTGTCACCGAGATCGAGATACCCTGGAGGAACAGAACAAAGGCCTCAGTATTCCTGATTATCCTGTCATCTGGGAGACAACACCAGAAGCCTGTGACCACAGGATGAACCCAAAGTGGCTTATGGTGCCCCCAATTCCTATGGGAGGGGTTGAACTAGCAACGACTGAGAAATCTTGGTCTCGGGTATATAAGGAACAGCATGGTCTTTAAAGGGTAGGGCTCTCGGCCCAACAGTCAAGACTATTGGGTCGACGGTTTCACAATTGCAATAATTCATCGCTATTGAATAAAGATGATTGTTTGAAGAAATGACCAAGTCTCTCTCACTTGAACGGAATGTTCCACCACAATGGTCACTCTTTCAGAGCTCCAGAGATCGATCCTCTTTGGGAGATGGGAGAACCTTCCAGAAGGACAACAATCTCTGCAGCACTCCACCAATCCGGCCTTTATGGTAGAGTGCCCAGACGGTAACCACTCCTCAGTAAAAGGCACATGACAGCCTGCTTGGAGTTTGCCAAAAGGCACCCAAAGGACTCTGACCATGAGAAACAAGAATCTCTGGTCTGATGAAACCAAGATTGAACTCTTTGGCCTGAATGCCAAGCAATTAGTTTGAGGAAATCAGACAACGCTCATTACTTGGCCAATACCATCCCCTACGGTGAAGCATGGCGGTGGCAACATCATGCTGTGGGGATATTTTCCAGTGGCAGAGACTGGGAGACTAGTCAGGATCGAGGGAAAGATGACTGGAGCAAAGTACAGAGAGAGATCCTTCATGAAAACTTGCTCCAGAGCGCTCAGGACCTCAGACTGGGGCGAAGGTTAGTCTTCCAACAGGACAATGACCCTAAGCACACAGTCAAGACAACGCAGGAGTGGCTTCAGGACAAGTCTCTGAATGTCCTTTAGTGGCCCAGCCAGAGCCCGGACATCTCTGGAGAGACCTGAAAATCGCTGTGCAGCGAAACTCACCATCCAACCTGACAGAGCTTGAGAGGATCTGCAGAGAAGAATGGGAGAAACTCCAAATACAGGTGTGCCAAGCTTGTAGCGTCATACCTAAGAAGACTCGAGGCTGTAATCGCTGCCAAAGATGCTTCAACAGAGTAAAGGGTCTGAATACATATGTAAATTTGCCAAAAATGAAAAAGAAAAACCACACAAAAAAACTGTTTTTGCTTTGTCATTATGGGGTATTGTGTGTAGATAGATGGATGAGGGTTAAGAAAAATATATTAAAAATAAAAAAGTTTATTTTTTATCATCAATCTACACACAATACCCCATGACAATAAATAAATAAAATGGAGCAGCCTTATTTTTAAATCCTTTATTTTAAAAAAATTTTTAAAGTGAAGGGGTCTGAAAACTTTACGAATGCACTGTATTAGCAGCCTGCGTCAGTCTTCAAGGTGGAACCTAAACAAGAATTTCTGCTCTAGGACAGGAATTACTCAAAATAGGTGCGGCAACTTCCTCTGAGGTGGCCCTTTAATGTTTTTATAACAGACACTACACCCTTCAAAATCGCTTCCACATTCAGTAATAAAACACTTTCACATCAAAACCATAGTGAAAGTATCACTGTTAGCAGTAGTGAAATGATTTTCTTGAAAGGTAGTGGCATAGCATTTGTCCGAGTCCCAAAGCAGCAAAAAAATCCAAGTTTCACCATTGTGAATCAATGTCGACCGATTTTGATGTATTGTGCAGTAGTGACCACACGAGGGCAGTGTAGGTCTATTCTCTGTCCACTGCAACAGGACAACTCTCTATTGAGACCCAAGGTGAGTACAGAAAGACTACACAGTGCAGCTGTGGACAAGAAAGAACATGTTCCTACTGTTCCAGCTCAACAAAGCACCCCTCCTGAGTATCATATATATCTATGACATAACTACTTCAGTGTGGTGGGGCAATGAGAGATGGAGTGACATGAATAGAGCGAGGGTGAGCGCGCAAGAGAGAGGACAGAGCCAAGGACAGAGATCACACAAGGGAGAAAAAATGATACGGAGAGAGTGCGAGACAGTGAAAGGGAAAGTGAGATCTTGGTGAGTGAGGCTGTGTCAGATGAGAAGCTGTGTAAAAGACACTTAGCGCTCGTATACACAAAGCCTCTCAAAGTAGTATGATGATCTAGGTTCTGTTTCGCCTTTTAGATCATAATGAATAAAAAATGGCACAACAATGGGCTTCAGGATCTCGTCACAGTATCTGTGCATTCAAATTGCCATCAATAAAATGCAACTTTGTTCGTTGTCCGTAGCTTATGCCTGTTCATACAATAACCCCACTGCCACCATGGGGCACTCTGTTCACAACGTTGACATCAGGAAGCTGCTCACCCACACGACGCCATACATGCAGTCATCATGCCAATTATACGCTCCCTCAAAACTTGAGACATCAGTGGCATTGTGTTGAGACATAACTGCACATTTTAAAGTGGCCTTTTGTCCCCAGCACAAGGTGCACCTGTGTAATTATTATGCTGTTTAATGAGCTTCTTGATATACAAACCCCAATCAGGTGGGTGGATTATCTTGGCAAAGGAGAAATGCTCACCAACAGGAATGTAAACAAATTTGTGCACAAAATTGAGAGAAATAAGCTTTTTGTGCGTATGGAACATTTCTGGCATCTTTTATTTCAGCTCATGAAACATGGGACCAACACTTTACATGTTAAGTTTCTATTTTTGTTCAGTGTAATACTTCCTGACATTGATACACTTGTATGCATGCACACGCAACACAGAGTAAATTATACCATACACATACTTCAAAGTAATGCTTGCACAGTTGAACTAATAGCAGCTTCTGATGCCTGTGTGATAATTATGTGATTATACAGCACTAAATGCATGGGACTGCTACTGAATTAAAAGGCCACAATCACAGTTGTTACATCTATACGAACTCCCTCACCCCTCGGAAACACTGAGTTCCCTTCGTTTGGTTCAGACGAGAGCAGTAAAACTTGCGAACACACGCAATTCCATGCTACAACCCAGTTGACTCAGTAATGTTGAAAATGGATCAAACTGATTCTGATTCCCACCCCCACACAATAAGCCTACTTTACCTTAAGGTGTGTGGCCTCGTGATTTCATCGTTTGAGTTCAGAACACAAACACCCTAGATGAGTGTCGCATCACTACAGAGGTGACATTTTACAAAGAGCACATGTGTCTGGAGGACCAAACCTGCCATAATTACAAATAAATAAATGCACACAAATAGATAAATGAATACACAAATAAATAAAATCAGCAGGCAAGTTCATACATTTTCCTCCACATATCTATGTTTAAAATGTGGTATTTAATTAGTCACACATTTACAGTAACAGTCAAAAGTTGACACACTTACTCATTTATTTTAAAATCAAAATATATTAAAAATACTTAAGTCGCCACCCTTTGCCTTGATGACAGCTTTGCACACTCTTGGCATTCTCTCAACCAGCATTATGAGGTAGTCACCTGGAATGCATTTCGATTAACAGGTGAGTCTTGTTAAAAAGTGCATTTATAGAATTTCTTTCCTTCTTAATGAGTTTGAGCCAGTTGTGTTGTGACAAGGTAGGGGTGATATACAGAAAATAGCCCTATTTGGTAAAAGTCCATATTATGGCAAGAACAGCTCAAATAAGCAAAGAGAAACAGTCCATCATTACCTAAAGCATGAAGATCAGCCAATCTGAAAAGTGCAGTTGCAAAAACCATCAAGCGCTGATAAAACTGGCTCTCATGAGGACCGTCACAGGAAAGGAAGACCCAGAGTTAACTCTGCTGCAGAGGATAAGTTCATTAGAGTTACCAGCCTCAGAAATCGGCAATTAACTGCCCTTCAGATTGCAGCCTAAATAAATGCTTCACAGAGTTCAAGTAACAGACACACAAACATCAACTGTTCAGAGGAGACTACGTGAAGGCCTTCATGGTCAAATTACTGCAAAGAAACCACACTAAAGGACACCAATAATAAATAAGAAGAAACTTGCTTGGGCCAAGAAACATGAGCAATGGACATTAGACCGGTGGAAATCTATCCTTTGGTCTGATGAGTCCAAATTTGAGAATTTTAGTTCCAACCGCCGTGTCTTTGTGAGACGCAGAGTAGGTGAATGGATGATCTCTGCATGTTGTTCCCAATGTGAAGCATGGAGGAGGTGTTATGGTGACACTGTCAGTGAGTTATTTAGAATTCAAGGCACACTTAACCAGCATGGCTACCAAAGCAGTCTGCAGTGATATGCCATCCCATCTGGTTTGCACTTAGTGGGACTATCAATTGTTTTTCAACCTGACACTGACCCAACACACCTCCAGGCTGTGTAATGGCTATTTGACCAAGAAGGAGACTGCTGGAGTGCTGCATCAGATGACCTGGCCTCCACAATCACCCAACCTCAACCCAGTTGAGATGGTTTGGGATGAGTTGGACCGCAGAGTGAAGGAAAAGCAGCCAACAAGTGCTCTGCATATGTGGGAACTCCTTCAAGACTGTTATTAAAACATTCCAGATGACTACCTCATGAAGCTGGTTGAGATAATGCCAAGAGTGTGCAAAACTGTCATCAAGGCAAAGGGTGGCTACTTTGAAGAATGTAAAATATAAAGTATATTTTGATTTGTTTAACACTTTTTTGGTTACTACATGATTCCATATATGTTATTTCATAGCAAAACCCTTGAATCGGTAGGGGTTTCCAAACTTTTGCCTGGTACTGTAGATATGTATTCGTTTATTTCTGTATTTTTCCTCCATTATGATAATGGGGGGAGTGTCCGTAAAATGTCTGTGTTTTATCGAACACACCATTATTTGACCAATGTCACACACCTGAGGGATTTAGAACCGGTAGGTAGCTTACAGCAACCCAGTTCTCCTGGCAAGTAGTATGGCTGCAATCAGGCGAGCGGAAGCCAGACATTTCGCAGTGCTGGCTAACGCTGCTGAAAACGATGACTCTCCTTCCGTGTGGAGGCATGCATATAAACTTGGTTCGGCAAGCTACTACAAAATGGACACAGAGGTGGGCCCATTAGTTCTTAACAATTTGGAGGAAGTTGCCCATCCACATAACCAGCGTTCAGGTGATAACAGAGTCCTGATGCAGCACACCACAGACAATCATAATCAACAAGTCATTCAGTACAGTACCTATGCGGTTTAATGAAACGAACACCGTTCGGTAGTACTGAATGCACAATGAAAAATATGACGTATTAAAATGGTAAGAATTGCCAGCAATTGCAAAATACAGGGTTAAGTGGCAATAGAAAAACAGATTTTTAAGATTGAGAGATAGGGAATACATTGAGTGCAGATAGCCTATGGCATTCAGAGGCTGCCGTACAGCAAAGTAATCACTAGAACAATTAGCTGGGTGATTTTTCTAGGGGCACTGGTGCTCACAAATAAAAACTCCAGGTAGCACAGAAACATATTTAGGAAGGGAAGGGGGAGCATACTGTATGTCCCCAAAATGGTAGCACTGTAGAACCCTGGTGGTTGTATGTACGTGTGTGTCTGTGTAATTGTGTGTGTACAGTAGCATTCCTGGATAGCCTAGGCTGTGTAGGCAGGCCAGTGCCCCCCAGCCCCATCACTCAGGTGACGAACAGGGTTATCAGTCTCCCACTCAGTCTCTTTTTTTTTTGTTCCCTCCCTTTGTTATCCCTCCTGTTCTCCTCCTTCCAATCTTCCGCTCGCTCTACCGCCCTCCCGATCGCTCTCCCTCCCTCCTGCTCTTCAGGAGAGAGTGGAGCACTGTTCAAGCAGAGAGGTTCGGTCTGTCTAACCCTTTTTTTTTCTCTCTTTGTTTCCATCATCTCTACCTCCTGCCAGGCCCAGCAGTGAGAGACACGATTGACAGGGGTGTAAAGTAGCAGAGAAAGGAGAGAGGGAGAGGCTGACATCACCTGTGTGTTTAGCACGGATTTGAATGAAATCCACTGGTGGTGCTGGGTGAGTCATCGTCAGGTCCCGAGTTAAAATGGCCTGCTGTTTCAGGTGTATTGCACAAAGGCTAACTGTGGAGAGGTGAGCAATGGTGGGAAGGATGAAAGAGAGAAGTAAAATCGTAGAGGGGGGAGGTTTTGGCTGCGGCGAGTGCGCCTACAGTAGGTGTACAGGAAGAAGAGTCTTCAGTCCAGAACATAATATAAACACCCTTTTAATAACTGAGGAAATAAAAATGGCACACTGCCTCCACCCACTACACCTCAATGGAATAACAGCAGTACTACTGTATAACCTTTATAGTCAAGTTATTTACCACACTCCTACTTAGTGCTTTCCACCATCTCGAACTTTCCAAGTCTCGTTTATCCCATAGACAGAACTGGAACATATTTGATTATAGTGGCAAACACAGAGAGACAGACAAAAACCAACAAAGACTGATAGGGTTATGGAGACCACAATAGATAGATGAAAGATATGAAAATATAGGGGCTTTGCAGAAAGTGTGCGTGATTAAAACAAGAAGAGACAAGATTCAGAGATATATTGTTGCACAGTAACCTCAGGAGCTTGGCACTCGCTGGGTTAATGCCCATCCTGGGAGTTCATATCCCACCGCATCTGTCCTCACACAATCAGCCGCCAGCAGAGGAAGACGCACTCAAATGTCAGTTGTACCCACCATAAATGACAACAGAGCAACGCTATGCTAATGCTAGCAACAGTAGCTTCCGTTAGCATAGGCTAACTGCTAGTAGGTTCATTTCAAATGGTGACAAAGCAAAAGCAGCAATTCAGCTACTAGCCATTAACGTTCTCTCCTAAGGTTACAGGAAAAGCTGATTTGGCAAGTAGTAGGCTATTAGCGTTAGCGGAAGTAGTAGCATCGGTCACATTAATAATGGTAACAGCGGTAGCAGGAATATAGCTGTAACATTAGACCAGAGGAAGGGATGGTTAAGAGGGGGCATTAGAAGGGTGTAATGTCTGGAGTGGTGGGATAGGACAGGTCGATAGGAGAGGAGGATGTCAGTAATGTAAACAATGAGATTATCACAAAGCTAAGAGCCGAATGCTGCAGAAATATTGTATTATGCAGAGCACAAGGACCACAACGGAATATGCATACAAACAGCAGCCTGCTATTCTCATCACACATGTCCCATGCACATCATATGCAGTTTACGCATACACACACACACACAATTTCCCCTGCCATAGCCCAAGCACATCATATGCAGTTTACGCATACACACACACACACAATTTCCCCTGCCATAGCCCAAGTGTCTCTCACACACACACACACACACACACACACACACACACACACACACGAAACACTATTTCTGAAAGATTCCAGACCAGCTGCTTCATACCAGAGTCAAATCCCTACTTCCCTGATACCGTGCCTCTCCTCCCCACTCTCCAAATCCTCACCTGGCCCTGCCTCCACACACATTCCAGTACAACGTTCTACCTGGTGCCTTTCACCTCCCAGATTAGTGGGAAGTTACAGTGCATTCAGAAATTATTCACACTCCTTTACTTAAAAAACAAAAATATGTCATGTTACTGGCTCAATTTAAAATGGTTTAAATTGAGTTGTGTCACTGGCCTACACACAATATCCCATAATGTCAAACTGGAATTAATTTTTTTTCACATGTTTTACAAATTAATAGAAAAATAAATATTAAAGGTCTTGAGTCAATAATTATTCAACCCCCTTATGGCAAGCTTAAATAAGCACATTTTTATTCCTGAACTTAAAAAGTCAGTCACATAATAAATTGCATGGACTCACTCTGTGTGCAATAATAGTGTTTAACATGATTTTTGAATGGCTACCTCGTCTCTGTAAGGTCCCTCAGACGAGCAGGGATGTTTTCCAATACATCGCACCTATATTGGTAGATAATATATATTTTTTAAAGCAGACTTGGAATATCCCTTTGAGCATGGTGAAGTTATTAATTACACTTTGGATGGTGTATACAATACACCCAGTCACTACAAAGATACAGGTGTCCTTCCTAACTCAGTCGCCGGAGAGGAAGGAAATTGCACATGGATTTCAACATGAGGCCAATGGTGACTTTTAAACAGTTACAACGTTTAATGGCTATGATAGGGGAAAACAGAAGTTTCCCCACAATACTAACCTAATTAACAGAGTGAAAAGAAGGAAGCCTGTACAGAATAAAAAAATATTCCAAAACATGCATCCTGTTCGCAACTGGGCACAAAAGTAATACTGCAAATAATGTGACAAAGCAATTCACTTTTTGTCATGAATACAAAGTGTTATGTTTGGGGAAAATCCAATACAACACATTACTGAGTACCACACTGTCGCGCCTTGGTCTTAGTATTTTGTGTTTTCTTTAATTATTTGTTCAGGCCAGGGTGTGACATGGGTTTATTGTATTGTCTTATTGGGTTTTTTGTAGGCATTGGGATTGTGGTTGATTAGGGGTGTGTCTAGTATAGGCTTGGCTGCTTGAGGCGGTTCTCAGAGTCAGGTGATTCTTGTTGTCTCTGATGGGGAACCGTATTTAGGTAGCCTGGGTTTCACTGTGTATTTCGTGGGTGATTGTTCCTGTCTCTGTGTAGTGTTCACCAGATAGGCTGTAATTAGGTTTCACGTTCCGTTTGTTGTTTTTGTATTTGTATAGTTATTTCATGTGTCACTTTTTTCATTAAAGTCATGAGTAACCACCACCCTGCATTTCGGTCCGACTCTCTTTCTACAAACGAAGAACGACGTTACACACACTCCTATTTTCAAGCATGGTTGTGGCTACATCATGTTATGGGTATGCTTGTAATCGTTAAGGACGGGGGAGTTTTTCAGGATAAAAAAATAAACAGAATGGAGCTTAGCCCAGGGAAAATCCTAGAGGAAAACTTGGTTCAGTCTGCTTTCCACCAGACACTGGGAGATTCATTTACCTTTCAGCAGGACACACAACCTAAAACACAAGGGCATATCTACGCTGGAGTTGCTTACCATGAAGACAGTGAATGTTCCTGTGGCCGAGTTTCTGTTTTGACTTAAATCTGCTTGAAAATCTATGGCAAGACTTGACAATGGTTGCCTAGCAATGATCAACCAATTTGACAGAACATGAAGAATTGAGAAAATAATACTGGGCAAATGTTGCACAATCCAGGTGTAGAAAGCACTTGAACTTACACAGAAAGACTCTGCAATCACTGCCGAAGGTGATTCTAGTCAGTATCTGGTGTGACAACCATCTCCTTAGCATAGAGTTGATCAGGCTGTTGATTGTGGCCTGTGGAATGTTGTCCCACTCGTCTTCAATGGCTATGCGAAATTGCTGGATATTGGCGGGAACTGGAAAATGCTGTTGAACACGTCGATCCAGTGTATCCCAAACATGCTCAATGTGTGACATGTCTGGTGAGTATGCAGGCCATGGGAAAAAATGGGATATTTTCAGCTTCCAGAAATTGTGTAGTGATCCTTGTGACATGGGGCCGTGCATTATCATGCTGAAACATTATGGTCCTTCTGTAGCTCAGTTGGTAGAGCATGGCGCTTGTAACGCCAGGGTAGTGGGTTCGATCCCCGGGACCACCCATACGTAGAATGTATGCACACATGACTGTAAGTCGCTTTGGATAAAAGCGTCAGCTAAATGGCATATATTATATATTATTATTATTATGAGGTGATGGCAGCGGATGAATGGCACAACAATGGGCCTCGGGATCTCGTCACGGTATCTCTGTGCATTCAAATTGCCATCGATAAAATGCAATTGTGTTTGTTGTCCTTAGCTTATGCCTGCCCGTACCGTAAACTCCACTGCCACCATGGGGCACTCTGTTCAAACGTTGACATCAGCAAACCGCTCGCCCACATGGTGCAATCTCCTCGAAACGGTTGAAACCGGGATTCATCCATGAAGAGCACACTTATCAGCATGTCAATGGTCATTGAAGGTGTGCATTTGCCCACTGAAGTCGGTTAAAATGCCGAACTGCAGTCAGGACAACGAGCACACAGATGAGCTTCCCTGACGGTTTCTGACAGTTTGTGCAGAAATTCTTTGGTTGTGCAAACTCAGGTTTCATCATCTGTCTGGTCTCAGATGATTCCGCAGGTGAAGAAGCCAGATGTGGGGGTCCTGGGCTTGTGTGGTTACACATGATCTGCAGTTGTGTGTGCCGGATGGATGTACTGCCAAATACTCAAAAACAATGTGGAGGCAGCTTATGGTCAAGAAATTAACATTAAATTATCTGGCAACAGTTCTGGTGGACATTCCTGCAATCAGCATGCCAATTGCATGCTCCCCCAAAACTTGAGACATCTGTGCCAGTGTTGCGTGACAAAACTGCACAATTTAAAGTAGCCTTTTATTGTTTATATAGACAAAGTGAGCGATTTCACACTACTGGGAGTGGAAAATATTTTTTGTATATCAAATTGTTCTGGATATTCTCATATAGAAACCTCATGGGGAGGAAGGATGTTTGACATGCTTTTTAATATTTCTATCAAACCATTTTTGGGAAAAGTGTCCATTTTAGGCCATTTTAAGACATACCTGCCTCCTCTAAAACATTATGATCCGTGAACTGTACATGATAAACATATTTGTGTCATTATACTCCTTATAGTGTGGAGTATGTCTAGATTCTGAAACGCATTTTTACTTTAATTTATTCAACATAAAAAAATATTAATATGAATCTCAACTATTTTTTACATTTATTTTACCTTTATTTCAGTTAAGAACAAATTCTTATTTTCAATGACGGCCTAGGAACAGTGGGTTAACTGCCTGTTCAGGGGAAGAACGACAGATTTGTAGCTTGTCAGCTCGGGGGTTTGAACTTGCAACCTCCCGGTTACTAGTCCAACACTAACCACTAGGCTATCCTGCCACCCCAACTACCCTTTTTGATGTAGCTTATTTTGTATATATATATATTGTTTAGAACATTATTCTCTACAATTACATCACATTTCAAGAGTGGGCTCATAATTATATGACCCATGTTATACACGTAAATTGACATGGGTCATCAACCAATCACAGCCCTCCTTTCGGATTGCATATTCAGCAATTCACCAGCAGATGGAGTTCCCTTTGAATCCATTTACCATACGCTGTTGGTGGTTTCCTAAAATGAAATTCAGACTTTGCAGAGAGCCTATCCTGTAAATGTTATGTATTGTAGATTATTTTGTTTCAAACAATGTCTTAAAATAAAAAAAGGGTAATTTTTAATATATTATTTATGTTGTATAAATGTATATGAATCTAGACATATTCCATATGTTAGAGCACACTATAAGGCGTATAATGACATCAAGATATTGTCTGTATCATGTAGAGTTCACAGATCAGTCTTACAGTAGGCATGTATAGGTCTAAAAAAAAAGGCCTAAAATGGCCACTCATGATTTTCTCAAGAATCGGTTTGTGATACAAAATGTAAAAAGCATGTCAAACATCCTTCCTCTCAGTGAAGTTTCCATGTGAGAACTGCCAGAACAATCTGAGATACTAAAAGTAGCTGTGCCCCCGCTGGCGTGGAATCGCCCAGTGACTGATCTGTACATTGACCCAATAAAAAGACCCATTATGAATACTACAGGTGGTTGTATATAAAGTGTCTAGCCTTAGTTAGTGCTTCTCTGCCTACGATAGTGCTGCTGCCACAGCAACCTGGGTCAAAGGTCAGTGTACTGTGCTCTTGGGCACGCCCTGGCGTATAAATCTATGACAGTTGAAAGAAAAAACCCACACCAGCATGTACACAACATGGAAAATTGGAATTGGCTGAGGACGGCATCGACTAGAGGACGATAGCTGAAGGGAAGAAACCTTTGGCCAAGTCTGATTTCAAATGCAGTCGGCCTCCATTTTAAAAAAAGCAGCCACAACATAACCAAATGTGAAGATGCTGAACAGAGGCCAGCTGAGCCAGACCACACTGTAGGAGCTAGAATAGAAGTGGGCATTGTGACCATGGCCTCCAGGCCACAGCCTAAACCAGGTTGTCTGTCACTCAGAGCAAGCTGCACATTGCCTTCAGCTCAAGGCCATGCACACAGATCACCAACCTGATGCCCAGAGAAGCCAAGAAACATTTGAGGGCTTTTCACACTACTGAGCAAAACCAAAACAAAATCAAGCTGTACCGAGTTGGCCTCGTTACGCATCCACCACAGTTGCTTCAAATCGTGCTGAAAATAATATTGTGAAAAGAAATGAGCCAACAGCTTAGTTCTGGTCTGCACCGCAGTGTGAAATGCTCAGATTTATTGTCCTTTCCTGTTCCACCAACCCCGGGTCAGAACAGTACAGATCAGCTAGGTTGGGCTCAGTGGGGTGAAAAGGATCACCCAGGGAAAAAAGGACAATATCCATCACATGATACTAGGGATCAGAGAGAAACATCTAACAGAGGAGGAAGTCTGAAATGGCACCCTATACCCTACATAATGCACACGACTTTTGACCAGAGCTCTATGGGGCAAGCCTAAAAGTAGTGCACTATATCGGGAACATAATGTAATTTCAGACGCAGCCAGAGACTGCAGAGTAAATGCCCCCAAATAGATGAGATGTATGGATGACCTCAATGGGAGAAGAAAAAAAATCAAAAAGGAAAGATTCTGGTCTGCATCTCTTCAGAAGGAAACTATGGCAACTGTTGGCTCTCACAGAACATTTCTCTTTGCAACAGAGAAGGCTACAGTCAGTTACTTTGTCACCACAGACTACAGTAGTAATACGATGGATGCGTTGGTTGGTGTTGATATGAGGAGAGGAAGTGTATCATCTAAAATAGTGACAAGTGTTATAATTAGCCTCCTTTGGCTGGGCAGCGAGACATCATTACAGCGTGTGTGTGTGTGACGAAATGACAGTGATATATGAATGAGGTAGGAAAGCCCTATGAAACAGACTAGGGGGGGGATTTATGTGAATGGGTATTGAAGGAGAGAGGGGCAGGACGGCGTTTCTGTGTTTCAAATCAAATCGTATTGGTCACATACTCATATTTAGCAGGTGTTATTGCGGGTGTAGCGAAATGCTTGTGTTCCTAGTTCCAACAGTGCAGTAGTATCTAACACACAACAATAGACACAAATCTAAATGTAAAAGAATGGAATTAAGAAATATAGAAATGCTAGGACGAACAATGTCGGAGCAGCATTGACTAAGATACAGTAGAAAATACAGTATATACATATGAAATTAGTAAAGCCGCATGTAAACATTAAAGTTACTAGTGTTCCATTATTAAAGTGGCCAGGGATTCTATGTCTATGTATATAGGGCAGCAGCCTCGAAGGTGCAGGGTTGAGTAACTGGATGGTAGCAGGCTAGTGATGGGTATTTAACAGTCTGATGGCCTTGAGACTGAAACAGCTTCTATCTCTCTGTCCCAGCTTTGATGCACCTGTACTGACCTCGCCTTCTGGATGTGAGCGGTTGATGTCCTTGATGATCTATTTGGCCTTCCTGTGACATTAAGTGCTGTAGATGTCCTGGAGGGCAGGTTGTATGCCCCCAGTGATGTCCTGGAGGGCAGAGTGCACCACCCTCTGGAGAGCCCAATGAAGTTGCCGCTCTCAATCTGTAAAAGTTTGTGATGGTCTTTGGGGCAAAGCCGGATTTCTTCAGGCTCCTGAGGTTGAAGAGCCACTGTTGCACCTTCTTCCCCACACTGTAGTCAATGAACAGCATTCTGACGTAGGTATTAGTCTTGTCCAGATGGGATAGGGCAGTGTGCAGTGCGATGGCATCATCTGTTGATCTATTGGGGCGGTACGCAAATTGATGTGGGTCTAGGGTGTCAGGTAAGGTAGAGGTGATATGATCCTTAACAAGCCTCGAAACACTTCATGATGACAGAGTGCAGAGCAATAGTCATGGAGTTAAGTTATCATTGCTTTCTTGGGTACAGGAGCAATGGTGGACTTCTTGAAGCAATTGGGGACAGCCGACTGGCATAGGGAGAGATTGACCATGTCCGTAAATATTCCAGCCTGCTGGTCTGCGTATGCTCCGAGTACGCTGCTTGGGATGTCGTCTGGGCCGGGCAGCCTTGCACGTTAACATGCTTAAAATGTTTTACTAATGTTGGCCACGGAGGATGAGAGCCCACAGTCCTTTGGAGTGGGCCATGTCGGTGGCACTGTGTTATCTTCAAAGCGGGCGAAGAAAGTGTTTAGCTTGTCCGGGAGCAAGATGTCGGTGTCCGCAACATGGCTGGTTTTCCTTTTGTAATCCGTGATTGTCAGTAGACCCTGCCACATACATCTTGTGTCTTTGCCGTTGAATTGCGACTCCACTTTGACTCTGTACTGACATTTTGCCTGTTTGATTGCCTTACGGAGGGAATAACTCCAGTTTGTATTCAACAATATTCCCAGTCACCTTGCCATGGTTATATGCGGTGGTTTGCGCTTTCAGTTTTGCGTGAATGCTCCCATCTATACACTGTTTCTGGTTTGGGTAGGTTTTAATAGTCACAGTGGGAACAACATCATCTATCCATTTCCTGACAAACTCAGTCACCGTGTCCGTGTATATATCAATGTTATTTTAGAAGGCTGGCGGGAACATAATCCAGTCCGCGTGATCAAAACAAATCTTGAAGCATGGATTCTGATTGGTCAGATCAGCATTGAATAGACCTGAGCACGGGTACTTCCTGTGAGTTTCTGTCTTTTGGAAGGGAGGATCAAAATGGAGTCGTGATCCGATTTGCCCGAAGGGAGGGGGGGGTGGCCTTGTAGCCACCCCGGCCGAGTAGCAGTGATCAAGTGTTTTAGCAGCGCGAGTACTACAGTCAATGTGTTGATAAAGCTAATTTGAGGAAAATGAAGTTCTGTTAATGTACCAGCTCCAATAAATGTGGCTTCATGATATGTGGTTTCCAGTTTGTCCAGTGTAGTTCCTTCAGGGAAATACACACGGCTGTGACTACAACAGAAGAGAATTGTCTTGGGATGGGTATACGGTCTGCATTTGATTGTGAGGTATTCCAGGTCGGGTGAACAAAAGGATTTGAGTTTCTGTATGTCATCACAAAAACACCATGAGTAGTTAATCATGAAACATTCACTCCAGAGAGTTCTTTATTCCTGTCTGCACGATGTCCTGAGAACCGAGCTGGCTGTATGGATGGGGACAGTATATCTGGAGAGAGCCATGATTTCGTGAAACAGAGTATGTTACAGTCCCTGACGTCTATCTGGAAGGATATCCTCGCCCTGAAATTGTCTACTTTATTGTCCAAAGGCGAAACATTCTCAAATAATATACTCTGAAGCCTCCTGAGTCAGACTAGAAGTCCACTACGAATACCTCTTCTACACCGGTGGTGTCTTGGAGAAGCCTCTGGAATAAGTTCAGTTGCCCTGGGGGGTACGAACAAAGGATCCCTGGTCGTAATGCTGGTGAATTACTGCCGCTCTGATACCCAAAAGTTATTTCCGGTTATATATAATAACACAACAAAACAAAAATGTTTGGGCTAATAATGTAACAAATGACAACCAAAAGAAAAATACTGCAAAGTTGCTTAGGAGCTAGAAGCAGAGCTTCCATGTCTGTCGCTGTGATCTTACATATGCCCCCTGGTTTGATCTGGTATGCCCCCTGGTTTGATCTGGTATGCCCCTGGTTTGATCTGGTATGCCCCCTGGTTTGATCTGGTATGCCCCTGGTTTGATCTGGTATGCCCCCTGGTTTGATCTGGTATGCCCCCTGGTTTGATCTGGTATGCCCCCTGGTTTGATCTGGTATGCCCCCTGGTTTGTGTGCACACGCGTGTGTGAGAAAGCTCCTTTACCTTGCAGCGCAAGTGTAGCTGTCTATGCCCCCACTCCGGCAAACATATGCCCCCTGGCGACGGGGGTTGGAGACCCGTCTCTGCCACCCTCGGTCTATGGCCCTACTATCGGTCTCCCTCTACATTTCCAGCTGTTCTGTCCAAAATAATAAAAACACCGAAGGGAACTGTGGTGCTGAGAAATAGACTCAGTAACCATGACAACCATCACTCGGCAGCAGATGGATGGAGAGTGGAGAGAGAGTGGGTGAAGCCTATGGGTGGTTTGTGGTTATTTATTTAGAATGACTGAGATGATGGAACCAGCTTATATCTCCATCTGACCTCATATACAGTGTCGTCAGAAAGTATTCACACACCTTGACATTTTCCACATTGTTGTGTTACTGCCTGAAATTAAAATGGATTACATTTAGATTTGTCACTGACCTACACACAATACCTTATGTCAAAATGGAATTATGTTTGTTGAAATACTTAAAGATGTATAAATAAACTGAAAGTATATTCACCCCTTTGTTATGACAAGCCTAAAGTAAAAATGTGCTTGACAAGTCACATAAGTTTCATGGACTCACTATGTGTGCAATAATAGTGTTTAAATTTTTTTTAATGACTACCACATCTCTGTACCCCACATATTATCTGTAAGGTCCCTTAGTCGAACAATGAATTTCAAACACAGAATCGACCACAAAGACCAGGGAGGTTTTCAATTGCCTCGCAAAAAAGCACCTATTGGATGGTGTATCAATACACCCAGTCACTACAAAGACGTCCTTCCTAACACAGTTGCCGAAGAGGAAGGAAACCGCTCAGGGACTCAAGGCCAACGGTGACTTTAAAACAGTTAGAGTTTAATTGGTGTGGTAGGAGAAACCTTAGAAAACTTAGGATGGATCAACAGCATTGTAGTAACTCTACAATACTAACATAATTGACAGAGTGAAAAGGAAGCCTGTACAGAATACAAAAATTCCAAAACATGCATTCTTTTTGCAACAAGGCACTAAAGTAATACTGCAGAAAATGTGTCAAAGAAATTAACTTTCATGGCTACCCATCTATTTACATGGAAATATAACGTTAATTTGGAAAGTAATAAATCTATATATTTTTAAAAGCATTCATGATTTGCGTAAATGTAATATACTAACTATTATTCTTGTTAAAAATATGAAATGGTATTACATTTGATGAAGAGCACATTATGACTTGTTTAAGACTCGAAACTCAAAGTTTAGGACTTGAGACTTGCCTGTCTTGACTTGGGACTTGAGTGCTAAGACTTTGGACTTACTTGTGACTTAAAACAAACAATGAATTGAGTTCCTCATGGACTGCACCAGATTTGCCAGTTCTTGCTGTGAGATGTGACCAAGGCACCTGCATTTCTGTGTGGGGGGGGGGTCTAGCTCTAGCTCTCACCATCCAATCCAACAGGTCCCAGGCGTGCTCAATGGGATTGAGACCCGGGCTCTTCGCTGGCCATGGCAGAACACTGACATTCCTGTCTTGCAGGAAATCACACACAGAATGAACAGTATGGCTGGTGGCATTGTCATGCAAGGATGAGCCTGCAGGAAGGGTACCACATGAGGGAGGAGGATGTCTTCCCTGTAAGGCAAAGCGTTGAGATAGCCTGCAATGACAAGCTCAGTCCGATGATGCTGTGACACACCGCCCGAGACCATGACGGACCCTCCACCTCCAAATTGATCCTGCTTCAGAGTTCAGGCCTCGGTGCAACGCTCATTCCTTCAACGATAAACGCAAATCCGACCATCACCCCTGGTGAGACAAAACCACAACTTGTCAGTGAAGAGCACTTCTTGCCAGTCATCTGGTCCAGTAACGGTGGGTTTGTTCCCATCGGCGACATTGTTGCCGGTGATGTCTGTTGAGGACCTGCCTCACAACAGGCTTACAAGCCACCCGTCCAGCCTCTTGCGGACACTCTGAGCACTGATGGAGAGATTGTGCATTCCTGGTGTAACTCAGGCAGTTGTTGCCATCCTTTACCTGTCCCGCAGGTGTGACGTTCGGATGTACCGATCCTGTGCAGGTGTTCTGACACATGGTCTGCCACTGCGAGGATGATCACCTGTCTGTCCTGTCTCCCTGTAGTGCCGTCTTGCCCTGGCAACATCTGCAGTCCTTATTCCTCCTTGCAGCATGCCTAAGGCATGTTCACGCAGATGAGCCCCAAAACATCACTGCTCTAGAGGAGATCTGCATGGAGGAACGGGCCAAAATACCAGCAGTGTGTGAAAACCTTGTGAAGACTTACAGAAAACATTTGACCTCTGTCATTGCCAACAAAGGGTATATAACAAAGTATTGACATAAACTTTTGACCAAATACTTATTTTCCACCATAATTTGCAAATAAATTCATTTTAAAAAATCCTACAATGTGATTTTCTGGATTTTTTTCTCATTTTGTCTGTCATAGTTGAAGTGTACCTAAGATGAAAATTACAGCCCTCTTATCTTTTAAGTGGAAGAACTTGCACAATTGGTAGCTGCCTAAATACTTTTTTGCCCCACTGTATATTTATACATCTCAATCTTGAACAGGATCATCTATTTTGGATGCAATTTGAATGAAGTTGATGGAGACAAAGAAAGCAGCAGCTACTCTTCCTGGGTTCCAACAAAATTAAGGCAGTTTATGCAATTTTAAAACATTCACAGATTTGACAACACACTGTGTGCCCTCAGGCCCTTACTCCACCACTACCACATATCTACAGTACTCAATCCATGTGTATGTATAATGCGTATGTTATCGTGTGTGTCTGTATTATTATAGCATAGGCTATGCTGCAGCAAATGTCACAAGAAAAAGTTACCATGAGGGATGATAGGTTTACATGCATTGTGAACTGCACTCCATACTGAGATGGGCTGTCTGTGCCCACCCTGAGAGTTGATTCATCATGCAAAGGCCATAGAGAAGCCAGATTTAGACATGGCATATAATTTAACAGTCCAATTTCACACCATGCTGTTCATATAAATAATTTAATTATATTTTACTGGGTTTCTCACAGTTATTTATCCCAGGCAAAGGGATTGGTTTAGGGCGGTAAATCCCGGTATAGCTCGGCAAATGGGTTCCCGCCATTCAACCCTACTTTAGACTAAAGTGTAGACATATTTTCCGTGACAAGTATATGTTTAGACTGCGAGAGGGAAAAGCTAAAGAGCAAAGGTTTTTGCTGTAAAAGGAGCCACCCAATAATTATTTTATAATAGTTATTTTATCAGCATTCTAGTTCAATCTGGTTCTTCCATCAGCAATGCAATTGTCCACATTCAGTAAGCCATTGTACCGTCAAGGCTTACACTAGCTGAAACAAAATGAAAAAAAGTCCTTGCTGGGAAAAAAAAAGAAAAAGTATAATGTGTCTCCGCGAGCAAACTATTTTCAAAGCCAAGTCGATGTTGCCTGACGACTCATACTGAATTTAATTCCACTGTTCCATCTATCGCTACATACAGTATTATTCATTCCTTGCATTGAGTCAGTCTCTGGCCCAGTCTGAATCATTTAAAAAGTCACCTCTCATTATTTCCTTGGGTAAAGCCACTGATCTAACATGGTAACATTGATGAAAGCAAGGGAGTTGAAACCATGTCTTCACCTGTCCACTCACTTACAGATCCCTCAAGGAAGGGAGGACAGAAGGATGCATTTAGATGAAATATCGCAGTCCCCAGTGGTAGCCCTGACAGTTGTGGTGGTACAGTCATTAATGCCTTCCCCTGCTGACTTTCTGGGGTTTGAAGTCCTATGAAGCATGATGAGCTTCACTGTGGGATAACATTCACATTTAAAACATAAAAGGGAATTGCACTGCTCTTGATGTCCACAGTGGTGGTAGTGCATAGCCATCATGGTTGCAAACGAGTGTAAGTGCGCACAAACACACACTCACGTGTTGTGGTTGATGCTGTATGATTTCAGTCCAAATCAAGCCAAACACATGCTGGCACACAGTTTGAGAGTTCACACACAAATACATCTCCGTACACACACATTGATGTCTCAGGTAAGGCTTAAAACAGTGCCTTTTCCCTTTGTTGAATATTACAATGTTAGACACTGTGTGTCCCTGTTGAGCATCAAAAGACATTCAAGATACAGTAGGTCGCAAGAATATTTTTTTTTATTGATTACGTGAACCCTTGACAAAATGTCAACTTCCTAGTAAAAACGTATGAGATTTGCTGAGACCAATTTAAAATGCCTCTCGACCCTGCTGAAGTCTCCAGATCGAGCGCTCTACTTCAATTCCTCAGTATGCGTGAATACTCTCATAGAACTAGTGGATGAGGAAAATAATTTGCTAATGCACCAGTTGGAAAAAGGAGTAGAAGGCACCTGTTAACCCTGAAAGCCCCCTGTGTGTGGTGCACGCATGTGCTTAATCGGCAGAAGAGATTTATATTCTTCAGGGCAGGCTGGGACATGAGGTTCCCTTATTGTCGTAATTGAGGTCCTGCAACGGCTGCGCGCTTGGCTGACATTCACACAATACTTGAGTCATGCTCCATAAACTCTCCAAGTACTGCGTTTCATTTTGGAGATCTGCAAAGCGGCCGTTAACACCCACGAAAAATGTAAAAGCCCCCGTGTGTGAGAGAAACAGAGAGAGACGTGGGATAGAGTGCGTGCGCATGCACGCCCGTGTGCTTACCTGCAACAATGGAATTTGTTTGCACGTTTGCACCTGCCTGCGTGTGTGTTTGCGTCTGAATACAGGCCTATTGGTTTGGTTAATATGCTTTTGTTTGGGGATTCAGCTCCTCACCTGTGGCACCGCTTAATTGGCCCATCGGCACTCT
This sequence comes from Oncorhynchus keta, assembly GCF_023373465.1. Taxonomy (NCBI): domain Eukaryota; kingdom Metazoa; phylum Chordata; class Actinopteri; order Salmoniformes; family Salmonidae; genus Oncorhynchus; species Oncorhynchus keta. Next base: position 44,017,000 of record NC_068455.1, read on the forward strand.
TTCCTCCTGAGGGACTCTAGATAAATTAGAATGGCTAAATATTATGAATGATGTTGGCAGTGAATACACTAGAGACAATGAGCTTGTTGTGTCACAAAGGCTGCTGTGAGAGCCCTATACAGTGGTTAGTTAGACATGGAAAACCATAAACAGTTTAACAACATGGGTTGTGTTCATTAGGGAACACAATAGGCAAAGACATGTTTTGTATTTCTTATTGGACAAGTAACTCATCGAGAACGCCTCAGCCCGTCTGGTGTTCAACCTTCCCAAGTTCTCTCACGTCACCCCGCTCCTCCGCTCTCTCCACTGGCTTCCAGTTGAAGCTCGCATCCGCTACAAGACCATGGTGCTTACCTACGGAGCTGTGAGGGGAACGGCACCTCAGTACCTCCAGGCTCTGATCAGGCCCTACACCCAAACAAGGGCACTGCGTTCATCCACCTCTGGCCTGCTCGCCTCCCTACCACTGAGGAAGTACAGTACCCGCTCAGCCCAGTCAAAACTGTTCGCTGCTCTGGCCCCCAATGGTGGAACAAACTCCCCACGACGCCAGGACAGCGGAGTCAATCACCACCTTCTGGAGACACCTGAAACCCCACCTCTTTAAGGAATACCTAGGATAGGATAAAGTAATCGTTCTCACCCCCCCCCTTAAAAGATTTAGATGCACTATTGTAAAGTGGCTGTTCCACTGGATGTCATAAGGTGAATGCACCAATTTGTAAGTCGCTCTGGATAAGAGCGTCTGCTAAATGACTTAAATGTAAATGTAAGTTCAGGTCGTCCCTTCTTGTTTCAGCCCGTTTTTTTCTTCTTCTTTCAATTTGGTTGCTCTGATCATTTACATTTGCCTGTCAACCCCTGTTGCGTTTCTTGGAGAGAAAAAAAGCTACATTCTCAGTTTATGGCCACATCCTTTTATTGGCTCTTTATATACTGTGAATTTCTCTCCACTTAATTCAGGCCTTCGCAGTAACTGTCCCTGAACCTAGCACTCTCTCCCATCGTCAATTTCTCCCATCGTCAATCCCTCCCTGTATGCCTTGCCTGTACATACAGCCATGGTTATGACTTGCTGCACAAGCAAAATGTCAGACATTTGAGGCGAAATCTTGACATGAACATTTTTTTACAGTGATGAGGAGCTGAAAAAATAAACACCCGTTTTGAAAAGCAAAAATGGCTTTCAGCTAATTGTCTCGCACATACACCGACTCGTGTCGAGGGTTGAATGACACCGTCTCCTGTCGCACCGGACTCAAATGGAATAAAGTGATTAGAATGCATGCCCATGAGATATTATATTCCTGATTATTTCCCCATGTGTACATCGCTTTCAGTCATCTGTTGCTAGACAGTTGTTTAAACAATGCTCATTTATTTTGATATAACATGACACTCAAATTAGTGGCTATAGTGGCTAGCATTAGAAGTTACTGTAGCAACGTAACTTAACACTGGATGTGTCCACTGTCCAAAAGGCCTTCCCTTCCTGGTCTCCTATCCTTTAGAATCACAGACTGAATAGGCCCACAACTGTTATTATAACTCATCCACCTGCCAAGTTGTCCCTTATTAGTTACATCATGCATTTAGTTCGTTATCCTTGTGCTATAGGAGTATATGATGCAAGGCAAATTTCGGTGCAAGCAGACGATAAAGTATCATGTCATTGGTCATGAATGGAAAGGAGATATGGCAGTCTGATACTACAGCAGCCTCGCTGCAGAGGTGGAAATCTCATCTCGTGACTCAGGAATGACCAGTTGCGTCACTGAAGGACATTGGCCAAATTTCTAAGTATCATTATCATCATTGGTTACAGGATGTCATCCTACAGCTGTGGAACAGTCTGTGATGCCGCCCCACCCCCACTGCAGAGGGAAACCTTGTGTCGTGACACAGGAATGCACCACCGCTGTTGCTACGTCACTAAAAGGCCATTGGTTCCTCCCGAAGCAAACTAAAAAGCCATCGGTTCGTCCTGCAGCAGCATGCTGCAGGCTATTAATCATATTAGGAGCATGTTATCAATCTAACTCAGCGCTCTTGCCAAGCGTCATCCGTCAGGCCGCAGTGGACGTACAACAAATGAGAAAAGGCACCGGTGCTTGAAGATGCCCTTGCGCTAGCCCTTTTTAGTTCCCTCTCACATTCCAGTCTATCACTTTCCCTCCTCCTCTCTTTGTCCACCCACTCTCTACATCTCTTCCTCCCCTGTTCCAGCCTGGCTGTGTAATTTATCACAATGTCTTTACGAAGGGCAGATAATGAAGGACTTATTTAATGGTGGAAGGAGGACAATTGACCTTGACTAGAAGGCGCTAGCATTGTTGCTGCGGTGAACATATCAGCTCAAGGGAGTTCTCTGAGACAAGGGCAGAGACTTTTGCCTGGCTACTCATCCACATCGCTCCGGCCAAACGCCACGCCCACTAGCGTTTCGTGTCCTGGAGTCTGGATTTGATCTCCTTCCCGACGACGACTTGAATGCAAACAACATTCCATCTCGGGCTATGACGATACCAGTACCACCTTTTTTTTCTATCCATGGAAAAATTAAACAGACAAAGCAACTCTTTGGTCCCTTAAAAACACGCTGTATGTAAATTGCTGTGTGCTATAGCTTGGAAAATAAATAAATGTGCCTCTGGATGACAACATACTGTTTGTTTCCAACATTAGGGCTGTTTTCCTAAAGAAGTTCATCCGCTTTGTGTTTTGATTCCTTACCACGATACTGATATCATCCCGGTCCTAATTCATATTGGTCCCAGAAACAAATGAGTTGGTTAGAGCCTGTACACGTGGGTAAAGCAGTGGTTTTGGAAATAGTCATTGGCTTTAAAAAAGTCTGATTGGTTAAAGACGATCCAAAATCACTAACTTGTTTTGTACAACGCCCCTCGATTTGACGTCTGCAGAAAATACTTACACTAGCTGTGCCACTAGAGATTCTGGGTTCGAGTCCAGGCTCTGTCGCAGCCGGCCGCGACCGGGAGACCCATGGCGTGGAGCACAATAGGCCCAGCATCGGACATGTTAGGGGAGGGTTTGGCCGGCAGGGGTGTCCTTGTCCCATCAAAGCACTAGCGACTCCTGTGGCGGGCCGGGTGCAGCGCACACTGACACGGCCGCAAGGTGTACAGTGTTTCCTCCGACACGTTGGTGCGGCTGGCTTCCGGGTTAAGTTGGCATTGTGTCAAGAAGCAGTGTGGCTTGGTCGGGATGCGTTTCAGAGGACGCACGGCTCTCGACCTTCGCCTCTCCCGAGTCCGCATGGGAGCTGTAGCGATGAGACAATTGGATACCACGAAATTGGGGAGAAAAAGGAGTAACAAATAAATAGAAAACACTTATACCATGGCAGTCTCAGACTGAAGATACAGTACCTCACATTGGATGGATAGAACTACAATGACAAGCCATTGTCAACCACATAAGGTCAGATCAAAGAACATTTACATCCGCTTTGCGGCTCTTCAAAATAAAATACTGCACAAGGAGTTTAATGGAGCATAACTCAAGTAACGTGTGAACGTCAGCCAAGAGTGCACAGCTGTCGCAATGACGACATTGAGGGAACGTCATGACCCAAGCTTGAAGAATATAAATCTGTTCCGCTGAGTAAGCACAGACGCATGCGCGCAACTCACTCACACGACAGAGACACACACACACACTGATAAGCATACTCAGGTTCAAGGTCCAATCTCAGGCAACCCGATCTCAGGTTTATCCCAGACTTAGGCAGGGGTCTCTTAACACCCTCAGTCTTCTCCTGAACGGAATATCCCCTTACTAGCTTTAGGAATGTTCTGATATTCCGTAAAACTGGAGCATAACCGCCTAGGGCGCCGCTGTCTTCAGCTCCTTCCGCTTCCCCTTTTTAAAACGTGCGCCTGTGTGCGTGCTTTTAAAGTGCAGTGTGAGCGAGGGACTCCAAAAGCCCCAGCCCTCTTGGTCCTGGCAGCAAGCTCGGTTAATCACAGGAAATGAAACGAAACGCCATGTAATGCCATGCCTGCTGAGACAAGCCTGTAGAGGGGGCTTAGCACCGGTTTATAAATGGGATAAGAGAAGGATGAGAAGAGGAGGGAAGGAGAGAGATGAGGTGATTCATCAGGTAACGGGGTGATTGAGGTCATATGAATACAGGGTGAATGATAAAAGTAGTGAGAGAGCGAGAGGTCTAGTTCATGGGTTCAGATGTTGCAGTGTGTTGACTGCCGGGGTTCTTCCTCTGTAACAGACTCCAGTTTGAGATATTACACATTTAGGAGACCAAAGCTCCAGGAGACACAGAGCAAGCCAAGTGGAGAAGGGTTATCCTATCACACATTATCTGTGAGTCATCTGCTTAGCTGAGGCAGGCAGAGCGCTCTCGCACACATACACACAGACTCCATTCAGGCACTACTGTACACACATTTACTCAGACAGACCCTCATGTACTATTCTGCTCTGACGCATGTGTGAGTATTAAAGCCTGTGGCGGTGCATCCATCCCTCATGGCCCTGTTGCAAACAACTCGACCCCATCTGTTTTGAGACAACACTCTGTGAATAGGACTGACAGTCAACGCACAGCTCTCCTGAATAAAGAGCCAGCCTGAGGCTCATCACAAGACTGATCGTGCCCCTAAATTTTGGTTTGCCAGTCTGTCTGGCTGGCAGTGCCACCTAAAGAGTATTGGGAACACACAAAGTCACATCTAAGAGTTGGCTGCATTTGCTGCCATAAGCGATTTTTCCTTAAAATGGTACGTGAAAGTTGACATTTCACGGTGCCTGCTGCTCTCTCACAGACATAAAACAAACACTATTTGTCATTGTAGGCCTAATGATTTCAAATTTACACTGACAGCCAAAGAATGGAGTGATAACTGCTATGGAGGTTATATATGTATCAAAGTAGGGCTGGGCGATATGTTCAGAATATCATATCACGGTATTTGATGTTTTTTTTAATAATTAAAGTTTAAAATGTGCTTCATGAGTAGTGCGTTACCCTAGGGTGGCAACACATACATTCTAAGTGATTTCAATGGGCCTTTCTCCATTCTGATTGTTTTATACTGTTCAATTAAAAAAAAATGCGTATATATATAATGTGTTTTTTAAAAATATATATATTTTAAAAAACAGCATTCTCTGCACTTTCTTCACCCAGTTGAGAATTTCCACACTGCCATGTAGGGCTACACAATAGGGGCAAACAATCTAAGACTTAATTTTAACCAAATGTTGCAATTGCAACTCAACTTGGGATTTAGAGTAAAACACTTGGGTGAACTGTTGGAATCATGAAAATAGAATGACTACTCTAATTCTATAGTTAATGGGATAGTGGGCACTTGCCAGGGAGGAGTTATTGTAACAGGGTAGGAACCAAAATGTTGACAAGTAAATAGCCTAAATGTTACATATTATTTTCTCATCACACCATTGATATAGCAAAGGATGTTAATAGTTTATCGAATCCCATTGTGATGCGCGGGTATAACCCTATAAATCTTTGGCTACATTGAATCTTCTCTTAGGTACTTCATGTAGCTAATATATTTTAAGAGAGACCTGAACGCAAGCGTCTCCTGGTTGAGGAACAACAAATGTGCTCCTTGAGTGACGGGGCAGGGCGAGGTCTGTGTGGGAATACGGTATGGAGTAAACTATTACACAAATGGGATGTTACACATATCACATTTCACAAACCAAACATTTAAATGCGCATCACATTTAAATACCTTTATAGAAGGTCAAGTAAAAACCCAAACCGGTCCGTGCAACAATACCGGTAGATTGTAAAATATGGTACAGCCCTGTATCAAAGCACGTGCACACACAGACGCAGTGAAAAATACAAAAAACTATGCGATCAGTGACATAATTCTAGTCGTTGGAGGAAAGACTGATTCAAATGCCATGTTTATTTAAATGAGTGGCGCGTCATCATTAGCTGAACCTTTTTAGTGTGCTATCTGAGATACAGCATGCAATATATTAAATCATTTATATTTTTAGATTAAATCTAACTTCTGACCTACAATGCGTCTCAACCATGTGATTGTAAGGTACTAAACCAGGCCACAAATGAGAAGCGGTGGCCGTAACAAAGTCATGTTTGACTAATGTGTGCATTCGCATTGTAAACATCACCTACGCCCACTCACTGTGTTGGCTCCGTCCAGGCCATCACTGGGTTCAGAGAGCAGACCAAAGTCTAATTCTGTTTGACTGCGTAGGAAAAGTATGTCAAACTTTGTGCTAGCTAGCTACAGTGGTTCCTCCTTGAAAAGTTGAGAGTTTACGCCGCAGGACTTAAGACTTAATTTGTGGTTTAGTACGGTGCCCTGCGTCACCACTTCATTGCTCCAGACCAGCGCAAGAGAGAGTTAGAACAATGAATATGCCTTTGTGTCCTACTGTGTCTCTGACAATGAATGGGCGACAGAAACCTAAATAGAAACTGATAAGTGACACTGAAGTCGTGCACAGTTACTAAAACTGTTGTTAATGTTCTTATTTTTTATTTTGTCAGGATTATTTTGCTCTTACTGTAGTACTGTAGGCCACTCCCGACCGGTCACGTTGTACAGCGCCTGGGTGGCGCAACGCTCTAAGGCGTTGCATGGCAGTGCAAGCTGTGTTACTACAGATGCTGGTTCAATACCCGTGCCGACCTCGACTGGGAGACCCATGAGATGACTGGGTTTTTCTCAGAAATAAATCATTCTAAATACCAAAACTGTCTTTATTTATAATTTACTAACAATACATGTTCAAGATGGCCTTTTTCCTTGCTCATTTTATGTTATTTGAAAACAAAACCTAAAATATTTAAGGGACATTGCACTAAATGGCACTAACTAGGGAAACGTTCCCGCTGTTCTGTTCTTAGAGACAGTCTGCACGTTCAAACTAAAACAACGTAACTAATAATGGCATCATTATGCTTTCATTAATAAAAATTATAAAAATACTCTTTCAATGTGCCTATTTTATTTAGGTATGGATACATTACAAATTACTGTGGGAATAGATATCACTGAATTACAGAAATATCATCTATATGTAATTACTGGAGAGTCAAGTCATATTGTTCAATATACTGTAGGCCTACAGTGTTGAGTAATGTGCTGTTTAAAGTGATGTAGATCTTGTTTCGCACTGCTCTGAGACAAGCGTTTGGACTGGTCTTGATAAATCAATGAGATTTTTATTTTCACTATCTCCGTTCGGGTATTGGTTAGAATAGAATTAGAAAATCAGGGTGTAGAAATGTTATGCTCTTAGTGTAACCTTTATTAAACTGGGCAAGTCAAGTCAGTTAACTTCTTTGGGACTGGGGGGCAGTATTGGGTAGCTTGGATGAATAAGGTGCCCAGAGTAAACTGCCTGCTACTCAGGCCCTGAAGCTAGAATATGCTAGAATATGCAATATAATTAGTAGATTTTTGGAAACTTCAGTGTGTTTTCTATTCAACTGTTTGAATGATGTCGTAGTATAACAGAACTCATATGGCAGGCAAAAACCTGAGAAAAAAAATCCAACCAGGAAGTGGGAAATCTGAGGTTTGTAGTTTTTCCAAGTGATTGCCTATCCAATATACAGTGTCTATGGGGTCATAGTGCACTTCCTAAGGCTTCCACTAGATGTCAACACTCTTTAGAACTTATTTCAGGCTTCTACTATGAAGGGGGAGCGAATAAGAGCTGTTTGACTCAGGGGTCTGGCAGAATGCCATTAGTTTAGTCATGCACGCGGCAGTGAGAGCGAGCTCCGTTCCCTTTCATTTCTAAAGACAAAAGGAATTGTCTGGTTGGAATATTATTGAAGATTTATGACAAAAACATCCTAAAGGTTGATTATATACATTGTTTGACATGTTTCGACGAACTGTAATGGAACTGTTTTGACTTTGTCTTGACTAAGTGCCTGCGCCTTGTGAATTTCTGAACTAAACGCAAACAAAAAGGAGATATTTTGACAAATTATGGACTTTATCAAACAAAACACACATTTGTCTAACATGGGGTCCTGGGAGTGCCATCCAGTGAAAATCAAAAGGTTAGTGATTAATTTTAACGCTATTTCTGTCTTCTGTGACACCTCTCCTTCTTTGGAAAATGGCTGTATGGTTTTCTGTGGCCAGGCACTGACCTAACATAATCACAAGGTGTGCTTTCGCCATAAAGCCTGTTTGAAATCAGACACTGTGGCTGGATTTACAAGAAGTCGATCTTTAAAATGGTGTATAATACTTGTATGTTTGAGGAATTTTAATTTTGAGATTTCTGTTTGAATTTGGCGCCTTGCAATTTCACTGGCTGTTGGCAAGCGTCCCACATATCCCAGAGAGGTTAAGAACAAATTCTTATTTACAAGGACAGCCTACTCCTTCCTTCCCGTCCGGGAATTGAACCATGGACTCCACGTGCCCTGCCCGTATGACATGGGGATTCTTTAGCTAAATAACCCAGTACTGTACTGCCGACCATCACGTTGTACAGCACCATATTTTCCCAGAGGGTTTTTTCCCCATTTTCTTGGAATAGAAACACCATAATATCAATCAAATTAACTAAGCAAGTTTCAAAAGTTTAGACACCTACTCATTCCAGGATTTTTCTATATTTTGACTATTTTCTACATTGTAGAATAACAGTGAAGACATCACAACTATGAAATAATAC